>NC_085956.1:11200000-11540000 GCF_963556715.1 Cydia fagiglandana | reverse complement strand
TACCACACGATTTTTTTAAGCTGTCCAAAAGCTAATTTGCAAAAAAAAATGGCGCGTAATTCTTTAAGAAACAATCGGTAGCAGTAGAAGAGTCGTGATTACATGCATAGATTCGATTTCAACCCACTCTTTTGCGGTTCGGCGTTAGGTCTTATGCGAGGCCTTCTGCCTTACGGCAAAGTTGATCTTCTGCCTTAATTACACTTGGGCGTGGATCCAAATCCAAGCTTTCCTCTTTCGCAGCTGGGCCTACTGCCTTTCTCACACTTCGCCAATTCAATTCCAAGCTCTGCTTTCTTGCATATTTTATGCATGAAAACAACTTCGCTGAGACCCTTAAATATCGAGCCCTATGCGAAGCTAGGCTGATAGAAAACTGTCCCAACCCTTCTCTGGATTCGCGCCTAGTTGGGACTAAAAGTAAAATTGCGTTTTTATATTGAAAAATTTTCGCGCTCGCTTCGCTCGCGTTTTCATTTACTTTATAAGGTATGATAAAGGTGACATTCGGGTGGCGACTGCAGCAACATTACTCTGTTGCAACGTTATTGCTGCAGTGCTGCCAACTTCCGTGATAAAATGATATCCGGCACTGATTGTTAAAAATTGTGTAATATACGGAACCCTTGGAAAACGAGTCCGACTCGCACTTGGCTGGCTTTTTCATTTATAATATACTAACTAAAAAGTGTTAAATAAAAAATATATAATTTAGAAAATAAAAAAACCCGACTGCAAAAAAGCTATCTTTAGAAAAAATATTTAAAAAAAAACTGAAAAGATAAAAACAAGTTCAGTAGTCGAGAACATTGAATCAGTTTCATGATTAACATTTCGTATGTCAATTTTGGACCTTGGAGTTTAAAAATAATGTCCAAATCGCTTGTGACGGATCCAGAACGAGGCATACGAATCGTTATGACACAGATAAAACAAACTATACATTCTTATACGAAACAGCAACTTCAACAGTCGGGACCCATTAAAAGTCTAGGCTGCGGCACTAATGTTGACGACAATAATGGGTCCCGACTGTTGAAGTTGCTGTTTCGTATAAGAATGTATAGTTTGTTTTATCGGTGTCATAACGATTCGTATGCCTCGTTCTGGATCCGTCACAAGCGATTTGGACATTATTTTTAAACTCCAAGGTCCAAAATTGACATACGAAATGTTAATCATGAAACTGATTCAATGTTCTCGACTACTGAACTTGTTTTTATCTTTTCAGTTTTTTTTTAAATATTTTTGGTGGAATATAGTATTTTCCAGAATAAAAAAAAAAGCGCTGGTGGCCTAGCGGTGAGAGCGTGCGACTTGCAATCTGGAGGTCGCGGGTTCAAACCCCGGCTCGTACCAATGAGTTTTTCGGAACTTATGTACGAAATATCATTTGATATTTACCAGTCGCTTTTCGGTGAAGGAAAACATCGTGAGGAAACCGGACAAATAAGACCCTCTGGGTTGAAAGGTCAGATGGCAGTCGCTTTCGTAAAAACTAGTCCCTACGTCAAATCATGGGATTAGTTGTCAAGCGGACCCCAGGCTCTCATGAGCCGTGGCGAAATGCCGGGATAACGCGAGGAAGGAGAATATAGTATTTTCCAGAATGAGGCATCAAAAATATAGTACATTTCAAAAAAATATAGTACTTTTAGATAAAATACTAAAAACATGAATGTAATATATGTTTAATCGGAAATATAGTATTTTAGCGTACTATAAATTTTTCCAAAAGTATACAGGGTGAAATTTAAATCACTGGCCATATTCATTCCCGGCACTAGGTTACACTTAAAGAATCTATTTAGCGAAAAAAAAGAGTACATTTTTTTTTAATTTTCATTTTACAATTTTTACATATTTTCCACGAGTCGTGGTCACCCTATTCTATTACCACAAATATAAACAAACCTAATAGTAGGTTTTAACAACAACATCAGCAAAACCCTTATCTGACCTTCACTAAACCTTATAATCGTTGCAATAGGGTCCACCCAGTTAGTGTTGGCGATGGTAGGCAAGTTTATCAATTTCGAGGGTAGTCTAAACTAAACCATTCCGCGCTAGCGGTAAACATAACGGTAAACATAAATGATTAGTCACTCGTCACTCGCCAACCTTAAAATAATAATCGCGCGCGTACTAAGGTTAAAAAAAATGTTTTCTAACCGGGAATATTACGAAGTGGTACGGTGTTATTTATTAAGTGGTGAGTGTTTACGTGGTGCACAAAGATTATACGAAATGGAATCCGTTCCACGCCTTCGCAGACAAGGATTGAATCCAAGAGTACCATCTCGTGGGACTTTCGTTAATTGCGTCGATTTTTAATCAAATGTACGTAAGTTGATTCAATTTTAGGGCTCCGTACCCAAAGGGTAAAACGGGACCCTATTACTAAGACTTCGCTGTCCGTCCGTCCGTCTGTCACCAGGCTGTATCTCACGAACCGTGATAGTTGAAATTTTCACAGATGATGTATTTCTGTTGCCGCTATAACAACAAATACTAAAAACAGAATAAAGTAAAGATTTAAATGGGGCTCCCATACAACAAACGTGATTTTTGACCAAAGTTAAGCAACGTCGGGAGTGGTCAGTACTTGGATGGGTGACCGTTTTTTTTTTGTTTTGCATTATAGTACGGAACCCTTCGTGCGCGAGTCCGACTCGCACTTGCCCGGTTTTTTAAATACGCCTGAATGCAAAGATTCCTGACCTAGGTTTTACTCATTGTTTTAAAGCCACGGACGTTTTGTTAATAATCATTAGTCAGAAATAACATTTTAGATTAAAAATGGGTTGCCTTTGCATTTTGACGGTTCTAAGCCCGTTAATATGAAAGGAAAAATTAGCAACTTATGTAGGTAATCTCGCTGCAATAGGGTTCATAATTGGTGACGCGATTGCAAACAGCGGGAGGGGCGGGGTGTCAATGACCTTAAGGTCGTTTCTCAAAAAGTTGGCACCGCCAGGTTAACGTTAACGTTTTTCAAAAAATTTGCATTTTCGCATTTTTTTTTATTGGGATCGTTAAAAGGCAACTTTAACTATTAGAAAATGTGGAAGGGAAGCAATTCCTTCAATTAGTTTAGGAGATATAGGCGTTTGAAATTCAGGTTAATGATATCAAGGACAGGTGAAAGATATTTTGTCTCCAGGTTATCGATAGTAGAAGCAGGTTATCGAGAAATAAGTACAAATTCCAATGAAAATATTGACAGGTTATCGAGAGGCGTCATTAACCTGTGTCCGTTGCCGTTAACCTGGTTTCTTGTCATCGTTCACCTGTAATGAGTGTCATCCACCTGTCCACCACATCATTTTCAATGCCTTCTAAAAATAATCGAAAAATGTGTCATCTTCTGTAAAAAGGGACCTTATTGTCCACCATGATGATTAAAATTTTGGATTCTGACCCACCTCACCTTCGATTCGATTCCCAATTTAACAACAAGTTTCTGTGAATAAGTAAACATTCAATCTTACTGTCTATTCACCCTGGCAGTACCTAGTGGAACTCAGGTTTGGTGCAACATAGGCACATGCAGTTTTGGTCATCCAACTCGTCTTGGTGAGCACTTGGGAGAGCAGAACTCAAGATAGAGCTGATGCTGGACCATCGCAGTACCTAGTGGAACTCAGGTTTGATGCAACATAGACACCCGCTGTTTTGGTCATTCGACACGTCTTCATGAGGACTTGGGAGGGCAGTACCCAAGATAGAGCTGATGCTGAACCCTCGCAGTACCTAGTGGAACTCAGGTTTGGTGCAACATAGACACACGCTGTTTTGGTCATTCGACACGTCTTGATGAGGACTTGGGAGGGCAGTACCCAAGATCGAGCTGATGCTGAACCCTCGCAGCACCTAGTGGAACTCAGGTTTGGTGCAACATAGACACACGCTGTTTTGGTCATCCAACACGTCTTGATGAGCACTTGGAAGAGCAGTACCCAAGATAGAGCTGATGCTGAACCCTCGCAGTAACTAGTGGAACTCAGGTTTGGTGCAACATAGACACACGCTGTTTTGGTCATTCGACACGTTTTGATGAGGACTTGGGAGGGCAGTACCCAAGATAGAGCTGATGCTGAACCCTCGCAGCACCTAGTGGAACTCAGGTTTGGTGCAACATAGACACATGCTGTTTTGGTCATCCAACACGTCTTGATGAGCACTTGGAAGAGCAGTACCCAAGATAGAGCTGATGCTGAACCCACACAGCACCTAGTGGAACTCAGGTTTGGTGCAACATAGACACACACTGTTTTGGTTATCCAACACGTCTTGATGAGCAATTGAGAGAGCAGTACCCCAGATAGAGCTGATGCTGAACCCTCGCAGTACCTAGTGGAACTCAGTTTTGGTGCAACATAGACACACGCTGTTCTGGTCATTCGACACGTCTTGATGAGGACTTGGGAGGGCAGTACCCAAGATACAGCTGATGCTGAACCCTCGCAGCACCTAGTGGAACTCAGGTTTGGTGCAACATAGACACACGCTGTTTTGGTCATTCGACACGTCTTGATGAGGACTTAGGAGGGCAGTACCCAAGATACAGCTGATGCTGAACCCTCGCAACACCTAGTGGAACTCAGGTTTGGTGCAACATAGACACACGCTGTTTTGGTCATTCGACACGTTTTGATGAGGACTTGGGAGGGCAGTACCCAAGATAGAGCTGATGCTGAACCCTCGCAGCACCTAGTGGAACTCAGGTTTGGTGCAACATAGACACACGCTGTTTTGGTCATTCGACACGTCTCGATGAGGACTTGGGAGAGCAGTACCCAAGATAGAGCTGATGCTGAACCCTCGCAGTACCTAGTGGAACTCAGGTTTGGTGCAACATAGACACACGCTGTTTTGGTCATTCGACACGTCTTGATGAGGACTTGGGAGAGCAGTACCCAAGATAGAGCTGATGCTGAACCCTCGCAGCACCTAGTGGAACTCAGGTTTGGTACAACATAGACACACGCTGTTTTGGTCATCCAACACGTCTTGATGAACACTTGGAAAAGTGGTTACTAAGATAGAGCTGATGCTGAACCTTCGCAGTACCTAGTGGAACTCAGGTTTGGTGCAACGTAGACACACGCTGTTTTGGTCATTCGACACGTCTTGATGAGGACTTGGGAAAGCAGTACCCAAGATAGAGCTGATGATGAACCCTCGCAGTACCTAGTGGAACTCAGGTTTGGTGCAACATAGACACACGCTGTTTTGGTCATCCAACACGTCTTGATGAACACTTGGAAAAGTGGTTACTAAGATAGAGCTGATGCTGAACCCTCGTAGTACCTAGTGGAACTCAGGTTTGGTGCAACATAGACACACGCTGTTTTGGTCATTCGACACGTCTTGATGAGCACTTGGGAAAGCAGTACCCAAGATAGAGCTGATGCTGAACCCTCGCAGTACCTACTGGAACTCAGGTTTGATGCAACATAGACACATGCTGTTTTGGTCATTCGACACGTCTTGATGAGCACTTGGGAGCGCAGTACCCAAGATAGAGCTGATGTTGAACCCTCGCAGTACCTAGTGGAACTCAGGTTTGGTGCAAGGTCAGGTCAGGTTAGGTCCGGGTTCAGGTTCAGATAAGAGCCGGGATCCAGGTCCAGGTCCGACTCCGGGTTTGAGTCTAGGTCCGGGTCCGAGTCATAGTCCGGGTCCGAGTCCGGGCCCGAGTCTGGGTCCGGGTCCCAGCCCCAGTCCCAATCCAAGTCAAAATCTAAATCGCCAAACGTGTACTATGCATCGTTGAAGAGTTCTGTTCTAATCATCATCAGCAGTTCCATTTCATCAAATGCGACAGTTTTTAATGAAAATGCTTGATTTTCTGATCTAAATCCAAAAGTCACTATACGCATGCCTTTAAGGTTTGAGGAGTTCGATTCGATTCCTCATGGATCCCATCATCAGAACTCGAGATTGACAAAAATGCAGCTTATAAACTTATCTTGCTTAACAAACATAACGAAGAGGACAAATCGCCAAACGTGAACTATGCATCGTTGAAGAGTTCCGTTCTGATCTTCATCAGCAGTTCCACTTCATCCAATGTCACTTTTGTGAATGTATATGCTTGATTTGTAAATAAAAACACAAAAATCACTATATGTATGCCTTTAAGATTTGAGGAGTTCCCTCGATTCCTCATGGATCCCATCATCAGAACTCGAGATTGACAAAAATGCAGCTTATAAACTTATCTTGCTTAACAAACATAACGAAGAGGACAAATCGCCAAACGTGAACTATGCGTCGTTGAAGAGTTTCGTTCTGATCCTCATCAGCAGTTCCACTTCATCCAATGTCACTTTTGTGAATGTATATGCTTGATTTGTAAATAAAAACACAAAAATCACTATATGTATGCCTTTAAGATTTGAGGAGTTCCCTCGATTCTTCATAGATCCCATCATCAGAACTGGGTTTTGACAAGAACGGGACTAATCTGCATATACTTATACTTTTTACAAAACATTTTAATATATGTCTAAAACTAAAAACCCTCATAAGGTACCTTTTCCCGTGGGACGTCACAAATCTAGTTTGAGTATATGTAACGTGGATTTTAAATAATTATCGATCACCTGTCATATGGCAGGTGAAGGACGCTTCGTTCACCTGCCATTGCATCATTCACCTGATTTTTTTGGAAAGGTTAACGAGACTTAAGACAAAAGTACAAAAATTTCAATAATATGCAGCTTTAACAGACAGGATAGTTTTTATTCCTAAATTAACACACAAAAGCGATATAACCGCTATATAATTATATAGTTACGAGTATTAGTTGTGGTATCAGTGACATTAACCTGCCGCAAAATCTCATCCACCTGGCAGTTTTAGCCAGGTGGACGATATGCAGGTGATGGGGAAAATGGCAGTTATATCGCGAATACACAAAATGTATTAGCTTGATGAACTCCATACTTAGGCATATAAAACTAAACTATTGTTTACGTTACATATCTTGATAGTAATGCGATAGGTTACATAATTAGCAAGATATCGACTCCAGGATAAAGAGTACTTACCCATTACAAACTCCTATTTCCGATACTTTGTCGTTTGTGTTTTATTTGCGAAGCACAATAACCACGTCTTCGTCCTACCAGGTGATAGCTGATGAGTGACGGCTTCAGCTCGTGCGGAGTGAGACGGGAAAGGTGCGGTGGGGGTTATACAATCGTCGTGAATGTGACGCGCCAGGTGACTGTTAAGAATTGCCTTGGACAAACTTTGAAGCCGAATAACTTAAAATATAAGTATAATATTGTTATGCGATAGTAATACTTTAAAACTTAAGGATATATGTTAATAAAATACGGTAATGCCGTTAAATTAAGTTAATATTTTGTGTGGTTTTCATAGCTCGGAACATCAGTACCTCGCGTTGGGACACGGCAGGTTAACGGATAAACGTAGTTACAATATTTTTTTTTGTAATCAATATTTATTAAATTTTTTCTCAAAGTATTAGGCCTCTGTGTAAAAAGTCTCTCTAAATATGTATTAATTTTTTATATATAAAAATTGTACATAACGAAAAAAAAGTTCTAACATAAACCTATTTACAGGTGGCGGTGCCAACTTTTTGAGAAACGACCTTAACTGATAAGAGAGAAGCGGGTGTAGTGGGTCGGTTCACAATAACGTACGAGGTTTTTAGGACAACTTGATGATGAGTTATTTCGAAAAAAATGTACTATAAGCGGTATTAAAAGAAAAAACACGTGTTTAATATTTTTTCGAGTTCTTTCGGTTGTTTCAATTTGGCCAGTGAATTAAATTTCACCCTGTATAGTACAGAGAGCCACAATATAGTACAATACTATATAATATAGTACGGTTGGCAACCCTAGTCATGCCTAACTCCGGTAACGCAAGAAACGATGTTGATATTTTGGTTGTGTCAGTCATAAAAAGATAAAAGATAAAAGATATTTTATTGAGTTAATAAAGGTGCTTAAACTACTTACATAACTTACATTATATTATGGCACAAAACCAAAAGGCAAGTAAGTGTCATCTGACCCCCGTACTAGTGTGAACTGTATCACGGTGGGTCAGGATTCACCGTCCTTACATTTTATTTTTAACACTTAGGTACCAATCCATTTATTTTATGCTTAGCAATTATAATATTACATATTTGTATTACAAGATAATAGAAACGTAATATTTAACATGACGACAAGGTAAACAAAAGATGAATAGCAAAACAATTTCTTAACATCTGGACTGCGGCCGTTGCCGGGCCGTATTAGAAGTAAACAAGTAGTATATGCAAAAACTTAAGATAAATTTTATTTTTTTTAGAACTTTATATGTAGGTTACATTGATAATGTTTAAAGCACGCGTACCTATAATGTGAGTGTGTGTGTGTGTGTGCGTGTGTGTGTGTGTGTGTGTGTGTGTATGTGTGGGTGTGTGTTACACTAAGTTTTTTAGCAATTTTTCGGTATTATCGTAATTAAGATTTTGTAAATAGCCTTGTAATGACTTTTTGAATGTGTGTAAATTTAATGTTCGCAGTTTGATAACTTTACTTATTTTATTGTATAAGGTGGGACCTACAATGTTAAAGAATTTTTTACAAAATTTAGTTTTGTGTGGTGGAATAGAGTAGACGAAGTCATCTCTTCTTCTAGAGGCAGAGAAGTCTGGAATATATTTATGCTGTTTTATCAATAGTTGTTTAATAGATAGATATTAAAAGTTTTTTATCGCACACATGTCTGAGATTTTTGAATATAAATATCAATTTTCTAATTTTATTCGCAAGGCTAGAGATGTGTTCACGCCAACAGAAATTTTTATCAACTAAAACTCCTAGGTACCTAATAGATGACGTTTCGGAGATAGATTGGCATGAGCAATTAGCTTCCCCTCGACAAGAATGTATTTTAATTGATACGTTCGTGCATAGCGACTGCTTATTGTTCTTAATACTGAATGTTAGATATTTCGTTTTAGTGTAGTTAAGTGTAAGTAGATTATGCGAGAGCCACTCATGTACCAGATTAAAACCATTTTGGGCTAACTTGTTGACCTCCTCCCAAGAGTCACCATAGAATAAGATAGCAGTATCATCTGCAAATGATATTATTTCGGCATTACCAATATTAAGGCGACATAGTTCATCAATATAAATAAGAAACAAGGTTGGGCCTAGGACACTGCCTTGCGGCACCCCATATTCGATATTGTCCTCTTTGCTGTATAAGTCTCCAACTCTTACTGACTGCTTCCTATTTTGTAGATAGTTACTGAAAAGATCTAGTGGAGTACCCCGTATGCCTATATTTTCCATTTTCTTAATAAGCAATGAGGCAGAAACTGTATCGAAAGCTTTTTTTATATCTAAAAATATTCCAATAGTTTTTTTATTATGATCAAGTTTATCAACAATATAATTAGTAAGTTGAAGTACCGCATCTTCCGTAGATTTGGATACTCTAAAGCCGTGTTGATTTTTGCTAAGTAGATTGTTTGTTTCGAGGTAATTTTTTAGTCTTTTATTTATTATTTTTTCTAACACTTTCGACAATGTTGGTAAAAGGGATATGGGCCTATAATTTGAGATACAGTTTCTGTCTCCAGACTTGTATATAGGGATCACCACAGATCGTTCATGTAACTCAACTGCCGTGTCACGCGCATCTCATGTAACTTTAAAAGTTGAGTTTCGAGATAATAACGTTTAAAGTTTTAAAGATTCAAATGCTATTATTATCGTTGACGGTTCGTCGTAATTTTTTTATTTTTTCTAATCTACATGTAGGAAATATGGTCACAGATTGGGCCCTTTTTTTTGCATAATTGAATAGTTTTCATTTTATTCCAATTAAATGATTTCGCATGATCAACTCTTCCATAGTGGTCACACGAAGTCATGTAAGTCAAGTTACATGACATACGCGTGAGCAAACGTGACACGTATTACTATACCAATATTGTTGTCGTATAAATCAAGCGCTCGGCCAGTCATGCCTAACTCCGGTAACTTAAGAAACGATGTTGATATTTTGGTTGCGTCAGTCATGTAACTCAAGTTAACCGAGTTGTGCCTGACGCCATCGGCAAATAAATGAAGTTACATGAGTTAGTCATATGCTTTCCGCAGTAAATAATGAAGATTTTCAAAATTTTCTTTTAGAAGATATATATTTAATGGTTTTTAAGACGATTTAGACTGGTCATCCGTAACTCATGTAACTCGAGTTAACGGAGTTTGGCGTGACACGGCAGTATTGCTTGCTGGTATATTCTATAGGTAAAAATAGAACTGTAAAATAGAATAAAACTGTAAAATAGAACCTATAAAATTGTATTGAGCCTGAACTAAATACACAAAGATTATGCGATCTGATCAAACATCGTGTATGCATTCACGCTGTTTGATCAGATCGCATAATCTTTGTGTATTTAGTTCAGGCTATTCTATTATTCTATAGGTAAAAATAGAACTGTAAAATAGAATAAAACTGTAAAATAGAACCTATAAAATTGTATTGAGCCTGAACTAAATACACAAAGATTATGCGATCTGATCAAACAGCGTGTATGCATACACGCTGTTTGGTATTAAAATTTAAAAAAAGAGATATTTATAAACTGTCTTAATGGTTAATAAAGTTTGTGTTTTTGTGTTCTCAGGGTTTGTTTATTTATATTTGAATCATGTGCAATTATTATTACGCTGCACAAACTTCTTCAGTTATATATTAACTATGTAGTAGGCGCTAATCATGTAGCCTATTCCATGAAATATTACAGAGAGGTAAAGCCAAAATTAAAAATATGTATCTGTACACTCTTGGACTCTGGTTTCGAAGGGAAAGCAGCTTCAATCAAACACCTTGTTTTTATAAACAGAAGTATGTTTTTTTTCTATTTATTTACACATCACAAAAACATAATACAAAGAACTTACAACTAAGATGCGCGACAGAAACTTGTGAAAGTTTATGCGTGGTGCAAATGCATCACTACGCTCAAACTGCATGTTTAATGTTTATATGCCTATGCATTCTTTGTATATTGTACTTATATACTAGACTAGTTTAATCTGGCTCTCACATATTACTCAATAGGAATACAAAAAAAAATCTAATGTCTTATTAAATCCACGATAAACAACCGTTCACTAGTTGTAGAAATAGAAAGTGACATCTAACGAGAAATTGGGTAAACATATTTAATTAGGCGTTTTATACAGTATCTGATTTATGAACGCAACTCCTACGCTGAACGGTTCGCGCGCTGTCAACTTCGTTGTGTTTATTCATATTAGAGCGCGATTTACAGTAGTTGGGTTTTAGTTTTTGAACTTATTCTTTTTTCAACAATAAACATTTCATCCGCTGCGCATACGCTGCGCACTCTAGGTTACTGTAACATTACGAATCTGCTGACATTTGACACTGACTTTAAGGTGACTTTAAGTAGGTACGTAAGTGTGCGTGAATGCAAGACATTGCAATATTTTGCAGTGTTTACAAATTTTTGATGAAATTTTCAGACTGTTGAGTGTAAATATATTTCGATTTAGACGTCATATTTTTTGTTGTCGACACACGTCTTACAAATGTTTGAGTTTTGGAAACGATATGATAATTCGAAAATTGTGCACAGTCACGCCATCTTTTGGTGGTTAGTCGCCGCCCTAGACATCCACCTTAAATTATTAGAGTTAGAACAAGATAAGCCTGCAACCATTTTGATAGCACTCGCAGTGCAAGTGTTATTTTAAACTTCAAAACTTCTATGAAATTATGACGTGTAAATAACACTTGCACTGCGCATGCTATGGTATAGAACCAAAAATAAACGCGAGCGCAGTGAGCGCTAAATTTTTTCTCAACAATATCGCAAATTGTGAAAGCGTGTTAAAAGGCCGGGTATCGATCTTCATCTGGGCCTAAAAATCCGAAATGTCCCGTGAGGCGAGCTTTCATGCGAAGTCCGTAGGTGCGTAGTTCCGTGCTTCATCAGGCTTCAGGATAAATAGTTGAGCACAGACAAACCAATGGCCAAAGGCTAAACTGAAGTAGAGGAGATGTGGAACACAAACCAATGGTAAATTGAGGCTGAAGGTCGAGCATTCTTGTGAAAAACTGGGGACACTTTCGGCTTCTTTCTTTTGACGTGAAACGTCTTTAAAAACCCGTAGTAGAGGTGCCGAACCAAAAACCAAGTGTAACGAAAAGTGTTATGGCGCGGCGGCTTATCTATCTATCTATCTTCTATTATATATATTATTATTATATATATATATATGCAAGTGTCCTGACTGACTGACTGACTGACTGACTGACTGACTGACTGACTGACTGACTGACTGACTGATTCATCAACGCAGAGCCGAAACTACAAAAGCCAGAAAGTTTAAATTTGCACACCAGATAGCATTTATAAAGTGTACAAGAGATAAGAAGCGATTTTGAGAAATTCAACCCCTAAGGGGGTTAAAAAGGGGATCAAAGTTTGTATGGGGTTAAAGTTTACTTTTAAGCTAGGAATTTGAAACTTCGTAAAAAGATATTTTAATAAAATACAAGAAAACTAATATCAAAAATTTTTTCCAGTGGTGGAGTTGAATCTTTGTATTTAGGGATATTATTAGAAGACAGGAAAAGTAATTTCAGCGTTTTGTAAAATTCATCCCCTAACAGGGTTAAAAAGGGGTTGAAAGTTTGAATCCATTACAAATGGTTTTGAAACTTCTTAGAAAGGCATAATAGCCGATAACAAAAAAAATTGATTGCAACGTTTTTGGAAATTCAACCCCTAAGGGGGTTAAAAAGGGGATGAAAGTTCGTCTTCGGGTGCAAATTTTATTTTAAGTTAGGAACTTGAAACTTCGTAAAAAAGTATCAAATTCAAATACAAGAAAACTAATTTCAGCGTTTTAGAAAATTCATCCCCCAAGGTGGTGAAAAAGGGGTTGAAAGTTTGTATGGATATTGAACATTTTTTCGAGCGCGGGACTTGAATCTTTGTATTTGGGGATACTAGTAGAAGACATTAAAAGTAATTTCAGCGTTTTGTTAAATTCATCCCCTAACAGGGTTTTAATGGGTTTAAAAGTTAAATCCATTACAAATGCTTTGAAAATTCTTAGAAAGGCATAATAGCCGATTACAAAAAAAAAGTAATTGCAACGTTCTTGGAAATTCAACCCCTAAGGGGGTTAAAAAGGGGATGAAAGTTCATCTTCAGGTGCAAATTTTATTTGAAGCTAGGAACTTGAAACTTTGTAAAAAGGTATTATATTAAAATACAAGAAAACTGATTTCAGCGTTTTTGAAAATTCATCCCTATGGTGGTGAAAACGGGGTTGAAAGTTTGTATAGATATCATGCATTTTTTCGAGCGCGGGATTTGAATCTTTGTATTTGGGTATATTATTAGAAGACAATAAAAGTGATTTCAGCGATTTGTAAAATTCATCCCCTAACAGGGTTAAAATGGGGTTCAAAGTTTGAATCCATTACAAATGCTTTGAAACTTCTTAGAAAGACATAATAGCCGATTACAAAAAAAAAAGTAATTGCAACGTTTTTGGCTATTCAATCCCTAAGGGGGCTAAAAAGGGGATGAAAATTCGTCATGGGGTGTAAATTTAATTTTAAGCTAGGAACTTTAACTTTTTGGAAAAAAGGTAATAAATTAAAAAACATGAAAACTAATTCAAGCATTTTTGAAAATCATCCCCCAAGGTGGTGAGAAAGGGGTTGAAAGTTTGTATGGAGATCAGATATTTTGTGAGTGCGGAATGCGGAACTTGAATCTTTGTATAAGGGCATAGGTACCTATTATGAGAATACAAGAAAAGTAATTTCAGCAACCAACATCAAAATCCACTTGACTTAAAACTTCATACAACTTGCTAAAAAAGAAAAGTACTTGATTACAACATTGCTTGGATATGAAAATTATATGTACTAAAGATGTAAAATGTTGAAGATAAGATTCCACGCGGACGAAGTCGCGGGCAACAGCTAGTATCTCCATAACTATAATACCTATATGTATAGTTTTGACATCATTATATAGACGAAAGTAGCCATTACTCGGAATTACATGTGCCGCTGACATAGATGGCGCCGATTCTACGCTAGAAACGACGCAATAGGAGCTAAAATGACCCCTATTTGCAGTGTTCATATAGTAATGACTCATCAGCCCATTAACCGATTTCGGTAAAATTGGTGCCATTTGATAGATCTTATTTTATTTTGACGTGAAACGTCTTTAAAAACCCGTAGTAGCGGTGCCGGACCAAAAACCAAGTGTAACGAAAAGTGTTATGGCGCGGCGGCTTATATCTCCATAACTATAATACCTATATGTATAGTTTTGACATCATTATATAGACGAAAGTAGCCATTACTCGGAATTACATGTGCCGCTGACATAGATGGCGCCGATTCTACGCTAGAAACGACGCAATAGGAGCTAAAATGACCCCTATTTGCAGTGTTCATATAGTAATGACTCATCAGCCCATTAACCGATTTCGGTAAAATTGGTGCCATTTGATAGATCTTATTTTATTTTGACGTGAAACGTCTTTAAAAACCCGTAGTAGCGGTGCCGGACCAAAAACCAAGTGTAACGAAAAGTGTTATGGCGCGGCGGCTTATATCTCCATAACTATAATACCTATATGTATAGTTTTGACATCATTATATAGACGAAAGTAGCCATTACTCGGAATTACATGTGCCGCTGACATAGATGGCGCCGATTCTACGCTAGAAACGACGCAATAGGAGCTAAAATGACCCCTATTTGCAGTGTTCATATAGTAATGACTCATCAGCCCATTAACCGATTTCGGTAAAATTGGTGCCATTTGATAGATCTTATTTTATTTTAATGAAATATTATGAGTAAAATAATGCAGGCGGAATTATAATAGGCTGCTAAAACATAATAATGTGATAGTTTTTACGGAATTTTTATCACTGCTCTTGTTTGAGGCCACCTTGTGCGAAAGTTAAGGTACAAAACTAACGCGACATACCTGAAATAGTAAGTTAAAGCAATAACGGTTCTTTTCATACCACATTCACCGTCGTGATACATGCTCATCTCCTCAAATAATGCATTAGAATCTATGGCGGCGCGGCGGCGCGAGTTACTTTGATAGAACACATAGAACGTATGACGGCTGCTTGACAATCCCGAGTTCCTATTGCTAGTAAGTATGTAGTAATCTTAGTTATGTATTTTCTGATGTACCAATGGGTAAAACATATTTTAGAAAAGGTCACTTCTGTGGACAGTACTATAAAAGGTAACGAACTGTGGTTCATATATATCCCGTTTTTCTCATTTGAGTCTCAAGTACTGAATAAAATATTCCGCCTGTAAAGGTGCTGCGTAAAAAATTGCTTTTAGATTCCCTTAAATACGATGGCTACAGGAAAGACACGAACGAGTTTGCTATAAAACGTGTATTACCCGTATAAAATATCTATTCTCGTAATTTTGGTGTGTTATTTACAAAAAAATTGCACCTAATCGTTACATTCATTACTCCAAAATGAATTGATCATTTAATTAAATACCTAGGTGTGACGCTGTAATTAATTATTTTAAAATAACCCATCAAATGCTGTATTCAAGTTCATTTAGATACAGTGAATCATTGTGACCCCAAATAATCTTTACAGATAAAATTTAAGATATTATACTCAAAATTTTAATTTAATTTGAGAGAAGCAGTGGTGGCCGAGTGGATATGACGTCTGACTTTCAATCCGGAGGTCGGGGGTTCAAATCCTGGCTCGTACCAATGAGTTCTTCGGAACTTATGTACTAAATATCATTTGATATTTACCACTAGCTTTTCGGTGAAGGAAAACATCGTGAGGAAACCTGCATACATCTGCGAAGAAATTCAAAGGTGTATGTGAAGTCCCCAATCCGCAGTGGGCTAGCGTGGGGACTATAGCCCAAGCCCTCTCGCGCATGAGAGGAGGCCTGTGCTCAGCAGTGGGACGTATATAGGCTGAAATGATGATGATGATGATGACTCAAAATTATTATAATACATCACGAACTCGCAAGATGCGCGACTTCGGTATTCAAACACAAAGCAATAGACAGTACAAGAGTCTAACTAAATGCGAAGGCCGAAGGCCGAGCTCCGCGTAGGGCCGAAGGCCCGAAGCGTCCAGTCTGTCAGTTCTGTGTTTAACTACTGACATCCTGGACGCTTCGGGCCTTCGGCCCTACGCGGAGCTCGGCCTTCGGCCTTCGCATTGACATTTGTACTATTGTTCTGTGATAAAGCACTGACATCCTGGACATTTCGGGCCTTCGGCCCTATGCGGTGCTTGGCCTTCGGCCTTCGCACTTAGACATTTTTACTATTGTTCTGTATTAAAGCACTAACATCCTGGACGCATCGGGCCTTCGGCCCTACGCGGAGCTCGGCCTTCGCATTTAGACACTTGTACTATTGTTCTATGCTAAAGCACTGATGTCCTGGACGCTTCGGGCCTTCGGCCCTACGCGGAGCTCGGCCTTCGGCCTTCGCATTTAGACACTTGTACTATTGTTCTGTGCTAAAGCACTGATGTCCTGGACGCTTCGGGCCTTCGGCCCTACGCGGTGCTCGGCCTTCGGCCTTCGCATTTGGACACTTGTACTATTAATTGTTCTGTGCTAAAGCACTGATGTCCTGGACGCTTCGGGCCTTCGGCCCTACGCGGAGCTCGGCCTTCGGCCTTTGCATTTAGACACTTGTACTATTGTTCTATGTTAAAGCACTTAAGTAAATCCTCGGCCTTCGCATTAGCGGACCACACCACGTTTCACGTCAGCCATAGCGGCTGTGTCCCTGATACAGCCTCTCTCAATTTTTTTTAGTCACCGTGAATTATTAGTAAATCTTAAATCTAAATGGAGTCCTATTAATAACACCTACATCCCATGGAGGCTAAAAATGACATACTCTCACATAACTAAATGTCGCAGAACTTGTCTCATAATAAATTGTACCTGTAACAATTCTTTCATTATAATCTCAGTCTCAAAACTTACAACACAATTAACAAGATATTGTGTAGGTTCTCGTCGGATACAGGGTGTTCCTCCAACGGCCAGCTGGAACGGAATATTTTTTGTGTTTCATATTAGGTGAGGTTTTTTTCTAATCCTTAAATCGAGTTGACGCCGGCAGACTCATAAACATATACCTTATACCCCGGTTTGATTGGGGCAAAAATGCACCAGTACTAGCGATTGATTAAATATTGAATCAAATGTTATCCATATAAAGCAAATTCTAAATTATAATACCTACACGAATATGTGGATAAACAATATAGGTAAATTAAAAGCGTTAGCTTTGTCCTTAACTCCTTACATATTTACTGATCATGCTTTATTTATCCTTCTCGCAATTGCAAATGTCAAACATCGGAAATTGGATATAGGGATGTTGCGGCTGCAGATTTTTTGACATCCGCGGGTGCGGATGCGGGTGTCAAGATCAGGTACTTTAAAAACATCAAATATTATATTTTGAGTAATATTTATTAAAAATAAACGAAACGGTTAGTATTTGAGCAAGAATATAGGTGCGTAATATTTAATATACCTACAGTAACTTGGCAGACTTTTCTGGATCTAGACGATTTCGTTATAGGTAATGACGAAATTACCTAGCACTTACGCCGCCGGCAAAACGTTCCTGTACCGACTTGTTCGACATTCGCATCCGCGTAAGCTAAGCATCGATGTTGAAAATAATGCGGAAGTTCCGCGGATGCAGATGCGAATATTCGCAACATCCCTGATATAGAGTCATATCAAACTTCTATTAAATTTTGATGTATAAATAATATTTGCACTGCGTGTGCTATCAAAATCATTGCAGACTTATCTAGTAGTCTAACTCTAACAGTAGTCTGATACTTACGTCATAATTTTACTATATTTATATATTCGTACTATGTAAACGAGGAAACCGACATTGTTCCCGTCAGGCCATGCGGCCCGCCATGCAGGGTATCCTGGTTTTAAGTCTTAAATTTTCCGATGTATATCGTGGATAAACCCAGAGCCTTATCCGCATTAACCTCTTTTCGCATACAGACAAAGCCATGTATGGCGGATATGATATTCAACTCTATTGACAACTAATAAAGTTCAAGTTTAAACAAATATTTTCATTACATGCGGTATGGGATTAAGTTGCACTCCTGGGTGCGTAGCCAACGTGCCAATCGTTTACGCTCCGTAGCGTAGTGTAGTCATCTCACTCTATCACTCTATATTAGTGGGGCAGAGACGGTTGCGTTTCATTCGCTACGAAGCGTTAACGTTTGGCACGTTGGCTACGCACCCTGCTTTATTCGTCTAAGTGATAAGTGTACTCGTATCACTCGTGTGCACAGTAATAAGTATCTGTTGACTATTTAATTGTCTACAGGACTAGGACATTTATTTAGAATTCTCATCTCCATTTTTTAGGGTTCCGTACCTCAAAAGGAAAAAAACGGAACCCTTATAGGATCACTCGTGCGTCTGTCTGTCTGTCTGTCTGTCTGTCTGTTTGTTTGTCTGTCTGTCTGTCTGTCCGTCTGTCACAGCCTATTTTCTCCGAAACTAATAGACCAATTAAGTTGAAATTTGGTACACATACGTAAGATTGTGACCCAAAGATGGACATGTAACGTAAACAAATGAATTTTAAACATGGGGGCCACTTTTGGGGGGTAAATGAGATAATTAAAAAATTAAGTTTTTTAAACTATATCGTGTTACATATCAAATGAAAGAGCTCATTATAAGAATCTCAAATATATTTTTTTTATAATTTTAAAATAAACAGTTTAGAAGTAATTCAAGAAAATAGGCAAAAAATGACCATTCCCCCCCCTTTATCTCCGAAACTACTGGGTCTAAAATTTTGAAAAAAATACATAAAATAGGTCTTTACCCATAGATGTCAGGAAAATCTATTAGAAATATGCAGTCAAGCGTGAGTCGGACTCATTACTTAGGTTTTGATCCGACCCCTACGGGTTTTTTAAAGGCAATTCACTCGCGTTTCACATACCTATAAAAATACATTGTTAAAAATTGAGTAATGTACGGAACCCTTGGAACGCGAGTCCGACTCGCACTTGGCCGGTTTTTTATTAACAATATGTTTGCATAATAAACATAACCGAGAAACAGTGATTACGATTACATTAAAACAATTGAACAAAAAATCGCATCCTGTATACGTTAATACAAACACATTGACATAAATAAACGGATATTCGAGATATTGCATTCATTTGGATTCGCCATGCTAAGCAGTGCGATTATTTGATTGATTATTTAAAAGTAAAGTAATGAATAACATATCACTTATATTTACAGTATTATTGGTACTTTTGATTTTAAGTGTAGAGTTAAAGGTAACAATTAAAAAACAGAATGCAACTAAAATAGTTTCCAATGCTAGACAGGTGGCTGTAGGACAAGAGCTGAAGCGACCGCGGCGTCGCTCCGGTGCTACCATCACGAGTGGAACAAGAGGAGGAGCTCTCTCCTCAGCGACATCTAAACATAACGGGACCAGAGGAGCACATTCGAGAACACCTGCAACACTGAGAACGAGATCATTAAAAAATCGCAAAAATAACAACGCTACTCAACGTGTACGAGTAACTAAACCACAGCAACATAAAAAAAGACGCAAAGAAAAGAAAGAAAGGCATTCCTACTCATATTTAATTAAAAATACAGTATCTCCAAATAACATTAAAAATAAGATTATGTTTATAACACAGCCACGTGATGTGGAAGCTGATGGTATAATAGAATCAGCAAGAAGAGATTATGACGACGACGAAGAAGGAGGCGACGACGACGAAGTCGGAGGCGGCGGAGGCGGAGGCGGCGGAGGCGGAGGCGGCGGAGGCGGCGGAGGCGGAGGCGGCGGAGGCGGAGGCGACAAAGACGGAGGCGGAGGCGGAGGCGGAGGCGAAGATGGAGGCGACAAAGACGGAGGCGAATACTACGAAGACGGAGACGGCGGAGGCGGAGGAGGCGGAGGCGACAGAACTACTAGAAAACCAATAACAATCACAAAGTCTTTCCGTCAACTGGTGTGTGAAATGGTGCACAACATCACGTTATACAAGGTTGTCAAAATACCTAATCTAGACGAAATTATTTAAACTTAATGTAACTCGAAGAAAACAATCAAACTGTTATTGGTACGTCCGTAACGCAATACGAAATTTCCATTGGTTTTGCCTCTTTAGAGTTTTATTTATTTTTATTTTTATTATATACATGGAAAACCAACAGCTGTAAACATTTCTAAAAACTAAAATAGATTTACAGAGCCAATTACAGGTTCTCACGTATAAAAATTAAGTAAGTATACAAAGAATAATAATATAATTACAAATCAGTTTTTTATTTCTTTTTTAATTTTTAGAATTTCTTTTTTAAAACCATAAACATAATTAATAACAAACTTAGAATAAAATTAACCTAAAATTATAAAACTACCTAAAAAACTAAAACTAATACTTAAAAAAAAATATATAACATAATGTGGGTGATCTAGCCGAATATGTATATATTAGGCTAGATCACCCAGGTCCGAACCCTGTGGAAGGGTTCCCATAAGGCTGGCTGCGTTCCCCCTTTGGATGGCTATGCCGATCCGTTGGGCGAGGAACGAGCCAGTCCTACGGTCCCCGGTGACCTCAAATATTTTTTTGGAAAGTTGCCGTATCAACAGCACAAGCCAAGGTTCATGAGTTCAGCATGCTGCAAAACTGCATAGGCACATTAAGAATGGAATTCATTCATAAAGTGGCCATGCACTTCCACCGCCGACTGCACAAAACTTCATGAAAAAAACCGAAATACAAAAAAAAGGAAATGTATACTTGGCTTACTGAAGTTATACGAGTATAGGTACGCTTGTATTTATTTATACTTATTTATATATATGTAGTTTATTTATATATAGTTTATTTATATATATATAGGTACAAACAAATACAAAATACAAGTGTACCTACACTCGTATAGCTTCAGTAAGCCAAGCCCGAACCTGCGCTAGAAGTATCACCCATAAAAAATGCAATTAATTTATTTCTTATTACCGATATGCTATCTCCAAATATATCGAAGTCTAAATTAAGTAAAACTTTATTTAAACTCATGCCTGCCCCGCACAAGAAACTGTTTTTTTTCTATATTTAGTGGAAGCCTGGTTAATACTAATGGGACGAAAGTGCCTTAACCTTCTTAAGGGAACAGTGAAAGAAATTTTACTGAGTAAACTAGGACAATCGACATGGCCTTTAATAATATTTATTAAATACAAAATGTCAGCAATTCCACGGCGTTTAACAAGTGGAATTAAGTGATGTTTCTTACATAGCCTAAAATAATTGGCAAAACTATAATTTACATGCATTTTAAAGCAGATAAGTTTTATGAATTTAGTTTGTAATCGCTCATGCAATCCTATCAACATAGATTTGATATTGCGGATTCCAAATCTGAGATGCATATTCGAGCTTGCTCCTCACATAAGCACAATACAGGATTTTAAGGGTCTTAGGACGAGTAAAACAAGCTGAACTACGCATTATAAACCCAAGTGACTTAGCTGCTTTAGACACTATACTATCAATATGGTCATTTAAAATAAGCTTTGGAGTCATGAATAACACCTAAATCTCTCATGCTCTCTACTTGCTGTAGTATGTTACCTTTTAATAAATATGAAGCAGGAATTAGACTAATTGGGTTCTTTATTGATAGAAACAAAGAAATAAATTAACAAACATAACAAAACTTACAAAAACTATAGGTAAAAAATTTGCCCCAGATCGCCGTCAACGGGCAAGGTGCCCAGAAGGCTGGCCGTATTTCCCCGCTGTATAGCGATGCTAAAGGATGACTCACGCTAGACCGGGCCGTGCCCGGACCGGGGCGGGCCGGAGCGAGCCGACGCAGGAGCTGTCAGGAGCGCCACCGTGACCGGGCCGTTCCGGGGCCGGGGCGTAAGGCCACCCGTTTATTACATTAACACTAGTGCTGTCCGAGCAATGTCCGAGCCTCTAGTGTTTGGGCGATTCTCAGAGATGACATTCGGTGCCTGACTTCGGTGCCAAATTTCTTTTTTAACTTATATAATATGCGAGCTTATTTCCTAAAATCTACCCTTAATATAAAAAATATTGGTAGTGGAGGCCTCCATTAGAACCTTATAGTTTTCAAGATATTTGAGATTTAAAAAACACCGAAATCATGTGCAGGCACTGAAATCAATTTGCGTCACCGAATTCAATAATTCTTACACCAAAATCACATTTAGGTTTTATATCTCAATTATATAATTATTTTAATCATATTTTTCAATCCTATTTGTTGATAAGCGATGTAACAAGGCTAATGATCTCGAAAGCTTACATAAATTTAATAGATAATAATATAGACTCAAGATTTAAAAAATAACCAAATTACGGCTTGTAAATCAACATCTCTAGAAGATATCCCACACTATATGACTGGTCTCATATAATAGGGTGATGTGTGGTCCTGAAACGAGTTTCAGACATGTCGACATTGTCGACCACAAATTCGCACATTATAATCATGTATTCATTGCATTATTATATCCATGAAGGAGAAGATGTTTGTTTCACGCAATCCGACCGCACACGCATCTAAAAAAAACTTATGTTACCTGCACCCGATAAACAATACACTCTTGAGTGGTGTTCAATGCTCATTAAATATTTAATGTACTTATAAAGCAATGTGATACAATACGGAAAGCAAGTATTTTTTTAATAAAAGAGTTTAAAAGCGTGAACTCCGTCAATTTAAAACTATAATATTTGAAGTAGTCGAGTAATGCTTGAAGATCCAATTACCAATTAATTATGATCTCCAGCACCCTCAAACACTTGAGCTAAATTGTAACAAAGTTGTTGATAAAGACATAAGACATTGAGGATTGTTACAACATTTGCTGTGTTCAATTTGTGTCTATGGCTATCCTTTAGAAATATCGATCAGTAGGTAGGTACGCTCAGTGCCTTTGAAGCGATCTCGACATTAGAATGCTATTTTATTTTTAATCCCTTGTTCTGTACATCCTGTCCCTTGGGTTCACCTTGCATAGTACTTACATACACAAGTTATTTTAAAAGAAGTGGGATCTAATTGACTACATTTATTTAACATGGCTGACATGTTTAAAGGTATCAAGGTGTAGGGCCTCCGGTGATACAGAGGACAACGAACATAATTTACTTAATTGGTTGGAAAAGAATATCAAGACAGAGAAAGAAACATTGGGTCTATACGTCTGGTTTAAAAAAATACTCATAGTGAACTAGTGATTTTGTGTACCTACTATGACATAATTTACTTACAAACATAATTTTACGTTTGTACAACGTATCTTTCACTTTTTAGACATGATAAATTAGTACAACAAACTAGTTTACAAAGCAGGATTTGAATTCAGTGATCACTTTTTTGATATCGGTGGTCAAAAAATCCACCGAAACCAGGGAAATCAACACCAGCGATATCAAAATTAATCGCTTTTTAGCAATTACAGAAATAGCATGAACGATACAGAAGAGATGTAATAATGGTGGATTTACGTACTTTCGATGACTTCTTAATCACTTACATAACGATAATTGCACTAAAACTTTCGGAGTAAATTGCACCACTGATCTCAAAAAAACATAGGACCAAACCCAGCGAAGGACGGAGAAACGTTTAAAAAATCACTTTATTGTACTGTGACTGTACTTCTACTTTATTCAACGGTTAAGGCACAACTAAAGCATACTATGTTTGAGACACTGAGTTCCTGGTCTACAACTTTGAAGGAGTACTGACATGTTTTGCAAATTACACCGATATCAGTCACTAGCCCGGGACACATCGTAAATTTGGTTTTATTCAATGTGTTGAGCAAACACATTATTGTGATATAAAGAATATGATAAGCTAACTAATACCCTATGCGTGAATACCCATAATAACTCCGATCTAATGCCCCATCTTGAGTAATAATTTTTTGTTTCATAAAATCTGGGTGCGGGACACGCCCACCGAACATCATTTTTGGCATTTGAATTTCTTTTTCTTGTATGATATAAATAATAAATAAATAATTTGATAGTGTCCCAGACAGAATATAAGCTGAAGATCATGCCTAAATTAATTCAGATTTATTGAACAGTAAATTCAATCAATTACTGCCCCGGACACGTAAAAACGGCCCTCCTGAGAAATGCCCGTTTACATGTAGGAACTCGAGTCCTTCGAGTCTGATTTTGATGTAGGCACAGCTCGTTTTTACAAGACTCTGCGCTTAAAAAACTTCTCCCGACTTCTGTCCTTTGTAGTCATTTTTAAGAGCAACTCAAAAGGACTCGAGCCTCCAAATAAAGACTCCGTGAAAAAATTTATAGGTTTTTCCTATATAACAGTAACGAAATTAAGCGTTATTTTATGATCTATGTACGTATCTAATCTACAAATTATACATAAAGACAATGCATTTCGATTTTTTTTTTGTAACAAAACGAGAGTTCTCTGAAAAGTACTCAAGTCTCTACAAGAGACTTTGGTCTCTATCTAGTTGAAAAGAACTCGAGTTTAAACTTAATTATAAGAGTCAGAAAATTGAGTAGTCTTCAAGCAGAGGATTCAAAGGATTCGAGTCCTATACCCAGCCCTATCCGAGCCGACCGGGACGTCCGAGCTGACTGTTCATGACAAATGTCATAATAAATGTCAATCAGATTGAAAACAATGGTTCGATCGGAAGCAAGCGGATATGGAAGGAAATAATATAATCAAAATATTGGCCCTAGCTGCCTTAATGACTGATTAAGAGGCTACTGCATACTCTAGGGCGTACATCCACGTCGACACGTTCGGAAAAATAAGAATAGATACATACAACATGATGTAAAGAGCTTTATTTACATATGACTCAAGATTCTTTCGAAGCCGTCCACACGGCAGAATTAAACAACGTTTGGTAAAACAAAAACAAGATTTCAGAAACCAATATCCAGCATTCACCGTCTGGCTCTCTGCTTAAGGTAAGATATGGAAATACAGTGCATGTACCTATTAATAAATATGTATAATCATGTGCCGAAGTATATTAAGCTATTAAGAGGAAAGGGAATGACCGGTTCTCCATACAAACATAGTTCCCGTTTTCCTCACTGGATATTGATATTATGGAATATTTAGGTAGTCGTCAGCAAACTGTAGTGGTACCCAATGCATTTAGTTACATTCTACAAATGTAGATTTTTCAGCTTATCTGGTTTTGACATTATTTTCTCCCATCAATGCCACGTTCTTCAGTGTTCATGTGTTCAGTTCAGATATGATCAATTTCAGGAACCCATGCATGAAAAACGAGTTTAAAAGAGGAGAAATTTCCAATGGCTGCGACGAAGTAACAAAAATTTAAAAAGTATCGGTATAAGATAATTATCTACAAGCTGTTTTCGGCCACATCGAATACAGTACCACCACTAAGAATGTCGGTGGTGCGCTCTCAATAAAATAAGTAAGTAAATAAAAACTATTAAGCTCGTTACACTAAGATAGAATTGTGTCGGTTACAAAAAATAAACTATTTACTTACTTACTTTCCTCTGGTGAAAAAGAAGCCAAGATGGCAAAAACGGAACCCTTACAGTTTCGTCATGTCCGTCCGTCTGTCTGCCTGTCTGTCTGTCTCTGTCTGTCTGTCTGTCCATATGTCACAGCTATTTTACTCAAAAAGTATAAGATAACGATTTGGAAATTAGGTATATTTTGTAAGTCGTGCAGAAGAAGATAACAATATAATTGATTTTAAATATGGGTTGCTAGTTTATATTTATTCATTAGCTTGCATTGCAATGGCACTTTAGGCTTAGCCTATAAGTACTAAGATTCTAATGCTTAGATCTAATATTAAAAAAAGTCCTTCTTTGGTCCGACTCTTAAATAATATGTTTGGACTCTTTTCTTATGCCTTTTTACATTACGACTTTTAAATATTTGACGCTGTCATGTTTTTCGAATAGTATAATAAACATGTCAAAAGAAAAAATAGTGATATTAAATTTGTAGAAAGATACTAAATGTATTTGAATATGCAAGAACACGTTGAATGCAGGTAATGTATCGTGTTACCCCGCGCGTCAAGGTATTGGCAAAAATAGGTATGATTATGGTGAAGTGCCGTTTGAATCTGCATAGGAACCCGCTTTCGCCTTTGTAATACCTATATATTAGTATGCATTGATGCTGTTCTCTTCTCCAGGGTGTTTGTCTGTCTGTATTTTAGGATTTCATTAGCTATCCAAAACATCATCATCATCATCATTAACTTAAGAGTTATTCTCTTGTCGGTGGAGTATCTTCCAGCTTTCCCTATCTTGCGCCAAAACATACGAACCCAAATTATTTCTGTGTTTTAAGGGTGAAACCCTGGTCGTGTGAAGAGATTTTATTTTTTTTGACAAATACAGCATTTGCATTAACTACACATAGATGAGGTGTTCCACGATTATGTGGCTTTCGAAATGCTTTTGTCTTGTAGGTATGACAACTTCCTGAATTAACTGCGTAAAGCTCGAGAAAATACTACCAATAGGCTAGGCTAGATGATAAGTTTTTTGTAAAGGATGAAATGTCTATAACATATGGGACCCATGCAGGCTTGCACCCATGATATTGAAGTAGGAGGATTGTTTTTAAAATATTTGTAAGTATATTGTATGTACGTAGGTTTGTCTGTAAGTATATTTTTTGGTTCTAGAAGTAATACCTAGTAACCTTAACAGTGATGTCTTTCACGTTTTTTTTTTCAAGTAGGTACGTACTACTTGCATACGTGAGAAATAAGAAGACGAGTAAAATAAATTTAATATTACTGTACACATACGTATGTCCAAAGAAAGAGCGCTATGATAAGCAAAAGTTATTTTTTAGGGTTCCGTATCTCAAAAGGAAAACACGGAACCCTTAAAGGATCACTTCCGTCCATCTGTCTGCCCGTCTGCCCGTCTGTCCGTCCGTCCGTCCGTCCGTCTGTCCGTCTGTCCGTCCGTCCGTCTGTCCGTCTGCCCGTCCGGCCGTCTGTCTGTCGATACCCTTTAATTTTATTTGATTTTTTAATTTATTGAGAAAACCAAACAGTCATATAAACATATCAAAAATACAATACAAGATGTACCGCAACAAAAGATACAATCAAAAAGACCTTATATATCTGATGGCGACTGTATTATAATTTTATTGTTATGACATGAAGTATGGTAAATAATTTTGATGGTATATGTTTTGATTATTTTTTATTAATAAAAATATTACTTATAGAGAGGAAGGAAGAGAAACTGCCCAAATTCCACACGGGCTAAGCCTTGGCCACAGCGAGTATAATCACTAGGTACACCTAACTTATAAAACAAAGTACCAAAGAGTGTATATATTATAATATATGCTCGCGATCGTAGAATCAAAATAGGTATTGCGATACAATTAATTGTATTATAAACGATTTTTTTTTATGTATGTACCATGGACATTCCTCGATGGCACCAAGTTGCAACCGGAAAGCGATGATCACTCGGCAAATCAAGACTATAGCGGCCACATCTAAGGAGATCATGAATACCTATTCAATAAATTTTTATTATTTGCTGTTTGATATGTAATAATAAGTTTTTGGCAAAAATTTCATTTTTGGTACAAGCTTTTATCGTCGGCTGTACTTTTTTCCACAGGCAACTAATACTCATCGAGACAATTCTAAAAACCCCAAACACAATTAGGTTTCGTTGTTTTATCACAGAGTTCCTATGGACACCTCCGGTCTCCATCATCAGATCAGCTCGATGACACCATAATATTGCATAGTCACCCGACTTACAATCGGAAACCGGGAAGTGGATCAAATTTAACTTGCAAGATTTGATTACAGACAGACAGACAACCTTCTTATTTTGGCAAATATATTCCGACACAGGGGTGGTATTCCATCTGTCCAATCTTGGTCCAATGTGTATTTGCGTCTCACATTTAGCTTAATGAGAGAGTGAGACGCAATGCATATTGGACAAAGATCTTAAACAAGTAGAATACCACCCGAAGAGAAAAATAGGTTGTCAGGAGGCTCCGGGACGTCAGGGCTATGACCGGGCCGGGCCCGCACCGTGCCACGCCCGAGCCCCGGTGATCACGTGATGCTCTCCATAGAAAACGACGCTCCGGAAGCTCCGGCCCGGCCACGGCCCGGTCTAGCGTGAGTCATCCTTAATACGCTGGGCGAAATAGTGGCCAGCCCTCTGGTCACCAGAAGCCTCTATTAAGCGCGCCGACAAGTCTTTTTACAGTCGACGCGCACTTGGCCCCCACGGCCCCAAAGTTTCGACACCAAACGCCGCAAATATGTAGCTGCTTCCCAGAGCGGCATATTTGCGGCGCTTGAGGCTTTCGGCTGAGGAAGCCGCAGCGCCAGCAGAATCCTTGGTGCTTGGAACATGGGACGGTGCCAGGGTATCGAGCAGGAATTATATGTCGTTTACGAGCAAAAGTTACAGTGAAACATTTGGAGGGGTTTAAATCTAGCTTGTTTTTTATACAATAGCTATCTAGCCGGTTTAGATCAGACTGCAACGCATTTGCATCGGCTTGCGTATCAATTTTAGCAAAAATTTTCATATCATCAGCAAAACTTAGTAATTTAGAAAACTGGAAACAGGTGCTAATATCATTCACAAATATATTAAATAGAAGTGGACCTAATAAGATAGGCACTCCGGCTAGTATAGAAACCCAGCTTGACATATAATTATTGATCACTACCGACTGGCATCGATTTTTTATATATGATTCGAACCATCTTAAAAGATCACCCCTTATACCAATTGAGTAAAGCTTAGATATCAGAATGTCATGATCAATTCGATCAAAAGCTTTACTATAATCAGTATAGATTACATCCACTTGATGGCCATTGTCCATTGCCTCTGAGACAAAGTCATTAAGTAAACCAAGATTAGACACAGTTGACCTACGTTGAACAAAACCGTGTTGAGTGTTATGTATGGAATTTTTGAGTATAGATGAAATCTGCATGTGGACTATTTTTTCTAATAATTTAGCTAAAATACATAATTTGGAAATGGGCCTATAATTAGTCACATCCGTTTTAAGACCTTTCTTTAAAACAGGAGTAATAAAAGCCGATTTCCAGATCGCGGGAACGGTACATTCAGCAAACGAACGGCGGAACAATAACGAAACAGGTTTAGTCAAAATTTTAGCACAGTTAATATAATATAAGGCTGGCACTTGATCGGGACCCGCTATCTTACTTGGATCGAGGCTCAGCAAGAGTTTAGTCACCAAATCATTATCAACCGAAATGCTAGCGCTAGCTATATCACCAATAGAATCAGCACATTCATGAAAAATACCACTACTCGATGAGTTATGCGATCCAGGATCCAAAAAACTGGAAAACGCATTGCAAATGTCAACTCCTGAGTTCCCAGCAATATCACCATAGCGTATGTACACTACTAGGAATGCCAAAAGATTTATAGATCGAGATTTTATAAAAGACCAGAATTGTTTAGGATTGGCTATTTAGAGTTGTCAAAATTCAAGTCATTATCTTACGAGTATCTGTGGTCGTACACGCAAATTAAGGAAGTGAAGTTGTGCGAACCCTAATAATTGCTCGGAGCAATGCTGAGCCGAACGGAGCCGAGAATGTCCGAAAGGAGGAGTGTCGCCCCGCTGGCGCAGCTGTGCAACGACTCCCACAGCACTGACTAGACGCGCCGACGCTCAAAAGACGCTAGTGTGGGACTGTGGGATGGCGTTTAGGGATACTCCTCTTTATATTTACATACTTATATATTTTTTTGTTTCTGTTTTGTGTCAACTTGTTTATATGCAATGTGACATACACTATTTAAACCATGAATAGGCGCGAGCAGCGAGCATGACTTTGTAAGTGATCATTATACCTAATAGAACGAACGATTTTGACGACCACTCTGGCCTAGTGGGTAGTGACCCTGCCTATGAAGCCGATGGTCCCGGGTTCGAATCCTGGTAAGGGCATTTATTTGTATGATGATACAGATATTTGTTCCCGAGTCATGGTTGTTTTCTATGTATTTAAGTATTTATATATTATATATATCGTTGTCTGAGTACCCACAACACAAGCCTTCTTGAGCTTACCGTGGGGCTTAGTCAATTTGTGTAAAAAATGTCCTATAATATTTATTTATTATTTATTATTTATAATAGAAGACCCAAGAGCCCCCGGTGCACTAGAGCCCCGGAACCGGAAACAGGTGTATATTATAAACTGAAATATATATTTAGTGGTGTGACTACTTAAAAAAACTCGTATCATAATAATACAATTTAATTTGTTCTTAAATTGTATTAATATGTAATAATATGTATATATATTGTATGTAAATAAATGATTTAACATATGTACCATGTATATGTAAGGGAACCACTTTATTCAGGCAACACTAAGTATAAGTGACAGCTACAGCCAAGACACTTAGGGTCACTTGCACCATCCCAATAACCCGGGGTTAAGCGGTTAAACCGTTACCTTAGTGTCAAATTGTACTGGTAACCATGGTAACTCCGGGTTTAACCCGTTAACCTCGGGTTAGTAGAATGGTGCAAGTGGGCCTGATACTGTTAGTACACATGTAGTCAGTATCATAAAATTAGTACACTTGTACTCGTATTACACATACTGTGTACTTTTGGGTCATTCCAGGTGATTTCAACAAATCGAGTGTGCCGTATGATTTTTGATTTGAATAAAAAAAATTGAGGATATACTTCATGGTGGCAGAAGTGCTGAACCACCACCAGTTTTTTTTTTTTCTTTTAATTTCCAAGTTTTGCCCATCAGAAGTTAACAGTGGGGTTAAATTCCTGCTTGTACAAAATCAGACCTAAATTTTTTTCTATAAAAGGTAACGAAATAATTATTACTTTTTTTGATTAGGTAAGAAATGTGGATATTATACTGTATGACAAAATTTATCTGAATTAACTACAAAAAAAATGGTGACCACCCGAAGTGTATACCTAATTGGTCAATTATTGCAATTTTAAATTGGTTCTTGTGCCAACCCTGGTGCATATCAAATATTACTTTTTTCTGAAATATAAAGTACTTGCCGTGTTCATCTTGTAAAATTAATATAATTGTGTTAGATCAATTACTTCTAATAGAAAAATATAAGTGAAAATTGAGAAATTCGAAAAATGCTCGTGTTTGACTCTAAAAAAATCCATGTGGAAGAGAAAATAAAAATTTGATTTTAGTCAGCAAATATAGCTGATATCTTCGTTAATTAGATTTAGAAAAAAAAGTATTGTTATTTTGCCTATTTTTTGAAATATGATTTTTTAAACTGCTCGTCTCATACATTTTCGCTCTTGTTGTATTTATGCAGATTAAAATACATATGACCTTAAACTTATAAATATGAATGAATTCGATGGAAAAATATAAATAAAATCTAGGCGATTGAAATTTACTTTATATATTTATACAATAAAAAAAAATCATTTGCAATACTTCAAAATTTTCTGAAGTTGAACAACGTCGCACTTTTAATTCATTTTGAGAAATGGGAACGAAGCTATGATATGAACGTGTATTTTTTATGGTCCTTATATTTTTAAATCGCTCTGATAGATATACCTCAGCTTCTTCGACATCTGATTTTGAGACGAAAAAGAACTTGATCCCATGAATTTGAACAGTCAACTATTAATAACACAAGCACTTACTACAAAGAGTTTGCACCACTTCATTATCCCCTAGATAAATACGATTTCCTATAGAACTTCGATAAGGATTATTGGTCCGTTTACTTATGTTCGTAATTTAGCCATGTAACATGCAAATAAAGCTTGTTAACAAGTCAGGAGGCGTCGGTTATTTTCTACACGGCTAAATTAAGAAACATTCGCAAGTGATTCACAATCCTTGTCAGGTAACAGTGCATTGTCGAATTTCTACCCTCGTTAAATTTACAAATGAAATTATTGCCATGATTGTCAAAAAAAACATTTGAACATAAAAAACGTAAATAATATCCGTATGACCAATTACCGTCCCATTTTTATTAATTTATAACATAAAACATTTTGTATCGATAGTTGTAAACAGTAGCATGTTAAAAAAATCATATTTCAAAAAATAGGCAAAATAACAAAACTTTTTTTCCTAAATCTAATTAACGAAGATATCAGCTATATTTTCTGACTACAATCAAATTTTTATTTTCTCTTCCACATGGATTTTTTTAGAGTCAAACACGAGCAATTTTCGAATTTCTCAATTTTCACTTACATTTTTCTATTAGAAGTAATTGATCTAACACAATTATATTTATTTTACAAGATGAACACGGCAAGTACATTATATTTCAGAAAAAAGTAATATTTGATATGCACCAGGGTTGGCACAAGAACCATTTTAAAATTGCAATAATTGACCAATTAGGTGTACACTTCGGGTGGTCACCATTTCTTTTGTAGTTAATTCAGATAAATTTTGTCATACAGTATAATATCCACATTTCATACCTAATCAAAAAAAGTAATAATTATTTCGTTACCTTTTATAGAAAAAAAGTTAGGTCTGATTTTGTACAAGCAAGAATTTGACCCCACTGCTAACTTCGAATGGGCAAAACTTGGAAATTAAAAGATAAAAAAAAAACTGGTGGTGGTTCAGCACTTCTGCCACCATGAAATATATCCTCAATTTTTTTTATGCAAATCAAAAATCATGCGGCACACTTTTTAATTCAAATTTGTTGAAATCACATGGAATGACCCTTTTCGAACGATCTCTAGAATTAAACATACATATTATATATTATTAAGTTACTTGAAGATTTAAAAAAAATCTGATCTTAACCTATGTTAATAGGTAGAATTTTAAAAAATCCTGATACTACGTTGTAGGGACGGCCACTTGTCTGCGAATATGTCTGCGTTTTGGACTGTAGCTTGAAGTTGTTTAGTAATTCTATTGCTCGGCACCGTGATACCCCCCCCCCCCCCCGGACCCCCGCATCCCGCATGGCACTGGTTCACTTAAAAAACAAGCTCATTACACTATATTAGTGCTAACAACTAAAAGTGTGTTAAACATGCGATAAAAGTTCATAAAATAGGGTAAATTGTATAATTATATAATGTTTTGTACATTTAAAATAAATAATCACAAAGTTTGTTTACAACGCTATATATAGATAACACGTATGCCTGTCTCTTATCTTTTAATCGCCTGCAACCGCGTGATGACTACGAAGATGAGAACCTCTCTTACATTTAACTTATTTTGTTGTTACAGTTTCATTTCGCACATTTTGTTGTTCGCGTATGTGTATTTTCTGGTGTCTTTTGAGACTGCCAAATTCTGTGAAATCCTTTTTACACAGTCTACAGGAGTAAGCCTTCTCCCCGGTGTGCACTCTCTCGTGTCGCTTCAGACTGCTCAATTGTGTAAACCCATTATTGCATGTCTCGCACGTATATGGTCTTTCTTTTTTAATCACATTCTTTCCCATATTTTGTTCTTCACGTATATGAATTCTTTGATGCTTTTTTAAACTGCCGTTTTCTGTGAACTCCTTTTTGCATAATCTACAGGAGTACTCTTTTTCTCCGGTGTGTATTCTTTTGTGTCTCCTGAGGCTGCTCAGTTCTGAAAACTCTTTTTTGCATGTCTCGCACTTGTATGGTTTAGCCCCCGTGTGTACTCTCTCGTGTCTCTTAAAACTGCTAAATTTTGTGAAATCTTTTTTACATACTTCGCAGACGTACGGTCTTTCTCCCGTGTGAGTCATTTCGTGATTTCTTAAAGTATTTAACTGTGCAAACTCCTTGTTGCACAATCTGCAAGAATACGGTTTAGCACCGGTGTGAACTCGTTCGTGCCTCCTTAAACTGCTCGATTCTGTGAACTCTTTCTTACATACTTGGCAGTGGTATGGCTTCTCTCCCGTGTGGATCCTCTCGTGGTTCTTCAGCGTGTTCATTTGCGCAAACTCCTTGTGACATATTTCGCACGTGTACGGTTTCTCTTTCGTGTGCACTCGTTCGTGTTTCTTCAGATTGTCTAATTCTACGAATTCTTTTTTGCATACATCGCAGGCGTAAGGTCTCGAGCCGGTATGAAGCCGCTCGTGCCTCTTCAGGTGGCTCCACTGCCTGAAGCGTTTGTGGCAGAGTGTGCACTCGTACGGTCTCTCGCCGGTGTGAGTCCTCATGTGTGTCCGGAGCGAGCTCGCCAGCGTGAACGTCTTGGTGCAGGCGGTGCATGGGTGCCGCCCCCTCCCGCCGGCGCCGGCGGCGCGGGCTCGCGGGCCGGAGTCGGGCGCCGCTGCCGCAGAGCCCTGTTGCTCGTGACCCATAACTAAATTATCTGTAACAAAAAAATTATACGATTACGATTTTTTCAGACAACGTTTTCCATCAAAATATTTATCAATCATAAATAAATAATTTATTTATTATAATAGTCATAATATTAAACAATATACCTAATTTTCAGTTTTGCAGTCATCATTATTGTTAGTCATAATATTCAAGTCCAGATGGTATACTACTATTAAATAATGTAGAAGGCAGTAAACTACTTTATAACGCAAGCATTGTTGTAAGGTCTTTTTTCGCCGGTTATAATATATAAGGCAATTTTATTTTATTCTCGCATAGATTAGTCGCGAGTTCGAACTATTAAACTATTTTACCTTTGATAAAAAAAAAGTAAAGTCGTTATTCAAACCAAGGCTCCATTTATACAATATGTACTACAAAATAATGTGTGGTACCTTCTAGTTCTTCCGTCTCTAGCGTATTCTCGCTCTCGCACCGGCGTGGTGTCTCGCTCCCTCCCTCCCCCGCCCCCACCCCGTCCACCACCACCTCCACCTCCTCCTTGATCTCCAGTTCCACCTTGATGGTTCCTGACAACAAACATATCAATTTCTTATAATTTAACTGCTATGTACGACAAAGAAAAGAGAGGAGTGAGCAATAACAGTCTAGCTAGAGAAATAGATACTAATGTGTTGTAATTTGTCCAGAAATGTCCCGCCCCCTCGGGCCCATGTCAGTATGGCATCATGGCGTTCATGGCGGTACTAAATATAATTTGACATTTACCAGTTACTTTGTAAAGTACACACTGTAGTGACGGAAAACATTTAGAGAAATCTTTACTAATTCCGACAACGAATAGTACCTAGATGATGCTTTGGCTAATCCCTTCAAAAAATTACTAAACCTAGTTGTTAGATAAATAGGGCAGATTCACATATTCAAATTTTGATATAAATATTTATATGATTATTTTTTTTATAATGAAAATTTCTCTTAAAGAACATAGTGGATTGTTAAAATGTACAATTTTTATAATTTTTTAGTTTATTTAAGTTAAGAAACTGAAGGAGGAAGGCAGATCCGATAAATATAGTATAGTCTCTGTGACTGTTATTGTTGTTAAGTATAAATTGACTCTAATTTAGTAGAAATAAGTGATTTTAGACTTTACCCCATTACTACCTTCAATATGCACCATAAAATTAAAAGTGCAAAACCACCTATGGTACTGGGCTATAGGGTTTGCGAGGTGTAGTATGGCTACAGAACAACTAGTTTATATTATTACTTCATTGAAGGAGACTTTCAACAGCTCATTTTGGTAAGTCCCAAGATACAGGGTCAGCCTAGTTTGGGGCTTACCAGATAGCCAGCTACCTCTTACCTCGAAAAAGCAAATGCTGTAATTATATTTTTTTATTCTTTCCCTGAAACTCAAACACACGGAAACACAAGCATCAACCTGTGCTGGTTTGTTTTTAATGCATATTACCATAACAAATGTGTAGTGGAGTATAGTTGGTTTTTTTTAGCAGTAGAAAGAACTTGCAAGAAGGTAAGCGATCTTGACATGTCTTTTAATTGAAAACCGCTTTTTAAAATTCAAAAACTATTACTTATAAAGCAGAAGAATATAAATGATCATATTAGATTCATAATTGTTACATATTTGCCGTTAACTTGTTTTTAAAATGTGTTTTTCAATTAAAAGACACATCAAGATTGTTTACCTAATTTCTAATGCAAAAAAAAAACGAACTATAGATGAAACAACTATTTCTAGTTGCTTTTCTATACCGTCAGCCCATTGGGGAAAATAGTAGAAAAGTTTTTTAGAGAATTCATTCTACTAACATGTTTATTCAGAAAACAGGCCCACTTGGACCCAGGAGTACCTACATAGCTGCTGGAAATGGGTGACAAAATGTTTATTAACCAAATAACTTTGTTTTAGGGATAAGTTCATTTTTGTATTTCAAATTCCTTACCTAGTTCTTGTAGTTGATTAGCTTGAAGTTTTTCCTTTTAATTTATATTTTATTAAAGTTGAAGTCATAGTATACACAGAAATTGTAGCATACTTAGTACTCTTACTAGTACTTAGTAGACTGTAGTGTAGCATGCATTTTGTTAATTTAGCTGACAGTAGTGAATTCTTTAGCATTAAATGTAATCAATAAAAACTGGCAAACTAGGAAATGTGTCATCTTGCGAGACATGCATAGCCTAGTGCAGGTGTCACGGGCAATTTTCATATCTTGCAACAACTTTAACAGTAGGGTAATTGCGTCAGTTTTCCGTCCGGTGTCAGTTTCCGTCCACTTGACGGATTGGTAAATAACACATTTGATTTATAATTTGCTACTTGCGAAATATATTTTTTATGTGGATAGATAAATTGTTTAGATATTAAGGATGCAATAAGTCCAAATGTGTGCAGCAATGAAGGTTTATACTCAAATTTCGTCAAGTGGACGGAAACTGACACCGGACGAAAACTAGCACAATGACCCTATTTAACTAGAATAAGTTTACCTAACATTGTTTAATCATAAGTTTCACTGTGTCAATACAGCCCTGCGCAATGCCACAGTATAATAAAGAGTACTGCTAAGACTTTTGGCTTATCTCAAAAGAAAATTCATCGCTAACTTATACTTTAGTTTCTATAACTGAGAATCAAAATCATTTGTTTATGAGATAGCGCTATTCGGCTTAGGAGGGCAGAATAAACGTTTTTGATTATTAAGTTTATTGTTAACATATTATTGTTATTGTTGTAGAATTATTGTAAACGTGTTGTGTACAATAAAGTGATTACTACACTATCTCACCGCACGGTGCAGGCGAGTGGGGGCTCGGCGTGGTGTCGGCCTCCCACGGGGGCTCCGCCTTCACCCGCGCCGTGTCCATGCCCGAGCCCGAGCCCGAGCCGCCCCGGCGCCGGCGCCGGCGTCACACAACACAAACCACAACGGTGCAACGCCAGCACTATGGTGTCGTGCGCTAAAACTGGCACATATTATTCTGAGTTGAGATTCGATAGATGTAAATCATGTTTATACATTAATAGACGAAATATTGTAATATTAATAACACACGCCAAAATACTTATAGCAAACGGAAAATAAACAACAATGTAATATAAGTTCTCGACCTAGATTGATTTTTATTGTGATCGTTACTTGACAGTTGACAACTTGACATTTTCAGTGTGCCCAGCTCAAAATTACCAAAAATCCCAATAATCATAGTCAGGTCACAGAATAATAACTACCGTACAGAAAGGAAACTTCCTACAAAAACGAAGTTTGACTGCGATTCAGGGTCGAATCATACTGTCTCTTTCTAATACATGGCACTATCCCTTTCGGCTATTTATGGTTGTCAAAAATCAAGTGATTATGTTATCTGTGGTCGTGCACGCAAAAGGAAGTGAAGTGGTGCCAACCCTAATAATTGCTCGGAGCAATACTGAGCCGAGCGGAGCCGAGTTTGACCGAAGTCAGGAGTTTCGCACCCCTGGTCAGGTGACGCTTGCACACAGCAGCTGTTCCTATCTGGAGCAAGTAAGGGGTCGTCCATTAATTACATCACATGTTTAGGGAGAGGGACTGGAGGGAGAGGGTCAAGAAAATGTGACATGTTGTGATAAGAGGGAGAGGGGAGTCACAAACATTGTGATGTCACTTTAACTTCATCAGTAACCGAAAATTTATTTAGATTATTTTATTCGCTGTAGGTATAGTGAGATAACAAGTTTTTGGAATGATAATCGTTTGAATTCGTTTAATTTTCTTTCTTAATCAGTTTACGGTTATAAAATACTTAATTCGATTTGCCGATTTCGTTGAAAAAAGGTGTCACAAACGTCGGACTATAGGGGGCAGTTTGAGGGCAAAAGGTTTACAAAAAAATCTTAACTTACGAGTATTATAATGTACCTAGTATTTGTAACATAGTTAATTAAATTAGTTACCCGTTATCATTTATTCATCTTTAATGTGTAAATACTCTTTGAAGTGATGACTGATAGAGTCTGGCTACTGAAATTTTACCTAAAGATTTGGCGGGAAATTCAAAAAATGTTGGACTGGTCACACTTTGTGTAGTAGGAATTATAGTTTTGATACTAGACAATATTTTTGATATTATGTGCTCAAGTAAGGTACCTAAGGAAATAAGTTAAATAAACGTTTACGTGCACTCAAAGTCAGCTCACATAATTTCTACCACAATTTAAAGTACAGTCAACGACAAACACATATGTTTACGTTCAAATATTAAGATTTTATAGATATTTTTCAGAACTTTTAGTTTATCCGTTTCTTTATACACTTGTCCTATTTATGAGATTCAGGCATTAATAAATTCACTTACTTAATCAAAGTAATAGGCAAATGTTAGAACTAGTACTTAAAGTATCAAAATATTTATAGAGCACCAACCTCCAAATTTGTTTACGTTTGGTTAGGAGTTGTAAACATTGCAGTTTTTCGTTATACAACGCTACACGTCGACTTCGCACACTGTCGTAATTATTTACGAGCTTAAATAATAGTTGCCGAACCACACTCAGTATAGAAATTATTAATTTTATTTAAAATAAACCCCCTATAAACCGCAAACAATTTGAATGAATGACATCAATTGACAACTGACTTTTAGCTTTTTTTTATATCATAGACAATTGGTGATACAACAACGAAATATCTGTCAACAATTTTTGGCTAGCCAGACTCTAGCCCACTGAAGTGGCCACTGAAAAAACAAATAAATAGCTGACATGCGTCATTATGACTGTTGTTCATACTTATATTTTGCTTATATTTGTTAGTAGAGTGCCGTCTAATCAATAGAAGGATTTGCTTTTTTTGTTACATTATAAATACTAGGTACCAAATACTTAGTACAAATACTCGAAAGTGAATTGATTGATTTGCGAACCTTACCTATCATTCTGACATGCCACGAAAATGCCCGCTGGAACAAGTTAAGCAACGTCGGGAGTGGTCAGTACTTGGATGGGTGACCGTTTTTTTTTTTGCTTTTTTTAATGTTTTTTTTTTTGCATTGTGGTACGGAACCCTTCGTGCGCGAGTCCGACTCGCACTTGTTACCATAAGGGCACACGGGGCCCGTGCCCAGGGCCGCCATCCTCAGGGGGCCCCGAAGGACAGACACCAACATTATTACCTATACCTAATAAATAGAAGAACATAGTAGAATTTTTTTTACTTTAATTAGCTTTCTTTAGTTTCCTCCTAAAAGGGCCCCAAATTCTTATGTGCCCAAGGGCCCCAGCATAGTTTAAGACGGCCCTGGAGGAGAGGGGTCCAAAAACCTAGAAATTCGTGTGACGTAATTAATGGATGACCCCCTAAAGGCGCAAGCTCCTTGTCATGCTAGCTCGTGCTCGAGTTACTTGGCTAGGTACAGTAACAATGTGCAACATACATACAACTTGTACTCGCTTTATTTTCTTTGCATAACAATTTCAAATCAAAAGATATAATGTAAACGTAGATTTCATTTAAATCGGTTCAGCGGTTATTGTTTCCCCGTACAAACTTTCACCCCCCTTTTCACTTAAAGCGGGCCACAGACCATCAGTTTTAACTGCACAGTTTTAACTGTGCAGTCAAACTGTTCAGTTAAAACTTTAAAATTTCGATTAGATCGTCAGTTCAACTGCACAGTTCAAAATTTGCCTACACACGTACGTTTTAACTGAACAGTTTGACTGAACAGTTAAAACTGTGCAGTTAAAACTGATGGTCTGTGGCCCGCTTAAGGATAATTTTGGGATGAAAACTATTTTATATAATTGCTTCAGCGGTTATTGACAGCCCCCCCCCCCCCCCTAAGATTTACATCAAAAATCCTGGTGACTGCACTTTATCATGACTATCATGAGCTACAACTGCTGCTAGAAGGTCTAATTGGTAAACAGATAAAATGAAAAACATTGATAGAAAAATAGGTTTATTTATTAATTTAATTATGAAAGAAAGTTTATACAGTGAAACCTGGTTAATTGGCACCTGGATAAATGGAAAACCTTAATAAATGCAACCAAAAGTCCGGTCCCGGTCCCTTGAGACTAAAAGGCCTCTATAATTGAAATTTTGGAACCTCTATAATTGCAATTTAGATTTTAGTGCTTTTCGTAATTTTGCCTCTATAATTGACCACATCGCAACTTAAGACCTCTATAATTGACACTGCTAAAAAAATCCGTTATTTTTGCTCTTATTTTTACCTCTATTATTGAAACGAGTCTTGCTTATTGCCTCTGTAATTGAAATAATGTAGTTGTATATAGCAGAAACAATATTTTAATAGCAATGATCATTTTATTTATATCTCCATCCAGAATTTAATTTATTTATTGGGTATCTATCACAGCCTGTAGTAGGTGAAATAGTTTTGATCAATAAAAAACAAAGTATGCTTTTTACATTCTAATAAAACTTTCTTCTACAATTCAAGGGAATTTTTTAAACCCAAATGATAAGAAAATAAAGTGGTAATTAATGTAGTGTAAAAGTGCAAGTATAGACGGAAGCAATATATAGAATGTAAGCGTGTAAATCTACTTAAAATGGTTATTTGCACCTCCATAACAGAAATTTGTCAGAACGCAACCTCTATTAATGAAAACCTCTATAATTGACACAACGATTTTTTGAACCTCGTTAATTGACACGACCTGCTTAAATGAAAAACCTGGTTAATTGACAAAAATTGGCCGGTCCCTTGAGATTGCAATTATCCAGGTTCCACTGTAATTTACAATTTAAAATGACGCATTATAAATAAATTTATTAGGGCTAAACTACCTAATTTAAAAATCTAGCTACCTAGGTACCTACGTCACATGTAAACGCATTTCCCCAACGTAAAAAAAAGGTACCTACGTTGCCTACGTGTGTCACGCTTTCCGCAACCACACACAACGCATTGTTCTACAGAGATTTACAATTTACTAATACAAGTAGATAATAAGTAATAAAAGTGAATCCCTCCGAAAGTCAGACAATCTTGCCCCTTCCAACGCCACACCCACGCCTACAGTAGGTACAGTCATCAGTAATAGTATCTTACACAACTAGGGCCGCAAAAATATGTGACACGTTCTTATTTGGAGCGCAATAAGAGCGCGTCATATAATTTTGCGGCCCTAGTTGTGTAAGATACTATTGCTGATGACTGTACGTGGCGCGTCCTCTTGGGCTGGACCTTGTCGGAATATGCGTTGATATTGGGCTGCAGCTGCGCGCGGCAGTTGACGTGTTCGGCGGGTAGAGGGTTAACTTAATGTCAGACTTTATTATACAGGGTGGCCAACTTGGAGGTATACAACTTATTTTTGCCGCCATTTTGTTTTGGCGGCAAATATGACAGTTGGTGCTTGGTGCATGAAAATTACTTTGTGTAGATAGGTACGGCAAATTTAATATCGAGCGTTTTATGAGTGAACAACGTGTTTTAATTAGAGTTAGACCAAGAAAACTCTGCAGTGATTTTGATAGCCCACGCAGTGAGTGTCATTTTAAACGTCAATCTTTTATGAAATGATGACGTGTAACCCATATAACCATTCCAGTCGCAGAATCATCAAAGTGGTAACTAAATGTCAGATGTGTCGTAACAGAGTCCACACAATGTGTCTAGAATTGTTTCGAAACAAAGTGTCGTCGCCGTGTGTACACTTTTCCGTAACAAGGTGTCGACACATTTGTGTGCACTTTGCGTGCGGTTTGCGACTAAATCTGACAGAAAATTTGTGACAGCAAATGTCAATATAAAATACCTCTTGAAAACCAAGGTTTGTCAAACTACTATTAGTGTCTCGTGTGCTCGTAAGTAATTCTAGTAAGTCATCATGGGCGATGCAAATGAAAACCATATAAACACCCAACACCCGTCAACCTTTTACAGAAAAGTTTTTAAAGAAATGCAATAAGCTACTTAGGTCAGCCAACGAATGCTCCAAAACGTTGTAAAGGGAAATGCTCGGAACACAATTTTTGACTCTGTAACTTGGTTTGGACAAGTTAGGAGGTGAACATATCAAAAGTCCCCGGCCGTAGCCCTTGAGCAGGGGGAAGAGAGGGGGCTTTGATGGTCCCATTTTCCGGTTTTTCGATTATATCTCGGAAACTATGCATCTTAGCGACATGGCCACTTATACAAAATGAAAGTTAATTTAATTTGTTACAAGTTTATTCAGTCAATTTTTTCGATATGTTGAATAGTTTTTGAGATATCCGCTCTTGAAAGTTTATTTAGGGCTCTCAATATTATCTTGATATATCTACATCAGTGAAGGTGCTAGGCCGTGTATGGTATCGTTTTCGTATAAATCTGGGTTGCTGAATCCATTTAAGGTATCACATTGACACCATTCCACAAAATTAAAAAAAATCTTTTTAGGGTTCCGTACCTCAAAAGCAAAAAACGGAATCCTTATAGGATCACTCGTGCGTCTGTATGTCTGTCCGTCTGAATACACAAAATAGTTCTTTACCTATAGATGACAGGAAAACCTATTAGAAATGTGCAGTTAAGCGCGCGTCGGACTTAATGTACGGAACCCTTAATACGCTCGTCCGACTCGCACTTGGCCGGTTTTTTTTAAACTCCTCTTGACGCTTAACCGCTGAACCGATTTCGTTGAAATTTGGTATAGAAATAGTTTGCGTCCCGGAACAGGACATAGGATAGATCTTATAACCAAGCAACCTTTTGAAGGTGTGAAAAGTGGCGTGGAAATTTGTACGGGAAATCAATAACCGCTGAACCGATTTATATTAAATTTGGGATGGTCTACATCTTTGATTTAGTTAAAAATGATAAAAAAAACATGACTTCAAACCTAAACTTAAACAGTATTAACTTCAAGAAGTCAATTCTGAATTCCCCCCTACACCTCATTTCACACCTTTAAAGGATGATTTTTGAGATAACTTTTTATGTCCTGTCTCGGGACTCAAAATATATGTGTACTAAATTTAAATTAAAACTGTTCAGCAGTTTAAGCGTGAAGAGGAGTTTAAAAGAAAGTAAGTTTATATGTTTTTACTTTGGAATGGTGTCAATGTGATACCATAACTAAATTTGGTACTGCGCATTTATACGAAAACGATACCAAACATGGCCTCGTAGCTTTACTGTTGTAGAAGTCAAAATAAAATTGAGAGCCCTAAATTCTTATTACTTGACCAAACTTGTGTAGAAGGAAAAGGAAAAATAAAAGTCTTCGGCAGGAATATAAACACAAATATTTTTTTTTTTTTGCGTTACTATTTCAATCATCAAATATAAACATACCTTGATTATATTATTCTAGTGAGATCCTCATAGATAAACAAAAACATTTACTTAAAAAATTACAAGGTCGAAATGTCACGGAACTTGTGAGAGTAATATGTGAAAAATAAAAACTTTTATGACAAAAAAATCTGGACACAATTTAAGAAGCATCCAATTGCGTCGAGGAATCATCTGTATTTTTGCTTGTTTCATTACCTCCTCGCTTCTTTTTTTGTCCTTTGTATTCTGTAGCAATTTGTTAGATCTGAAAATAAAGATAACTTGCGTCGTCACGGATGTCGATTTATAGGTTTTAGGGAGTGCAGAATTCGAAAACTATGATCATTTTATATTCCAAGATGGCGGCTACGTATTTTGTCATAAAAGTCGTCATGGATATCGTTTTATAGGTTTTAGGGAGTGCAGAATTCGAAAATGATGACCATTTTGGATTCCAAGATGTCTGCCGTGCACTTTGTCATATAAGCCGTCATAGATGTTGATTTATAGGTGTTAGGAAAAGCAGATTTCGAAAATGATGACCATGACCAACAAAACGACATCCATATCGACTTTTAACATAGTGCATGGCCGCCATCTTGGATTCCAAAATAGTTATTATTTTCGAAATCTGCGCTCCCTAAAACCTATAAAACGACATCCATGACGACTTTTATGACATAGTGCATGGCCGCCATCTTGGAATCCAAAATGGTCATCGTTTTCGAAATCTGCGCCCCCTAAAACCTATAAAACGACACCCATGACGACTTATATGACATAGTGCATGGCCACCATTTTGGAATCCAAAATGGTCATCATTTTCTAAATCTGCGCCCCCCAAAACCTATAAAACGACACCCATGACGACTTTTATGACATAGTGCATGGCCGCCATCTTGGAATCCAAAATGGTCATCGTTTTCGAAATCTGCGCCCCCTAAATCCTATAAAACGACACCCATGACGACTTATATGACATAGTGCATGGCCACCATTTTGGAATCCAAAATGGTCATCATTTTCTAAATCTGCGCCCCCCAAAACCTATAAAACGACACCCATGACGACTTTTATGGCATAGTGCATGGCCGCCATTTTGGATTCCAAAATGGTCATCATTTTCAAAATTGGAGCCCCCCAAAACCTATAAAACGACATCCATGACGACTTTTATGACATAGTGCATGGCCGCCATTTTGGATTCCAAAATGGTCATCATTTTCGAAATCTGCGCCCCCCAAAACCTATAAAACGACACCCATGACGACTTTTATGACATAGTGCATGGCCGCCATTCTGGATTACAAAATGGTCATCATTTTCTAAATCGGGGCCCCCTAAAACCCATAAAACGACATCCATGACGAATTTTATGACATAGTGCATGGCCGCCATTTTGGAATCGAAAATGGTTATCATTTTCGAAATCTGCGCCCCCCAAAACCTATAAAACGACACCCATGACGACTTTTATGACATAGTGCATGGCCGCCATTCTGGATTCCAAAATGGTCATCATTTTCTAAATCTGCGCCCCCCAAAACCTATAAAACGACACCCATGACGACTTTTATGACATAGTGCATGGCCGCCATTCTGGATTCCAAAATGGTCATCATTTTCTAAATCTGCGCCCCCCAAAACCTATAAAACGACATCCATGACGACTTTTATGACATAGTGCATGGCCACCATTTTGGAATCCAAAATGGTCATCATTTTCTAAATCTGCGCCCCCCAAAACCTATAAAACGACACCCATGACGACTTTTATGACATAGTGCATGGCCGCCATTTTGGATTCCAAAATGGCCATCATTTTCGAAATCTGCGTCCCCTAAAACCTATAAAACGACATCCATGACGACTTTTATGACATAGTGCATGGCCGCCATCTTGGAATCCAAAATGGTCATCGTTTTCGAAATCTGCGCCCCCTAAATCCTATAAAACGACACCCATGACGACTTATATGACATAGTGCATGGCCACCATTTTGGAATCCAAAATGGTCATCATTTTCTAAATCTGCGCCCCCCAAAACCTATAAAACGACACCCATGACGACTTTTATGGCATAGTGCATGGCCGCCATTTTGGATTCCAAAATGGTCATCATTTTCAAAATTGGAGCCCCCCAAAACCTATAAAACGACACCCATGACGACTTTTATGACATAGTGCATGGCCGCCATTCTGGATTACAAAATGGTCATCATTTTCTAAATCGGGGCCCCCTAAAACCCATAAAACGACATCCATGACGAATTTTATGACATAGTGCATGGCCGCCATTCTGGATTACAAAATGGTCATCATTTTCTAAATCGGGGCCCCCTAAAACCCATAAAACGACATCCATGACGAATTTTATGACATAGTGCATGGCCGCCATTTTGGAATCGAAAATGGTTATCATTTTCGAAATCTGCGCCCCCCAAAACCTATAAAACGACACCCATGACGACTTTTATGACATAGTGCATGGCCGCCATTCTGGATTCCAAAATGGTCATCATTTTCTAAATCTGCGCCCCCCAAAACCTATAAAACGACACCCATGACGACTTTTATGACATAGTGCATGGCCGCCATTCTGGATTCCAAAATGGTCATCATTTTCTAAATCTGCGCCCCCCAAAACCTATAAAACGACATCCATGACGACTTTTATGACATAGTGCATGGCCGCCATCTTGGAATCCAAAATGGTCATCATTTTTGAAATCTGCGCCCCCCAAAACCTATAAAATGACACCCATGACGACTTTTATGACATAGTGCATGGCCGCCATATTGGATTTCAAAATGGTCATCATTTTCTAAATCGGGGCCCCCTAAAACCTATAAAACGACATCCATGACGACTTTTATGACATAGTGCATGGCCGCCATCTTGGAATCCAAAATGGTCATCATTTTTGAAATCTGCGCCTCCTAAAACCTATAAAACGACACCCATGACGACTTTTATGGCATAGTGCATGGCCGCCATTTTGGACTCCAAAATGGTCATCATTTTCAAAATTGGGGCCCCCTAAAACGTATAAAACAACATCCATGACGACTTTTATGACACTGCATGGCGGCCATTTTGGATTCCAAAATGGTCATCATTTTCGAAATCGGCACTCCCTAAAAGCTATAAATCGACACCCATCTCGACTTTTATGACAAAGTGTTTGGCTACCATCTGCATGCAAGACATTTCTATTATTTTTACGTACATAAATGGCCCCCTGTCAACTTCCAACCGAGATTTAATCGATAATATATTCGATTAATGTTCAGATTAATTCAATTTCAATCTATGTTAGGTCGACTAAACTAATCGTGATTAAAATTTGAGAATTAACTTTTTTTATTCCATTAATTAGTCGAATAAACAGTTAATCTATTAAGTCCCATCTCTGACCACGGCATTTTTACACTTTGAGAATATCTGAAAACAAATGAACACAAGGAGCCATTTTGCAAATCCAATAACTTTGTTATTACTTTTGACAGCGCGTGTCATGTGTCTACACAGAGTCGACACAAAGTCGAAACATTTGCGACTACTTTGTGACTGCAATATTTCTCAGCCTTAAACCATATTTATACATCATAATTAACAAGTTTCGTAGTATGTAAAGCGTTATTTCTGTTATTTAAGTATAGTATACGCATCGAAGTACTAAAAATGCATCAAATAATATATTTATGAACACAGGCACTGAGAAGTAAACAATTTCATTTCCGGCTAAACTAAAACAATTTGGTGGCGCGTTGATTATATTACACTTAGTTTATCAAATCACTCGAGCAGTTTAATTCCCCATAATAATTTAAGTCCTATTGTATTATAAATGCAAACAATATATAATTACGTCTTGTAATCCGTTTTAGAGATGGCGTATTAATGTCACTTATTTTTATTTAACTATTTTTCCATCTGACAGTTTCCATTTGACAGGAACAAAATGAACGAATGAACGAATGATTTTGGCATAAAGTAGTCGCAAACTAGTAACAATGTGTGCACACGGCGACCACACTTTATGTCACTTTGTGTCATGTGTCGACCCTTCCCCATTTCTGGTAACTGTGTCGACACGGCGACGACTCTGCGACTGGAATTGTGACCGAAACAGACGGTGTCGACACAAGATGTGTCTACACCGCGTCGTAACGGCGACTGGAAATGGTTGTATGGGAAATAACACTTGCATTGTGAGGGCTATCAAAATCGCTGCAGACTTTTCTTGGTCTAACTCTATTCAAATTTTCTTGGAAACATTAAAAAGAACGTTTCCTGGTCGATTAATTTCGAGAAACAAGCTCCTTTTTTCTGTGGGGCTATCTGAAGGGACGTGTCTATGCTAACCGTGATGCTAACAGGCCAATAAATCATCAGCAACTGGATGCAGAGGATTCACTTTCCATACTGCTAGAGGTCGACATTAGTCTGACATTATTTTCCATATTTACTTACCGGCCCTACATACTATATTTAACAAGAAATACTTATTTTTTTTTATAAAAACAAAAACTAAAGTGTATACCTCTTATTTGGCCATCCTGTAACTTGTAAGTCCAAATTAGTAAATGAGACTCAGTTTTATAACAGTCTGCGCTTGTAACATTTCATTCGTTTCGATCGTGAGTGCTTATTTCAAGCCGGTGGGAGTGGTCTGAAGACGGCTCGAATGCTGCACACTCTCGACGGTGGACTCCAGGCGTGTTCGGCGCTCGCTATACACTCTCGACGACTGTAGGCGTGTTCGGCGCTCGCTATACACTCTCGACGACTGTAGGCGTGTTCGGCGCTTGCTATAGTGACCGCGAGCCGGTCTCCTCGTCGGACGCACTTTCCGACTCCGACTCGGCTCCGGCCATCCTGCAACACATGAACAATGTTTTATTGCTATTCTACACACAATATGTATGCGGCTTGTCGGAGTGAACCATGATTAATTGATTTGTAACCTAAGAAACGTCAGGTAGTTGCCTGGGTGAAATCAAAGATGGCGTTGTGGAGCTGTCACCTGGCCAGTGACAGGTGGTTGGTTGTTATATAAAGAGGGTGGAATGACTGAATGGGAGTCATTATGATTGAGGCGATCGAGCCGAGCGGTGGTGACGTGACGTCATCTCTGGGATCGCCACGTTTCTTTGGACTTTCATGAAAATACAAGTGCAATGGTGAAAGATGATGACCATTGTTTTTATCCTATCCTATTCTATACTCCACTTGTCGTTACGGCTTATATTTAAAATGCAGTGGTTTTTAACAAAGACAAAACGAATCTTCGATTTATCTGAAAATTTGATTTTACCCCCCCATTAAAACGCAAAATTGAACTGTCGAAACAACAGTCACCGTATCCAAGCTACGTGAAAAATACCTATTACACGTAATCCTTCATCATCAAGCTTCGATATAATATACCTAACCAAACCTATCTGTCGAAAATCACCGGTTCCATCGTCATCTGAAACCTCTACCAAATCAAACACTAATAGGATCAACTTTAAAGGAAAGCAACGTTTTCGGGCCGGGCGAGGCGTCAGACCATTTCGCTATAGAAAGCATCACGCGGTCACCGATCATCCCCATCATTAAAAAGGAAGTGTCAAATCTAATTATAAGTTCGAGTGTTCCGAGAGTCGGGACTCACTTCATCCGCCGCCAGCCGAGCAGCTCGTCCCCCAGGTTGAAGGTCATGTTGCTCTTGACGCGCAGCCGCAGCGGCTTGCCCCGGCCGGCGCCGGGCGCGCCGGGGTCCCTCGTGTCGGGCGCGTCGCGGGCGCGCGGCTCCGCGCCGCCCGGCCCCCGCCCCCGCCCCGGCGGCGAAGGTGTCGGCTGCGAAGTGTTTCTTATTATAATATGCTCCCACGCCTACTTAAATTAACCAATTTTCTGAATCTCCCCGGGGGTGGTGACGTCATAAAATGTCCTTTATTCCGAAAAATGTTACTAACTAACGTATACACGTGTTTATTTCTTATTTATAAGAAACCGGTTCATCATAACCCGCCTAAGCCGGCTCGGAGACGCGGCGGTCCTCCTGCGGGTCCTTGTCGGACCCTCGGGGAGGGCCCGCGAGGTCGACATGCGGCGGTACCTGTGGTGCGGGCTCGTCGTAGTCGGCCATGACCTGGCGCGCCAGCTCGGAGACGCGCTGGTCCCGTGGCGGGTTGCTCTCCAGCACGTCGTTGAACACCAGGTTGTCCACTGCGTCGTGGGGATCGTTCGAGAAGTGCTTCCTGTAAAACGGTCGATGGAAACGTAACCGGAAAGGTAACGACTGGGTACTTCTAACCTTAATATAATAATTATTTATTCAGTTTTGGAAACTTGGTTTATTCAAATAGGTGTGGAAGCATATTATGATAAGAAACCGTCGCAACAAGTTGAATTTTCTTTGTTCGACGTTCCATTCGCTCCATTTATTTAATTTAGAAGCAATGTTTTAGGTATTTAAAGCTCAAAACATTAAATCAACCGTCCCCTATTTCCGTAGTAAAAGTATGTTTAGGGTTCTTTGTGATAACTCTTAGTTTGCTGCTTAGCTCTGGGGCCTATACCACGAAACTTTACAAGTGTACAATTCGACAATATTGTTAAATTGTAAACAAAAATACGTATCACAATAATTTTACACATGTCACATGTACAAGTCTACAATTTACAAATATTTTGCATTTGAGGACCCGTAACTCAAAACATAGAGGGTATGTCAAGATAACATACCTACATAATTATTGTGACAAATACAAAATTGTATTTATTACAATTTGACAAATATGTATTAATATCCCTCACTTAGTTTATGTTGAGGGCATTTCATTTAAGTATATCGTTAAAAATACCTTACGAGCATAAATAGCATACCTTTCTTTTTATGCTGTCATTAAAATTGGTTGAAAATGTTTATGCAAGACAAAATTATAGTTTTAAATTTAATATTGGAAATATTATTCGGGAAGTTTAGTAGTAAATTGACTCATGATGATAAAATTAAGAAATGGAAAGAAATAGCAAGTCAATTGAAAAATTTAGATATATTGGATAAGGATTAGAAGTATTTAAGAGACACTATGTGGCAAAATTTGAAAAGACGCTCAGTGGCACGTAATTGTATTACCTATGCTCTTGACACTCGCATCGCTTGACATTTCCACAAATATGTATACCTTCTTCTACAATTTGTTGTAACACAAATCTTTTACGTACAATTGTCAGTTACAAAATTGTCAAATTTTCCGGAAAATTGCTTGTAAATTTGTAATATTTTGTGATACAAGTACTTAATTGTAGATTTGTCGCAACAATTTACATATTTGTATAAATTTTCCATTACAATTTTGTCATTTGTAAATTTTGTGATATGCCCAGTTGTACTAAATGCATATTTGTATCTTGTCATTTGTAAATTGTAATTGTAAGTTTTGTGGTATAGGCCCCAGATAGGTACCCTTGAATGGGGGAGCACCGACAAAATGATAACGATCAAATTTAGAATGAACTCTACGAGAAGCTATGGGAGCGGAGCGACCATCATGACCCTCGAATACGTCGTAGAAGACTCTTAGAGTAGGACAGTCTCACCTTGTGTCCACCACCACATCAGGCGCGGGCACGCCACTACATGTCCGGTGTCAGCCCGCGCGGCCCGCACGGGTCCCGCCTGTCCTTTAGGATGCCACCAGGGAAGCACAAGACTAGGACAGCCTTACCTGGTGTCCACCAGCGCATCAGGCGAGGCCGCGTCGACGTGTCCGGCGGCGTCCCCGCGCGGCCCCCAGGGCTCCGTGTCGGGCGCGGGCGCCCAGCGCTCGCCCGGGGCGCGGGGGCCCGAGGAGGGGCGCGAGGGGGGCCACGAGTGGTTCTCTTCCAACGTTTTGCCTTGTTTCTCGCTCAGCATCTGTAGGTAATAATGAAATGAAATCAAATGTCATTTATTCTCAGGCAACTCAGGCTCATTCACGTGTCTTGTTTGTGTTACGCTGCAGTGTTACCCGTGCCCTGGTCTTCCCACCGCGCCGCTCCTTGCGGCCCCGCTCCCCGGCGGCCTTCTTGTTGTTGTCCCTGTGTGTGTTGTCCCTGTGTGTGTGTTGTCCCGTGTTGTTTGTGTATGCTGCAGTGTTACCTGCGTGGTCTTCCCCCCGTGCCGCTCCTTGCACCCCCACTCTCCGGTGCCCTTCTTGTTGTTGTCCCTGTGTGTGATGTCCCTGTGTATGTGTTGTCACGTGTTGTGTATGCTGCAGTGTTACCTGTGCACTGGTCCTCCCCCCGTGCCGCTCCTTGTGCCCCCGCTCTCCGGCGGCCTTATTGTTGTTGTCCCTGTGTGTGTGTTGTCACGTGTTTGTGTATGCTGCAGTGTTACCTGCGCCCTGGCCTTCCCCCCGTGCCGCTCCTTGCGCTGCTGTTCCTCGGTGTCCTTCTTGAACTCGTACACGGCCACGTGCCGCGCGATGGCCTCCGAGCGCGCCTTGTTGGTGTCCCTGTTGTTGTCGTCCTTGTGTGTGCTGTCCTTGTTGTCCTTGTCCCTGTGTGTGTCGTCGATAATGACTTTAGTGTCTTACTATTTAGCGGTTTATCACTTTTCTTTTATTACTAAGAATTATGATAAATGTATTTACATAATAAACTGAGCAAACCTGTCGTCTCTGTCTCCCCGCTTGTCCTTGTCCCTCGTTATGTCGGCGTGTGTGAGATGTATCTCGACGCTGTCGGGGGGCGTGGTGTTCACGTAAAACTCTAGCTCGCTCGGAGGCCACGGGCGGTGCGTCTGTATCATTTAAAACATTACTTTTATACTTATGTCAAAATATTGAACAAAAAGCAGATATTCCACGTATAAACTCATTTACTTTATTTAACTACAATATAAAAGAGCAAAAAGATGTTCAAATATTGTTGTCTAACCCACATTGCGTATGTAAAGGGATAAACACGTCATTCAATCCTCCCTAGAATAGGGATGTTTCCTGTACTTAAAACAAATTATTTCAAACCGTGCACGAAATAACGCATCAGATAATTATTAGAAAAACATAGATAGCAGCTATTTTTAAACACAATTTGTATTTAATAAATCGGTTTGAAATATAAAAAGTAGGTGAGTTTACCGTGACGTCGCTATATTTGTTTTCATATAAATTGCATAGTAGCAAATCGTTTTGACAGTTCCAACAAAGAAGCTGATTTGACTAGTAGGAATGTAGCATATTCTAGTTTTGCAGTTTAGTAGTGGAAGGCAGTGCTCACCTCTCCGTGTGTGTCTGGCTCTTCCTGGGATTCAGCGCCGGAGCGCCCGGCGGTCCGCAGCTTCGCGCCCGTGTGGTTAAAGCCTAACGATATATGTATAGGTATCTATAATTTATAAAATGGCAATAATACTACACTAGAACCACTTCCTACTGTAGCAACAGTACGCAAGATGCCTTGGCTGGGTAGCCCCGGCTACAAATCGTTGTCGATTATCGTAATGATTTGTCATACACACGGTAGATAAAACTGCGCAAATCGAACTGCACAGATTAATCGCTACGATTTTATAGCCGGCATAAGCGTTGTAGTAGCGTAGCGTATTTTTCTGCGCGTGTATATACTTTTCCAATCGTTCGCTCACAGCTCACACGCGCACTATATTTCGCTACATTTGGTCCCATTGGGTAGCGTAAGAGCGGGACAGCTATATATGTACCTAGTAGCATCTCGCTCACTCACCGCCGATAGCCACTTGGTCTGCGGTGTCGTCGAGCAGCAGCGAGTGCTCGAGGCGCTCCTTCGCGCGCTTCTGGAAGCGTTTCTTGTGGTGCCGCTTCTTTGGCTGCAGAACACAATGCCACAGTTGAAATGGGGATGATATAAGCATAAGTAGGTATTGACTGTTGTATGTATACATTCTGATATGTTTTTCACTATATTGTGATTTATACAATGTACTATTGAATTGTGAAAGAGGCCTAACTACAGAAAAATAATGTATTTGAGTTATTTAAAACATCGAAAGGTCTTTTGATAATTGATACTTATTAGGACTTCAGTTCTGAAGAGCGACTGACATTAGGTGACTCGGTGGCGGGCATCAGCGTGACGTCATCGTCGATGTGTCAGAGGTACAAGAGACTGGTGTTGGCGACTTGGTGGGCAGCGCGACCTGCGCGACCACGAGTCATGGGCATTAGTACATTACTCGGTCTGACCATAGTCTGACGTAGCCAAGAGATTTACCTTGACGAACTCGGCGGTGGGCAGCGCGTGGTGTGTGCCAGCGGGGAAGGCGCGCTCGTCCACGGCGTCTACAATGTTAGGAGGGACACCGAGGCCGGGGTACGAGCGACTGACCTTGGTGGACTCTGTAGTGGGCACAGCGACGTCGTCGTCCAGATCCGGGTGGTGCGTGCTCAGCGGCGCGGGGGGCGCGCTCGTCCACGGCGTCTACAATGTTAGGAGGGACACCGAGGCCGGGGTACGAGCGACTGACCTTGGTGAACTCTGTAGTGGGCACAGCGACGTCGTCGTCCAGGTCCGCGTGGTGCGTGCTCAGCGGCGCGGGGGGCGTGCTCGTCCACGGCTTCTGCGATATTCAATACAATCTCCATTTGCATACACTAATCTTATATACACACAAAGCTATACTGGGGAAGGACGTCCGCTTTACAGAAGACTACAGCTATAATTGAACTGCTATTTGCACTAGCACTTTTGTCTAAAAGCCTGACCACCCAGACAACCATTTTCAGTAACATTCTGTAACTGTCTACTCACTTTGTGTCGAAACGCGTAACATTTTTAGTCATAATTCGGTCGCAGTGTGGTCGAGGTAACCAAATTAAGATCATTGTCAATAGGGCGCTGTTATTATCATGTAGGTACCTATAGGGTGAAAGAGTTCAGTTTAGTATGAAAATATTAGTTCCAGCAGAATTCCGCAACATGGCGCGTGTGATCATACATATTCTTGGTCGGGCTTTTCTTCAATCATTATTTAATTTTTCTGTTCAAGAACTTTAGTAGCGTAGTGGTAAGAGCGTGCGATCCGGAGGGTGCGAATAAAACCCAATAAGTTGATCGGAACTTTATGCACGATATATCATTCAATATTTACTCATCAGTCGCCTTTCAGAGAAGGAAAACATCGCTAGGAAAGCGGACGACCCCCAATAAGGCCTGGTTTCCCGCCTATTTTGGAAGGTCAGGAGTCCTTGCCACGATGACAATCGTACATCGACACGCATCAAACGAAAACTTATGACTATTTCCATCACATTATTTTAACTTTGATTAGCGTTTTGTATCATGGATTGTAATTTTGTCTAAACTACAAAATGTAATTCAAGATCAAAAAATGTAAGAAATGTTGCCACTTTTTTACTAGCGCGTCTTGTATATTTATGTAAAAATAAGTAAATAAAAGTACTTTTTTAAATTGTAGGAGTAACATTACTAATAAATTTATTATCTTAGCGTGATTATTTATCAAAAGGAATTTACTATTTTACAAACAAATTATTGCAGTGGCAACATTGTCTTACTTTTGTTGGTCTTGAATTACGTTTTGCAGTATAGGCGGCCGGTGTGATACGTACTGCGGTGGCTTCCGGCGATCCCTTGTCGGGCTCCGTGGAGGTCCGGGCGCGCTCCTTGTAGTGCGGGTGCTCCTTGAGTTCAGTGACCTTGTTCTTCTCGAACACGCGCCCGTTGTTTATCACCTTAGGAATAAGATGTAATAATGTTTTGAAAAGATGTGTCCCGCCGAGTTTGTTGCCGGTTCCATATTGGGATACCCTCCTCCAATTGAGGGGGGATTTAAATCTTCTCGGGGCAGAGGTGTACGGTTGGAGCCGGTAAAGGTTTGTTTGACGTTCATATTAAGCGCATTGTAATATGCCTACTTGAATAAACTATTTTTTATCTTTATCTTTAATAACGAGGATTCTTGTTTGTATTGCTCCCAAAAAGTATGTCGGTTCTATAAGTATACACATATATGCCGTCGGCCTTGCCTGGTAGGTACCTACATATCAGTTAACGCCAAACAATTGCTGCGATTGTTGACGATATTAGAAAGGTATTTGACTCCTCCGATATTTGCGATGGATATCCATGTTAATCTTGTAACAATAGCTTGTACCACTCCATTGGGTTGTTATGAATATTTAAAGGTAACGTATTTTGGCTTCAAAACTGAACTCGTAATTTTTTTTCTTTTGAACGCCACAGACGGCAATTGACGTCAACGCAAAATCGTGACAACGACGCCAAGGACTGCATTTGAGATCGATCGTTTTTTGATAAAAATCTACTGAAAAACACCCCATTGGCCTTATTTATTCACAAAACTATATTTTACTCCCCGTGACGTCAGTGACACGGCAAATGGATGCGCCGTTTGCCGTTCAAAAGTACGTAGCGGAGTGAAAGAGAGATGTTACCCGTATATCCTTGTCGTTGAGGATGGTGACGAGGTCCCTGACGAAGCTGTTGTTGGGGTACAGCCGGCGGTGCTTGCAGTGGATGTCCATCTCCAGGTGCTCCACGCTGTTGTTCCTCAGGGTCCGCTCCACCGTCACGATGAACTTGTTCTTGTGGCTCCGCTGGACGTATGTTAGGCGCAGTTATTGAAATGTCATTTTTGAAGGAGATGAATAAAGTCCAAGTTAACTTTGCAGCGACTTTGACAGAACAAATTAAGCGTGGCAGTCTTTACAAACGTATTTTATTATGACAGAGCTACATTTTGTTATTGAAGTGTATGCAGAGTTAACTTGGTCAGACTCTAGCTGATATGCGTACTATATTAGTAGTCATTCTTGTAAATGTACGAAGCGGTTACACTGTTGTTAAAGGAAAACAACGTGAGGGAACCGAATCAACCGAACTACCTTAAATACTTACCTAATCGAAATAAGTTAGCTTTAGTAAAACCTATGCAGTGGGTGTCATAAAGGTCTATTAGTTAGTAACCTAGCAATAAAGGTATATTGGTCCAGGGCATAATATGTCAAATGTTAATCGTAGACAATTTCTATATACAGGGTGATTCAGGAGACGTGAGCAGGACTAACACTGCGCATTTCGTAAATTATAAGCAACTGCTTCGTATGAGTATTAGTGAGGTTAACGTTAATTTTCTAGTCGTGTTGAAAAAAAAAGTTTATAATTTATTTACGACATGCATGGTCACCCTAAAATTAGAATAAACTAGGTACCGATATTCTGTGTCAAATTGAATGAAATCCCTGTCATCACGGTCAGTTGACAGTTCATTTTCTTCGTAATCAATATGCTGTCATTACGGTTAAAGAGGTTTTATGTTTATTAATTAGGTCTTGTAGGGTGACCATGATAGTAGAGAATTAAATTTGCCCTCACCAAAAAGTTAAAAAATAGGAAAAAGTGTGGTTGTTTTGCCTAAATACAACGGTGATCTATCAATTATCAGTTACTGAGTGTGCAGGATTAGTCCTGCTCACGTCTCATGAATCACCCTGTATAGAGAATGAAATATTCAATCTGTAGAGAATCTATCTGGTAGAGAAAGAAACCCCTTCTTGTAATTAAAACTAAACGCCGTGCTTTCGTGTGCCAAAAGCACAAACTTATAAATGTGACGAAAAGTAGCAAAACTACTTACCTGTCCGTATTCTATCCATACACGTCGGGAGAAGTCGGCAATCTTCGTATCGTATAGTGACCCAGAGAAGAGTAGTGCAACAAGTTAATATGTACTTAGTAAAAACTAAGTTATTCCTTCCATTAATTTGGTTGAAAAATTCCATACCTTTAACCTTTTCTCCGCCAAGTCAATCAATTAAGTCAAGTAATAAAGTGGCATCAACGCCAAGCCACAAATTGCACGTAAACAACTTGTTATACACATATCAAGGCGCGCGAAATGTACTGATCTTAATATCAAGTCATTGGCGGCGAAAAAGTTAAATATTAGTGTGCTTCTAAAACAATATGTGCATTCAAGGATTGGTAATAAAAAGCCAAGATATTTAGCACCTTTTATTTCGTAACTAGAACACAGCTGTCGTCGAATAAATCAGCTCCATCATAGGAAGACACTTGTATGTATGTATAGTCAAGGTGTACAGAACTCGAAATCATAAGGTTTATATTAGGTACAGTCGGCACACGAGTTCCAAACACGAAAATGTGAACTTCCGCTAACTTCTATATCTTCCGATCAAAAAAATACGAAGCTCGTGGACAGACTGTATGTACCTACCTGTACCTACCTACTGTAGCTTCTTCTGTCAATAACTGTACGTTTAGAAGTAGGTACAGTCAGCAGCAGATATACCTGAGCGGGCAAGGTGTCCAAGAAAACATATACACTTCAATCGTCACAAAAATAAAGACATCTAAGATGTCATTTTCACGTAGGCTTTCAGTTCGTCACAAATACCTTAACTTCTGAGTTTTTCTTTAACACATACACCCTTATTTAATCACAATGACAATAACGGTTAAAACGTCAGTGGTAACTAAGCAATCAAATTCAAGCTGCTGTCATTAATACCTACACGCACTGCCAATCACGTACGTCAGCAGCCAGGGTGCCACCAGTTGCTAAGCAGTTGTTATTTCAATGGTAACTAAGCATCAACAAATTATCTGTTTAACTTTAAAATAAATACTGTAGCACTACGAATTGACACCTCCTTTCTTAAAGAAGTATTTTATCGTTAAGTGTCAAACTTATACAATAAATAAGTAGGTTCTACTAGAATGATCGGTTTTTTTATTTTAACTGTCATATGCAGCTGTTCTTCCAAACCGTTGATCATATTATATACCTATGTTAATATATTTATATAGCCCACTTATTGTAGTAAAATATACTATACAGGGTGGCCCATTTAGATCGGCCAGTATGGGAAAATCTGATACTATACGATATACACCGATCTCTTCTTAGGAATCATGTCATCGATTTTAGTAACACGAAAAACTGCATTCATACATTTAAAAAAATGTGTACTCAGCTCGGGAATCGAACCCCGAACGTTTTGAAAAATAAAACTAAGACTATTTCTATTTAGATATCGATTGTGTAGGTCTTAAGCAATAAATGTTACTATGAAACATGATGTCTGAAATTAATAAAATGCATTGTTTTCATATCCTTTAATTTAATTTAGTCAGTTTTCGAAGAGACCAGCATTTTTAGGGTTCCGTACCCAAAGGGTAAAACGGGACCCTATTACTAAGACTCTGCTGTCCGTCCGTCTGTCCATCCATCCGTCCGTCCGTCCGTCTGTCACCAGGCTGTATCTCAGGAACCGTGATAGCTAGACAGTTCAAATTTTCACAAATGATGTATTTCTGTTGACGCTATTATAAGTAACAAGAAATACTAAAAACAGAATAAAATAAAGATTTAAGTGGGGCTCCCATACAATGGCATTCCGCACAGGAGTAATCTAAGTAACGACCACTGCGGGTTCAAACCTACAACGTCCTGATAGAAAGTCGTACATACGCTACATGTGACATTATCTTGAAAAATTATATAAACTAATGCGAAATTAACATAAAACCAGAAGACACAAATTAATAATAGAAATGAAACCCAAAAAAAAAACAAAAAGCTGTAATCTCTAGGTGCGTACGACTGAGATTTGAACCCGCGGTCTCTGCTTTGAAAAGCAAACGCCTGTTACTGAGACCACGACGTGCCTTGACAATTGGCTCTAAATTCGGCTTCAGTTAGCTTTTGCTATGTGTCATTCGTCTTGACGATTCTGTTAAAAGAAATAGTTTGCAGTAAGTTGACCGAGAGGCTCCTGTCAAATGGTTGAAGGGCAAAACGTGAGATAGATGTATGTGATGACAAGACTGTACTGCTTTCGATGATTGTCAAAACGCTTTACCTGAAATTAGCATGGCTATCTTTTATTCAATATTCGACCATACTTGTATGCTTTAAAGTCTATTTTTCCATATTGTTCAGATATATTTGACACGTTGACCGCTTAGATACCATTGGTTTTTTGACAGCTAAGGTATCAATGACTTGTTGTAAGTGTAGAAATTAATGAATAGCGACTGTTAACATATTTGTGACACGTTGAGCGCTCACAAGTAAATACTACCATGACAGTCAACAACTTTTTGACAGTTTAAACGTTTACCTCTCTTTGAGCACCTGGAGTGTATAGCGACTTCTGCTGCTGACTGTACTTAAATATTTGTAGTCAGTCAAGGTAAGTGCTCATTTTCAAAAATACAGCTGTAAGTAATGGCTTTTTTAACGTGACCAAGTGCTCTCTCTAAATGTATTTTAGAAAAGTCACATTTGTTTCGTGGGGGCACTAACTCAGACTGATTAATATTTGTTTTATAAATTGCGTAAATTTAAATATTCTTATAAACCTTATAGCAAAACATTTTTAAGAAAAATCGTCGCATTGAGCTGAAGATATCATCGTATTTTTGTATGATACTTTACCAGTGGCGGCGAGTCAAACATATCCATAGGCAAGCCGGGGCTGATTTGGCTTACATATTTCCTTTACAACTCTGCTCAAACGTCCAAAAACAGGCAAGCCGGTGAGAATCGGCTTTTATGGACGCGCCGCCACTGATACTTACTCAAAAAATACTATAATTGTTTCACAGGTTATTTAAGGAAAATGTTATGATCGACCCCGAATACACACGAACACCTACACACGAATGTAAATAAAAACTAAAAAAAATCACACGTAACCAGAATGGAAAAGGAATAAGACGTAGTAGTGTAAAAGATTTATGAGTCGAAACAACGATGATACCATCTTATCAGTGGGCAGCACCGTCTTTACCATAAGAGCACACGGGGCCAATGCCCGGGGCCCCCATTCTCAGGCCCCTCCAAGGATAGACAGTAACAGTATATTTGATTACCCATAATAAATAGATCATAGTAGAAAAATGTAAGTTTAAGTAGCTTTGTTTACTTTACAAAAGGGCCCCAAATTATTATGTGCCTAAGGGCCCCAGCATAGTTAAAGACGGCCCTGCCGGTAGGTACCTGCTGTCACTACTAATACAATTAATAAATTAAGTATTTAATAAATGCCGTCACATGACACGGGCTAAAACCTGATGGATCGCTGTATCGGCCAGAGAGATCAAATTATATCATACCACTAGTCATTTCTACTAACAACTAATTTAAGTACAAATCATTTGCTATTTTCGAAGTATAGGGAGCGTCCATGAACTGTAGAGGGAAGCACAGGAGCCCCGGCCATTTTTATTGGCGCGAAGTGTAAATGTAAAGTTTAATTTTTCGATTTAGGCCACAAGATGGCAGACCCTACAATACGCAAGGGAGCGTGCGTGCACTGTAGGGGGCAGCACTTGTTTTAAGTTTTCAATTTAGGCCCAAAGCTGACAGACCTTTTAAAGGGCACGGTCCCTATTTGACTATATATATATTTTCTAACAATCAGTGTGGAAATAATAACGCACCGAACTGTGGACGGTCGGTGCTATACTAGCGGTATCGTTGAGAAACTCGAGATCGCTTTAACATCAAATTAAATGCAGGAGCCGCTGGCTCCTTACATCATGAATTATAAAAGCAATTCTCTATCTATACATACATAGAGCCATCGGATTACAAAAGGTGATCTACAAATTATTATAGTTGGTCAAGCAAATCTTGTGAGTAGAAAAAAGCGCGCAATTCAAATTTTATATGGGACGATAACCCTTCGCGCCTACATTTTTTAAATTTGCCGCCTTTTTATGTACTACTGTACCAACTATATTTATGCTCACCTCAATATTAAAATTGTATATCTCACTAGGCAAGATTGAAATAAAATCGCTGGTGTCCTTATTTTTAGTCAAAAAATGGGTCACAAAATGAAACATTTGCAAAATGAAATAGGCACATAGTGAAAAAAAATAAAACAGTTCATTAAGAAGTTAAAAGAAGATTAAGAAGTTAGAGCCGAAATACTAAAAAAACACCTATTCCTGGATTTTATTTAAGTACAACTAAAATCATTCATTTTGTGAAAGTGACGAGTGTTTATAAAATTTAATTGTCATTAAAATGATTGATTTTATTATCTGTTTCCGATAATCATACTATTATTAATGCATTTCGTTACTTAGAAACACATACTGGATGACATGTTAAATGAATGGTAAACAAATAGAAAACTTAAAATCTGTAATTGATTACAATTTAATTCTGGACAATCTTATTTAGAGATCAAATATCAATATTCTTTACCTAAACAGTGTGAAGCGATCCCATCGGTACTCACCCAAAAATAAATCGTTTCACACCCAGAATTAGAAATAGTAAAAGCATAAAAAAATAATACGGACATATTTACATTTCAAAAAATACTATTAAAAAGACTTAAATCAAAATAATGATAAATTATGCATAGTTCCAAATTTATACGGCACCCGTCACGACATACACGCAAAAACTGCAGTCTACCTACTCTTTCTAATTCTGTATGCGAGTGTCAACATATGACATAACAAATATAGGTATAACTTTCGCGTTTTGAACACAATACTAAATCATAATTAGTGACGGAAACCCGTTACAAATGATGATTGAATATGTGCTCGTGCACGATAGTTGATATCCCAACACTTGTGCAATAAACCACGCTCTTGTGCTCTCGTCAAGCCGTCCCTCTCCCGTCAGACCTTCTGTTTCCTCTTGGTGCGGCGGCGGCGCGCGGGGGGAGGGGGAGGGGGGGCCGGCCGCGCCTCCTCGCCCTCCTCCGCGGACTCGGCCAGCAGCGAGCGCGACTTGCGGCCGCTATGAAAACACTATAATGTTACGACTAACAATTGCGTTAGTCTCTTTTTCTTATCTCTATCACTTAATATAGCTGTCCCGCTCGCACACTAGCATTGAACGCCGGCTTCACAGCAATGTAATTAGGTGATAGAAATAGGAAAAGGCGGGTCAATGTACGAAATTCTTCTATTTAGCACTTTAGCGAGTAATGTGATATGACTTTAAAGTAAACAATGTACTCGTTTGGTGTGCTCGCCCGCCGCCCGCTCGCTATTGATATAGTAAATAGTTATATGAGCGCTTTTTATATAAGTTGTTAACTAATTATTTAAAAAGTGTATTTAGTCTAAGGCCGTTAGTAAGAAAAATATATAAAGTTAAGGTTAAAAATATTAAAGAAAACACTTTAACATTGCCATCTTTGAAAATTCTTGCAATTGCTTAGCTTCGAAACACTGACCTTTTTATACACAACATGACAAATATCACATAGGTAACATATGTGAAATGGAACACTACTGCTGTTGTATTGCCACTTACCTGCGTGCCTTTATTTTGTTGAGACGCTGCTCTAACTCTGCAGGCAGCACACCAGCTGCAACGGAAACAAGCCTATAAATGTGTATTCACAGAGATCGGTGTGCGTACACACGTGCACACTTCTGTATCTATACAAGGTAAGGTGGCTTCCTGGCTTCTAACTACAATTTTTTAAAGAAGAGCTGGCGGCTACCTCGCACAACGTATCAGTATTGCAATACAGCGGGGAAATGCCGCCAGCATCCTTGGTACAATGCCTCAGGGGCCTATTTTAGATTTAAGCTAGTTATTAATTTCGTTTAGTTGTACCACTGTATATATATTGTATGTAAATAAATGATTTAACATTTTTTAAAGTACCTATCTTAAATTCTAGTCAAGTACTTAAAATAAAATCCTGACTCATCGGAAGCATACGACACGGTAATATCTGTTAAAATGCATAAATAAGATCTCATTCTAACAGCAACTAATAACAAAAGTTTTAAAACGCATTAAAGGCCTCAAATAACATCAAAAAACAACCGTCCGAATATTTTTTTTAATGATTATTAGAACACTAGTAGGTATAAGAAGTGCCACAGGGTCCTCCACTAGAACACAAATAGATAGGTACAGAAATCAATCTACATACAAACCGCGCTCGAGCAACGCACACATAGACACTGCTCACGGACACGATATCTCGGACCGGTTGGGACCAGTGCGAGCGCGAGTGCCATTAGCTTGAGACACGCGTCTGTGAACTTTTTTGTGGAATAATGGAGAAAAAAAAAGAAAAGTTATTATTACTGGTACAGTCAGCAGCAGAAGTCGCTATACACTCCAGGTGCTCAAAGAGATGTAAACGTTTAAACTGTCAAAAAGTTGTTGACTGTCATGGTAGTATTTACTTGTGAGCGCTCAACGTGTCACAAATATGTTAACACTCGCTATTCATTAATTTCTACACTTACAACAAGTCATTGATACCTTAGCTGTCAAAAAACCAATGGTATCTAAGCGGTCAACGTGTCAAATATATCTGAACAATATGGAAAAATAGACTTTAAAGCATACAAGTATGGTCGAATATTGAATAAAAGATAGCCATGCTAATTTCAGGTAAAGCGTTTTGACAATCATCGAAAGCAGTACAGTCTTGTCATCACATACATCTATCTCACGTTTTGCCCTTCAACCATTTGACAGGAGCCTCTCGGTCAACTTACTGCAAACTATTTCTTTTAACAGAATCGTCAAGACGAATGACACATAGCAAAAGCTAACTGAAGCCGAATTTAGAGCCAATTGTCAAGGCACGTCGTGGTCTCAGTAACAGGCGTTTGCTTTTCAAAGCAGAGACCGCGGGTTCAAATCTCAGTCGTACGCACCTAGAGATTACAGCTTTTTGTTTTTTTTTTTGGATTTCATTTCTATTATTAATTTGTGTCATCTGGTTTTATGTTAATTTCGCATTCGTTTATATAATTTTTGAAGATAATGTCACATGTAGCGTATGTACGACTTTCTATCAGGACGTTGTAGGTTTGAACCCGCAGTGGGCGTTACTTAGATTACTCCTGTGCGGAATGACATTTGATATTTACTACTCAAAAATTACGTTTGTTGTTTGGGAGCCCCACTTAAATCTTTATTTTATTCTGTTTTTAGTATTTCTTGTTACTTATAATAGCGTCAACAGAAATACATCATTTGTGAAAATTTGAACTGTCTAGCTATCACGGTTCCTGAGATACAGCCTGGTGATAGACGGACGGACGGACGGATGTCGATGGACAGACGGACGGACAGCAGAGTCTTAGTAATAGGGTCCCGTTTTACCCTTTGGGTACAGAACCCTAAAAATGCTGGTCTCCTCGAAAACTGACTAAATTAAATTAAAGGATATGAAAACAATGCATTTTATATATTAATTTCAGACTTGTCTTGTCCCCGGCTTGTCTACCACCGACCACCTGCACACGTTAAACCAAGTTATCGAAAAATGCCACGAACATAATTTCCCCCTCTACTTAGCCTTCGTAGATTATTCAAAAGCGTTTGACAGCATATCGCACCATGCCATCTTCACAGCTCTAAGTCACCAAGAAATAGCCCCTAGTTACATCCAACTTCTAAGCACCATATACAAACATAGTACAGCCGCCATAAAATTACAGTCTTCTGGCCCGTCCTTCGAAGTGCAAAGGGGAGTGAAACAAGGAGATCCGCTATCGCCGAAACTTTTCACCAGTACATTAGAACATGTCTTCCAGAAGCTTGCGCCGCATTGGGGAGACAAGGGGCTGGTTGTCGGCGAGAAAAGGTTAACTAACCTTCGCTTTGCCGATGACATTGTCCTTTTTTCCTCAACGGCATCCGAGCTACATCATATGCTAGAAGACCTTAGCAATGCAAGCCTCGAGGTTGGACTGAAGATGAATATGTCAAAGACCAAAGTCATGACTAACGGTATACAACGTAGGATTGAGGTAAACGGAGAACACATTGCATATGTCCATGAATACCTTTATTTGGGCCAAATAGTCTCTTTCCAGGCGCGACAAGAAAAAGAGGTCGACAGACGGACCGAGAACGCCTGGAAGAGCTATTGGTCCATGAAACACCTCATGAAGGGAGATCTACCTCTGTCTCTCAAACGTAGGCTCATGGACATGTGTATACTTCCAGTCCTCACCTATGGTGCTCAAACTTGGTCTTTGACGGAAGCTCAGAAGTCCAAACTCGGGGTTTGTCAGAGAGCTATGGAGCGCAGCATATTAGGTGTGAAACTAAGGGATCACATCCGGAACACCACGCTGCGCTCTAAAACTCAAATAATAGATGTAGCTCGAAAAGCGGCCAAGTTAAAGTGGGACTGGGCTGGTCATGTCTGCCGCATGCCGAATGACTTATGGGCCAAGATAACCACGGAGTGGGTGCCCCATGAGTCGAACCGGAGATGCGGCAGACCTCGTCGGCGATGGCAGGATAACTTAGACTCCTTTTTGAGAGACTGGCCAGATGCAGCTCAAAATCGGGAAGAATGGAAGAAGAGGGGGGAGGCCTTTGCCCAGCAGTGGGACACAATGGGCTCGTAATAATAATAATAATAATAATTTCAGACATCATGTTTCATAGTAACATTTATTGCTTAAGACCTACACAATCGATATCTAAATAGAAATAGTCTTAGTTTTATTTTTCAAAACGTTCGGGGTTCGATTCCCGAGCTGAGTACACATTTTTTTTTAATGTATGAATGCAGTTTTACGTGTTACTAAAATCGATGACATGATTCCTAAGAAGAGATCGGTGTATATCTTATAGTATCAGATTTTCCCATACTGGCCGATCTAAATGGGCCACCCTGTATAGTATATTTTACTACAATAAGTGGGCTAAATAAATATATTAACATAGGTATATAATATGATCAACGGTTTGAAAGAACAGCTGCATATGACAGTTAAAATAAAAAAACCGATCATTCTAGTAGAACCTACTTATTTATTGTATAAGTTTGACACTTAACGATAAAATACTTCTTTAAGAAAGGAGGTGTCAATTCGTAGTGCTACAGTATTTATTTTAAAGTTAAACAGATAAAATGTTGATGCTTAGTTACCATTGAAATAACAACTGCTTAGCAACTGGTGGCACCCTGGCTGCTGACGTACGTGATTGGCAGTGCGTGTAGGTATTAATGACAGCAGCTTGAATTTGATTGCTTAGTTACCACTGACTTTTTAACCGTTATTGTCATTGTGATTAAATAAGGGTGTACGTGTTAAAGAAAAACTCAGAAGTTAAGGTATTTGTGACGAACTGAAAGCCTACGTGAAAATGACATCTTAGATGTCCTTATTTTTGTGACGATTGAACTGTATATGTTTTCTTGGACACCTTGCCCGCTCAGGTATATCTGCTGCTGACTGTACAGTGGACGGTTGTTTAAATTCAACATTAAACGGTGAATTGTCGTTTTTTAAGCTAGCAGTGGTTTCAGAGAGAATGCGAATGCGAATTTATTACATTGTACATGAGAATGTGAATTTATTACATTTTAAAATATAATAATGTTGCATTTCGCCAATCTCTAAGTCATCGCAAAATATTTTCTGTGACAAATTTTGGAATATAACAACATAACAAATAACATTGAAATTAAAATACCTATTTTAGTTATTAATGTTATTATTTTATATTTACATTCTTCCCGTTTCATTCTCAAAAATAAATCAAACAACTAGATACGAGATACGATACGATAGATACGAGTGTCACTAACCACGATAGTTTTTTGTGCATAACCCTAGAGCGACCGCCGAGCGTAGGTATGAAAAGTAAAGTACTAAACGGTGGGGTCGTCATTTCATCGGTGTTTGACATCACTACGATAACCGGCAAGGTCACATCACTAGAGGTGGTCGTCCATCTTAGATTGGTTCTCCGCGAGAGCGTCCTCGCATATTATTTTCAGATCTATACTCTCATATATGTGATTCCCTAATAAATCTTGTTATAAAGTGGTGCCTGGTGTTTTTACTCTTACAGCTTCAGAAGTGCGATAGTGATTCCTCGCCTACTATGATATGATTTGTCGGAAAAGTCATTCCTTGTTTCATTGTTGTGAACGTTATCGTTATATAAAATAATTACTCTGATTGTAATGAGTAAACGCATCAACACCACTCATCAGTTAGGGATTAAAATATACAAGGTCTTACCGTCTAAGACCTACAAGGATAAACTTACAAAACTAACCTAACTAAACGAACCTACTAAACTACTGCCGCCTATCTTTTCCTTGTGTTGTGTTTGTGTTTACTTTCAGATACCTATTGCAGTTATATTGCAGTGTATGTGTTTACGTTGCATCATGACTGTCAAAAAAAAAAATACATATGGAGAGTGTAAATACAGCTGACTCCAAGATAATGATGAATGATGATGATGGAGATTACAATATTCACAGCAGAAGGTTACAAGACATAGACTGACAGTATGGTGTAATGTATAATAAAATAAATCCTTGGGATTACAAAGTAAGAATTAAAGTTAACTCAGGTAAGAAGTCATTGATCCAACAGATAAGAATGTTCCCTGGAACGTTCCCCGGAATGGCCCCGGCCAAAGTGGTAAAATATTCACTGCCTCTCTTATATGTTGTGTTATTTTTGTGATTCATGTGCTTTCAGATACATAACATAATGTGATTATATACACCTGACACATTAACACAATGCTATAATCATTTTCTAAGATTTGTATTCTGGTGTGAGAATTATATTCAAGTAAAAGTCATACAAAACAAATTTGGTAATATAAATTTAGCCTTGATTGATACTATGTGTATGGTAATATTATGCTTTCACAATTAACAATGGGCGCTACTTAATACTTTCCCTTTACAGTCAAATTAAAATAGATTCCAAGTTTTCAAAATACAAACCGGTAAGGAAAGGGAATTGTTGTTTCACATATGTGTGTGTGTGTGTGTGCTTATTGCAACTGAAATAATGCTTTGTTAGTATGTTTTTGAGTTGTGTAATTTCCAGAAATTTGACAGCAATGATTCTTGAAGTGAATTACCATACCGTTGAAGGCATTAAAGCGCCTATCAGCTCAGACCTCTATAATGAACCCAAATCGCCATGGATAATATTTCAAAGTTAGTTGGTTATGGATGCCAGTTATATTATGTTCAGGTAATTCATTATATGCAGAAAATGTTGATAAGTGACTAATCTCTGATGTCATGGAAAATGAGGTATTTATTTAGAAATAAAATGATTGTTCATGTTTTACATGTATACTAATGGTTAGTATGTGTTACATGGACTGGGTTGGTAAAATGCGCTTTGTGAATAAGCAAAAGGAGTTATTGGCATCTATTTGTAGCTGGTTAGTATTGTCTGTGACAGGTTTAGTCGCTCCATGTTTCCGGAGCCTCCTCGGGCTGAATATTGTAAAAGATGTTTCATATCTCATATAACCTCATACATCCTTGCGATTCATATTAAGTTGGAGACATACTGATATATATTATAAGGTAGTATCTCAGTAGAAGTGTCAAGAAAATTAACAAGGATAATTTCTGTCTGTACATATTATTTTATGTGTTTATCCAACTTGTAAAATGTTTATCCAACCGTTGCATACAACTAGTATGTTGTGTTGTGATTGTTTTGTTCATAGGGATGTTGGTTTATGTTTGCAATGCAAATATTTTTCACAAAATGTCATGTTATAAAATGTACCAAAGACATATATTTAAACAGACTTACCAAATAAAGAGAATGTTATTGCTATGACATTGTCAAGTGTTTGAGTTATTGACAATGATTATCTTTGGTGTTCTAGCAGTATTTTTCAGATGCATTTCCTTATAACAAAACTTGATTGCTGGTGAAGTTTTGACCATAAGTTGTAATCATATACTTGCACTTATGAATTATGATTACAGGAGATTCCAATGTTTAAATCTTATCGAAGAGATGGACATATTGAACTAGATATTTATTTACTGAGCTGAATATGACACTGGTAAAGCCAGTTGATGCTAATGGTAAGCAAGGTGAATTCTTTCAGGAGTCAATATAGACTTTGACGGTCTACATGATGTACATGTCTTTTACATACAATTGCTACTGGACTCTAAACGTACCGGTCAGTTAAATGTTAAATGGATGAATATCAAACGAAGGTAAATAGCTTGGTTAAAGCTTTCTAAGTAACTATTTTAACCCGTTCACTGCTGCTGAACATTGACCGAAGGATATCATGTCATCATGAGTTACTGTTTGAAGTTATTAATGGTTTTCGTCTGAACTTGTAGTGTGTTATGGTACTGTTTGCATTATAAAACAGTACACTTATTGCTTCTGGGTTTCATAAATCAGAAGTTAAAAAAAAAAAATTAAACAACAATAATTATAATGTTTCTTGTTTTGCAAACTGCATAAACTGTGGTTTATTATGTTATGAACTCATTTACCTTTAAATGTGTGCTTGCATGGCATTTAACAAAATTATTTAGTTTTGTGCAGGTATAAGATGATGTGATGAGTTACCTACACATAAAATGCACATATACAGCTGAAGAAAATCAACCATGTGTCTTGGGATTGAAAGCTTTATGGTTTAAGCATATGTGCCATTGATTCAGCTGATTGATCATTATCAATATACACTTTCATGATGGTTGAAAATACAAATTTGTGAAACCTCGGTAAGGCGAACCTGGGTAACAGAGGAACCTCGATAACATGAACTTCTGTTCAGGCTTTACTGTAGTTCAACCGTGGTATAGTAAGAGTGTTGCCTTTATTTAGGGGCACGGAAGAGGCACGCCAAGTTGCACATGATCATTTACATTGGTTGCATAGTAGCAACTGCTTATTATCCTATATTTTCCATATTAACGCCAAATGCTGCTATTTCAGGTACCGTTTTCAGATTAAGAACTGACGACAAGTATATTCTCAGATTAAGAACTGAGATATAATTTTATTAGACACTCGGATTGAGAACTGAGTTATTATTTTATTTATATTACTTACTCTCGGATTAGGAACCGAGTTGTGACTTTGTTTTAATTTCAGATTTAGAACTGTGTTACTGTAGTCATACTAATGTGTTTTGTTAACGGGTTTGCCGACTAATGAAGGCAAATGCTGTTATTTCAGGTACCGTTTTCAGATTAAGAACTGGCTATATTTTCAGACTAAGACTGAGTTATACTTTTATTGAACACTCGGATTAAGAACTGAGTTATTATTTATATTTCATACTCTCGGATTAGGAACCGAGTTGTGATTTTGTTTTATTCCAGATTTAGAACTGGGTTACTGTTGTCATACTAATGTGTTTTGTTAACGGGTTTGCCGACAAAACCTAGAAAATAAACACATTGTGCTTGATTAAATATTGTAGTAACCATGGTAATGCTTGCGATATGTTATTTTATGCCACCTCACTGTTAACCATTTTACTCTAAAGGCTGGTTCATAATTCTACCGGTTGCTTCAATGTCTGCTATAGAGCTTTAATTATTGTGTGCTCTTTAAGAAAGGCTGTTACTTTTGTCTTGGCAAGGGATGCTATCCTTAAGAGGCTAATTCCTGGCGCCGGTAATCGCAACAAAGGCTTGAAGGAGCGGTCTGTTGCTTGTCACTATCTGTTATTGGTTTCTGCAGTGTAGGCCTTAAGAGGCGGTCCATTGCTGATGACATAATACTAACCTTAAGAGGCTAGTAGTTTTTGGTTTCTGCAGTGTAGGCCTTAAGAGGCGGTCCATTGCTGATGATATAATACTAACCTTAAGAGGCTAGTTGTTTTTGGTTTCTGCAGTGTAGGCCTTAAGAGGCGGTCCATTGCTGATGATATAATACTAACCTTAAGAGGCTAGTTGTTTTTGGTTTCTGCAGTGTAGGCCTTAAGAGGCGGTCCATTGCTGATGACAATTATGTCATAGTATTAACTATCCTTAAGAGGCTAGTTGTTTTTGGTTTCTGCAGTGTAGGCCTTAAGAGGCGGTCCATTGCTGATGACATAATACTAACCTTAAGAGGCTAGTTGTTTTTGGTTTCTGCAGTGTAGGCCTTAAGAGGCGGTCCATTGCTGATGACAATTATGTCATAGTATTAACTATCCTTAAGAGGCTAGTTGTTTTTGGTTTCTGCAGTGTAGGCCTTAAGAGGCGGTCCATTGCTGACGACAATACTATCCTTAAGAGGCTAGTTGTTTTTGGTTTCTGCAGTGTAGGCCTTAAGAGGCGGTCCATTGCTTATAACATAGTACTATTCTTAAGATGCTAGTTTGTTTCTGGTATCTGCAGTGTAGGCCTTAAGAGGCGGTCCATTGTATGTGATATGAGATTATCCTTAAGAGGACCATTATTTCTACTACCGATAACTGTTTTATCTATATCTTACTATTTGTTGTTGACTTTGAGAGGTTGGCTTGAGACTTTGTTTACAAAAGGATATTTAAATGACCTTAAGACTGATGATCTCAAGGTTACCTTGAAAGGGTTGCTTGCATTAATACCTTCTAGAGATCGCTGGCGCAGTTCCGGATCCAGTAGACGTTGAAGTAGTGCCTGTTCAAGATGCCCAGTAGAACGAGTGCGTGCAATGGGCTCCGTGACAGCCTTATCGTGAAGGGCTGACTTCTACGGTCGTTGCCCCTACAAGGGCAGTGGTATTCTAGCCTGCATGTGGTATTTTAACACGGTAATGTTTTCTTTTTGTCCAATAATCAAATCTGTGGTTATATGCCATTAGTCACGATGCTAGAAAGCGGTGACATGAAGTACCTACTTGATTACGTCGCCATTAAGGGTGATTATGTAATTTATTAACAATGTTGCTAAAGAGTGCTCATGAGTTCTGTCCAATCATAACTGCATCTTTCTCATGTATTTACAGAAGTAGACCTTTTGACTGTGATGGTTATTACAGTATAATTTACGGCTATCAAGCCGGACCTGTGATCAAAGGGTCTAACTGTGCCATTTGCGCATTAATATATCGTCGAAACCTTATCATGATTATTTTGAACAACATTGTGGTATGCTAATGCAAAGCCTATCGATGGCGCTAGGGTGAATTATAACGCCTTGGTTATATTAAGGAACTGAGGCTTTTCACATGTATGTTACAGAGTTTCGTGAATAAGAGTTTGTACTGTTTACATGTGCTGTATTGGAGGGCACCTATGCACATGCATGAGACGTGTCCCACATTAGCCTCCCACCAGTTGAGGAGCCAACTCAACGGAGGAGCCAACCAGTAATGAACTGGTGGAGGCTACCGCCACCTGGTGAAGGCCCAGCTTGCTGCGACTGCGTTGGCTGCGGCAGTCTTCAGTGGCGGCCTTGATAACGGTGACCTGACGGGACGTAGGTCGGGTCAGAAGATGGCCGAGCTAAACGGTGGGGTCGTCATTTCATCGGTGTTTGACATCACTACGATAACCGGCAAGGTCACATCACTAGAGGTGGTCGTCCATCTTAGATTGGTTCTCCGCGAGAGCGTCCTCGCATATTATTTTCAGATCTATACTCTCATATATGTGATTCCCTAATAAATCTTGTTATAAAGTGGTGCCTGGTGTTTTTACTCTTACAGTACATACATGTGATTGACTTCTGTACTTATCTGTTTTGTGACTAGAACCTACACTATACACTTACGATGTGAATTCTCTCCACCATAGTCGAAGGCCCACCTCTGCGAGGGCGTGTCGCCGGGCGCGCAGGGGCGCGCGCGCACGTCGTCGCCGGCTTGCGCGCCGCGCGCGTCCACGCACAGCCCGCTGTCCAGGTGCTGCAGCTGCCCCGTGGCGGCTATGTGGCGCCACCGCTGTACAACAGTACTTTACTACAAAGGCTACGACGTAAGGACATACATGTAGGATGCGTGGATTGGAACGTAAGGAGTGATAGAACGAACTGTTGAATGAACGATATGTGAATGAAAAAGTGTGATGCCGAGTGTCAGTGTGTGTGAAAGGGATGGCAAAACCCGCTGGGCAGAATTTGAATTGTTACCGGGCATTCGGGGAGACTGATTTCGGACGCATAATGTGACGGTGTATTTTTCTGTTATTTATTCAAAAATATAAGTTTTATTAGAATTTCAGCTGTTTGTGTTCGCCCTACCCACATACCTACATAAGTAAGTAAGTAATCAATTTATTGTACGAAAAGAAAGGAATAATGGTGTATCACTACGCCTTATAAAATAAAGTCCCCCGTCGTGTCTGTCTCTTTGTGCTTTTGTTTATATATTCGCGATAATCTCCAAAACTACTGAACGGATTTTCGTACGGTATTCACCTATCAATAAAGTGATTCTTGAGGAAGGTTCAGGTGTATGTTTTGTTAACCCGCCGGGTCGCTAATGTAATGTAAAGACCCAAGCGAAATAAGGCCATTTTACGAACACAAAACACAAACGTCGAACGTATGACACCACTCTTTTTGCGTCGGCACAGAATAAATAATAGTACTGGGTACACGGTACTCACTCTCTATAGTTTGAATAATCTCAGGTGAATTTTTCGAGTTCGGGTGCTAATCCGTTAAACAAAAGCCTTTGTTTTCTTTTAAGAGCGGTCTACAGCCACGTGCCAAAGCAACCATGTCGTTTAACAAGCAACTATCGTGATAGTATTAAGCTTCAAATTCATATGACAACTTGTTCAGAGAATGATTAGGGTGGTCTTGTTTTTAGAGATAGCAAAAACGTGTTATCTCCGAATGAGCTGATTCAAGAATTTGAACCATATAATTAGAATGGTAAATTTGCTTTTTAAATGGGTTTGTTCCCGTTACTTACGTCGGGGCTATTAGCAGTAAGTATTGTAACCACTGCATAAAGGAAACAATATCTTTTGTTTAACAGATTAGGGTCCGAGCCCGAAAAATTCACCTGAGATTATTCAAACTATAACAAAACGCGTCTGTTACGATTAGGACAGATATGACCGCTAGGTGGCGCAAGCGTCACGCGCGGCTTATGGCTAGCCACCAAAATTGGTGTGGGACGGATGTACAGTCGACGTCAAAGAGAAATTTACAGCCAAAGTAACAAAAAAATGTTTACACGACCTAAATGCTATGACAATAAAGTCGTGTAAATAATTTTTTGTAACGTTAGTCGTAAAGATCTCTTTGACGTCGACTGTACTTGTACGTTACGATGCGACGAAATCGCGGAGTGAGCCACGCCTGGCGTCGGGGATTAAAATAGGCAAATTGAACAAAATATATATAATTACCATTTTGTTATGAGCAGGTTTGTCCCGGCAGGCGACCATGACGACGACCCGCGCGGCGCTCTCGTCCTCCCCCGAGAGGTGCGCGTCCCTGCGGGCACACACGGTTCCACTAGTCTAATACGCGCTATAGGTACTGGCCGCGTAGCCAAGATGCCAATCGCTTACGCTCCGTAGCGATCGAAACGCAACTGTCACTGTCGCGCTAATATGGAAGAGTGAAAGAGAGCCATAATGTTTTTCGTTGTCGAAGCGATAGCGATTGAAACCTTGGCTAGGCCGGCTGTTCCTCTAGCTGCCGCCTTCACCTTCCCTGGGTGATACTGATATTGTAACGGTGCGTATAACGAAACGTTACACTATCAATCTTCATACCATTTCTGGCATCATACAAATTCTAAATTCCCTTTTCAAATTCAAATCCTTCTTCAAATTCCATTCAATGATTTTTATTTTCAGTTCGATCCAATACTTCGATCAATAAACATCATATTTTATTCTAACAGACTGTACTTCCCAAGTTTCTAAACACAACCGTTAAATTGTGATTTTAATTAGTGAAACGTAAACATAATACATAAGTGCTGTGCAGTACTATAGTGCTCGTTTTGTGACCCTGCACACTTGCACAGTGCACAGTTGCACACCTTCCAGATATCTACATCATCATACACATATTGTAAGTTATAGTAACTTCTAACCTTCTAAGTAAATTACGAAAGTGTTTTTATGGTATCGTCTTGGGTCGTCACATTCGTTTTTCGTCATGTTCTTAAATTAGTCCTATTCTGCTTTCGTCACTCGTTTTACATTGAAAGCCACCGACGATTATGACGGATGTAGAATGAGTGACGAAAGCAGAATAGGACTAATTTAAGAACTTGACGAAAAACGAATGGGACGACCCATGACGATACCGTTTTTATACATATCTGTTATTTAGTTAACACGTAACCTGTATTGTTACAGGTGCCTTTTTATTTAAGTTAATAAACACCCACTCGTCCTGGATCCTGACTTTGATTTACCATCATCCCGGTGAGGCCCCATCATCTCCCCCTCACAGATATCGCTCCACAGACCGCCTCAACTACTAGACGGAGCACACAAGTCAATCAAGGTCACCACACATGCTCCCCCGTACAGTCAACGGTAACAATATGGGTGTACAAATCATTTCAAAAATATGTCCCATAACTCTTATGTCAGTGAATTAAGAACCATGGGACATATTTTTGAGTAAGTTGTCTACACCCATATTTTTAGCGTTGACTGCACAAGTTTTGTATGACAGAGCGACCGCTTATTTCAGCTGCGTCCACAACTAGGGCCACTCACTACTCGGGTACTTTAAATGTATTATTATTAAGCTTTAGGGGTGTTCTTGGGTTATTATAGTATAAAACAACTCTATTGTGTTACTGGATTGGTAACATTTTACAAGTAAAATTGTACATATGTGTGGTGTCCTCGTATTCTTTGCAAACACTTCGTAATGCGGTGTCCGTGTATCGCTCATTTTTGCATTCTCTTGAATACCTAGGACAAACTGACGGACCATCAATATAAAACTCATATTTGTATTATTGATTTGCATATTTGACATTTATGGTGACATTGTCACACTTTGTTATTGCAAATACCAGGCAGAGTTAGCTTGGTCCGACTCTAACATAAATGGCAGGAAAATTTCACACGAAACAAAGGAAATATGTAATTTTAAAAATGGAATTTTCAATTTTATTACAAAAAATATCCTTTGTTTCTTGTACATTTTTCCAGAAACTTTCGAAGACACAATCAGTAGAATTACTAATCCCATCCCACGCAGACGAAGCCGCGGGCAGACGCTAATATAAGTAGTTAGTAAATACAACAATGATTATCGACGTGCCTGATGACTAAAACATACAAATGACAGGTGCGACTACTACGAGTATCCTACTATAGGTATATTTATACTTCATTGCACATGAAATTGTAAGTACAAATGGCGGACTTAATGCCATAAGGCATTCTCTACCAGTCAACCACTGGGCCAAAAAGGGACGCTTGTTAGGTGCAGGTATACTGTATCGTCACAGACAGACAAACTCACGCGAATAGCGACACTATCGACTTGATCACGCGCCGGAACCACTCACTGAAACTGCAAAGTTGAGTGCTCACGGTCAGGGCTCAATGTAGCCACTACAGTTGTTTTCACAGTGCTGTTTTAGAGAGCATAAAATGCATGGCAAATAATTCAAAGGCGCGTTGTCTTCACAGACGATTATACTACAATATAATTGAGATCAACTATTTTAATTACTCTTCTTTACTTGGAATTTAAAAATTCACGACGGACTAGTTTTAAATCTGAATCTCTTAAAAATTATTCTACTCACTGTTCAGTAATTTCTCTGAAAATATCAATAGGAATTAGAGGAGTATTAGTTATCGTCAGGAACGGAACCGGAACGCCGAGTAAAGGATCGGCCGCACCGCTCACAACACGGCGCCGGCACAGAATCGCAAGTGACGTGCCGGAAGCGTACGATTGCCGTACATGTCGTGACGTGTCTCAGGCTATGACGAGCCAGCGTATATCGAGGGTATCGTCTTGGGTCGTCCCATTCATTTTTCGTCAAGTTCTTAAATTAGTCCTATTCTGCTTTCGTCACTCATTCTACATTGAAAGCCACCGACGATTGCGACGAATGTAGAATGAGTGACGAAAGCAGAATATAACTAATTTAAGAACTTGACGAAAAACGAATGGGACGACCCAAGACGATACCATATCGAGCAGCGGTCACGTGGTGCGTGCGGCGATGTCGTGACGGTGCCGGCACGTGCCTGCGACTCCGCGCCGGCGTAGCAGCGGTGTAGCGGGCATGCGATAAAATCATAAACAAACATCAAAACGAACCTCCTGAACTGTATCTCTGCGCATCTCTCCTCGTCTCTCAGGTGCCCCGCGTGTGACAGAGTCAGGAACTGCGTGTCGGTCATCCTGACGTGACAAGGATAGAAGCCGAGCGGCGTGCCCTCTCCCTCGCGCTGCATCGAGTCGAGGCATAGGTTCGTTGCCGCGTTAGAAACTCTGAAAAAAAACGAATATTAACGGACACATGTTAAATTAGAGGTAGGATAATTCGCCAGTAACTGGCCACTTTAGTTACTGGCCGTCCTAAAATAAAAATGAAACCTATTCACCTATAAACAGGATTCATCTTAGTATAAGGTTTCAATAACTGGCTACCTTATACTAAACTGTACTTTATGGGTGAATAGAATTCGTTTTTGGTTTAGGGTGGCCAGTTACTGGCGAATTACCCTATACCCAGTATTTTTTAAATATCTTGGGTTCGGTATCAGCTGTCATCTCCATACAATTTATAACCTTAAAACGCACAAGTTCCAATAATAAAATATATTTTGTAAAAAAAGCTATATCACGGCTGGAATAGGAATGCCAGCCTCATGTAACTAAGCGACCTCGTCTCCCTTTTGCCCACTTCAATCCCACTCGGCCGGCAATACATTTCCCGGCCTATAGTAAAGTTCTTCACCTGCCGGAAGCCTGCGAGCTCCGCACGGGCACATACTTTTCCTGGTACAGTCAAGTGTAAAAATATCGGTGCACATGCACATATCATACTCAAATATATGTCACACCATAGCTCTTATGTCAGCGAATTAAGAACTATGGGACATATTTTTGAGCAAGTTATATGCACCCATATTTTTACTCTTGAATGTACACGGTGACGAGGAACTACTGCTGGAAGCCCTTGCAGTGAGTTTTTCTCAACCAATCTTAAAGGTATAACATATTGCCGGCCGAGTGGCCTAAACGGGCGAGAGGCGCGAGGTCGTTTATTGTCACGAGGCTAGCGAGGACAGTATCAGCCAGCTCACCTGCCGTAGGCCTGCGAGTCGCGCACGGGCACGTACTTCTCCTGGTAGACGTTGTCGAGGTACCATTGGAAGCTCTTGCAGTGGAGCTTCTCTCGAAGGACCTTGCGATGGGTGACGTCGCCGATTTTTGGACTTTTCTGTTGATAAGCCACAAATATGATTAAGAAATTAATAGCTGGTAATACAACATAGGGCTAAGTGGTGGTAGTAAGACAAAACTCTCATTTTAGCCAGTAGGTATTTCTCCCCTGGTCGCTATGATACTCTGGAAACACCATACCTAGATTATTATTCGAAGATTCGGGAAACATATTAGTACTTTATTACATAAACAATATTTTTCTCACAAGAATATATGAGTCGCTTAACTTCAAACTCGGGTAAATCCATATGTCAGATCATGCGATTTTGGTATTATGAAAAGAGTTTGATGTTAAGCGACACATATCTAGTGAAAAAATGATTCAATTTTTTTATCGTAGACAAGAAATGCATTTTTATAGTTTCTGTGTGTGTGTGTGTGTGTGTGTATGTGTGTGCGTGAATGTGTGTGTGTGTGTGTGTGTGTACCGATGTTTAAATGGCAAGATGCTCACTCGTAGATCAGGCCGGTGCAGGTAGAACAACTCCGCGTAGTCATCCATCCACACTTCCGCCATACGCGCTGTATTGATTCCTGTTAGATCAAACACACTATAATATATAGGTACATTAGGTACAAATACGTTAAATATACACAAATTGTAAGTAGGTACACTGATTGCAGGGCACAAAACATCAAAAAGAAACAGACAACAAACTAATGTGATTTCTTGAATGCTTTATCATGGAGTTAAACGTCTGCCAATGGCTGCTGTCTTGGTTGTCGTTTTAGGACGTCCACGATAAAGTTAAAAGCGACTAACATAGCTCTAATGAGATATGTACCTAGTAGGTACCTACAGTAGTTTAATTGACACAATTATAAATATTCGACTCGTGTGAACAATCGTTTGTGCTGTCTTACCTTCATCACTGTTAAGATCCTAAGTTCTCAAGAAATCTAGCATCGTATACGTAGCGTTAGTACAACATACACTTACATACATCTACAGCACTACATTACATACACAGAAGTGGGTGAATTCCGGGCGAGTTACGAGTTATGTACTAAAACCCTGTACAAATAAGACGAAGCGCGCGTGCCAGTGGAAAACGCTCCATCTGAACAGGGCCGACATTTTGGAGACCAGAGGTGAGCATTACTTTATTTTCGAATAACAGAAGACGACACTAGCAAAGCTGCTTTACGCCACCTATTCTTATGTAATTTTCAATAGTTACGTTCACAGTTCACGCCGGACAAGTACTTACTTACTTACTGCTGGGGCGCAACGATCCGAAGTGGATCTAGCTTGGCCTCCGACACCAAAGACCGCCATGCTACTCTGTCCAAAGCCGTTTCTGTCCAGTCGACGGCGCCGAGTTCGCTAAGGTCTTTCTGCACTTCGTCTCTCCAGCGGAACCTAGGGCGTCCAGACGGCCTTCGGCCATTTGGTACTCAAGAGTACTCCCTCCAGACTGCGCGATCTTCCCCCATCTGGACTACGTGCCCGAGCCATTGGAAGATAGCGGCTCCAACAAGACAACAACAAGACAAGTGCGTAAAACTATAAAACTGCGCAATAAATACTTATTAGTAATTCCAACAAAAACAACAATTTTCAATTGTCATCCGTATCCCAACACTTACTCCGTCTCTGTAACACGTAACACGCACTCACCCAACGTATCTGAATACGGAACATCATACGGATGGAAGACGCGGAACACGTGTCCGACACGCGAGCACGGCAGCATCTCGAGAACGCCTCCGCCTGCAACACGGCACGTGTCAGTGAGAGAGGGGGGGCTTACCGTGCGTGTCGCTGGTGGCCGGCAGGCCGTAAGGGTGGAAGGCACGGAACACGTGCCCGACACGGGAGCAAGGGATCGTTTCTAAGGTGCCGCCACCTGCAATTATAATGTTTAAACAAGTGCGCTCCCTTGGTCTCAGGTTCCTCCGTGCAGTACGGGCGGGTCCAATCGTAAGAGAATACGACGTCGTCGCATCGCATATTACGCTATCGTGCGTTAGAGCGGAGACCTTAATACGTCAAGTTTAGTCAAGTTATTAGCTGTACTATCTCTTCTTGGTATATGACTTGGGGGCCGATTTTTGAAATTCGACCACTCGATTTCGTGTATTTTGTTAAATGATGTCTCCACTACTAGGCGTTTAAATTCTACTAATAGAATTAAAATCGAGTGGTCAATACCACTAGATTCCAAATTTCGATCGCTCGTATTTTAAAAATTTGTATTTCGCCGTTTTCCACCGATTTTCGAGTGACGAAATTCAAAAATCGCCCCCTTGATCGACTTCATACGTCAAGTCGCGCGTGAAGTATAAAGTGACCTTTGATTAGATATGCGATACGTGATGGCTAGACACTAGTTACACACACATTTATTAGTTTTTAAACACATCTTTAAACACAACGGTGCAGAAACGAGTGACGTGCCGTAATTGTGACGATTTTGTCTTATGCTCTAAGTGTAGTCGTAAAGTCTACGGCACGTCACTGCGATTCCGCACCGTCAGGATATTTCAAGCAGCGGTGTGGAGGGCACGCAATAAAGCGGTACGCTTACGGCATGACACCGCGATTCCATTCCGACGCCGTTTCTTGAGCGGCGGTGTGGCCGAACCTTTAGTCATTTAGTAAAGAACAGGACATAGTCTAATAAAACATGGTTCCCAGAGTGACAGAAGCCTACGTCACAATAACATGGCCGCTATATATAGCGCCATCGCATATTATCATATATAGCGCTGTCGCATGATGACCTAGGCTTGTGTCAGTCAGGTGACCTAGAAAAGACGGGAAGAGAGTACCAGGCGGAGTATATTATTATACCATGGAACAGGACAAGACTCACACTGCCAGATGCGGAAGCTCATCTCGAGGTTCTCGCCGCCCCAGCCGGCCATCTGCTCGTCGTAGGCCCCCAGCTCCCAGTAGTACTCCCGCCGGATCGCGAACAGCCCGCCCGCCATCGTCGGCGACCTGGAATATTGTGACGAGTCGAGTCATCGCCCGACATGTTGCCGTTTTGAGGATACGGACGGATTATGTCAGTGAAAGTCATCATTATTTAAGAGCTATGATTTTGTCGGTGGAGTAATCGCCACTCTTCTCAGTCAGTGGAAGTAAAATATGTTAATATATTTGAGTCTCCCGGTTGATTTATATAGTTAATATCGTCCATGGAGCCAGCTAGAAGCATCCTCTTTCTACGTCGGGCACAAATCGCTGGCCCAATATTACAGGGTTCTATGTTTCACTTTTATCAAACTGAAATCTGAACATTGTCATAGTGACATTAAGTCAAATTTCAACTATCTTGAGAATGTAACATAGAACCCTGTAATATTAGGCCAGCGAGATGCTTCCGTCCGTACGAGTATGTCCAAATGTCCGGCTTTTCTCTTCTACGATTCTCTTCAAATTTTATAATCAGGTTTTTTTTAAATGCCGGAACTGCGAAGTTTCAAGCTCACAGCGCCATTAGTAAGGCCCACTTGCACCATTTCACTAACCCGCGGGCCTAATCAGTTAAACTGTTAACACAGTGTCAAATTGTACTGGTAAGCATGGTAACTCCATGGTTTAGCCGGTTAACCCCGGGTTAGTGGATGGTGCGAGTGGCCCTAAGTCGTGCAGGGTGACTGACCAGGTGGGGGCGATGTCGGAGCCGCGCCGCTTCTTCTCCCGCTCCGGGACGTCGATCCACGTGAAGTGCCCCACGAACGTGAACCCGCCCACCTGCGCATACGCATATTGCAATATCCTCATTAGGGGTTTCACGTGGCACGAGTTCATGCGACGAGAGAAAAATATACAGGGTGTGTCTGACCTTGGGGCTTTAAATCCAGGGCTCGATTCTACTCGCTAAACTGAGCTACTTTTATTATGGCACCAACCCCGAAATCCCGAATTTTTTTTTTACTTTTTCATACATTTTGGCTCATCAGATGTCGACGTTTTCTATGGAAAAGCCAAAAAAAATTCCCCGATTTTAGGGTTGGTCCCATAGTAAAAGTAGCTCAGTTTAGCGAGTAAAATCAAGCCCTGGATTTAAAGCCCCATGGTCAGACACACCATGTATATCAAAGTGCGATAATTGTATATCAATCAATCAATCGAAGTATTTATTTTCAGGCCACTAAGGTCCATAGATACAAGGCGCTCTATTCAACGCGTGAAACTCGAACCATGAAAATAACTGTATGTTAAGGGCCGAAAAGTAGCTTTAGGTAAGTACCTATTCTGCCCTCCTAATCCGAAAAGCGCTATCTCAAATGATTTTGAAAATGAAATTCTCAGTTATAGAAACTAAAGTATAAATTAGCAATGCATTATTCTTTGAGATAGCGCCACTCGGCTTAGCAAGGCAGTAGTAGGTTTTGGACTGATTTTGGGCCCGATTTATTATATTACATACCTAAGCTAGAAATAACCAAACCAACCGATCCATAAATATATAAGTTTTACTGCAAACAATCTAAATAGTAATTAGTTACCGTACCCACTACACTACAGGAAATAACTAACTGTTAGTGACACTATCTCTACACTAATAGATGAACTAGCTACCACCAATAGTATAATAGACACAACAAAGGGTATACAAAATCGAACTCATGCAATTTTATCCAATATTAGCCAAAATTCTGAAAATATAACATGTTTCTGTCGTCTAATATTGAGCGTTATGTTATTTATAGAGTTATCAATTTTGTATATGCCTTCTGTTAGTGAATAAGGTAAATGAAAACTGACAATATTTAATAAACTGTGAAGTGTTGAAACAGATTTCCGCAAACATAAACTATTAGTTTAATTGAAAGTAGGTAAGTGAAGTAAGAGAAAGCTATACAGGATGCATATATATGGACACCGGTGACGGATGTTTTGGTGTCCTACAGGTCGTATTCATGCTGCTGCTTATTTTTATTTTATTCTTTAGTGCACAATACATTAAGGTACAAATGGCGGACTAAATAAGGCCTGATTCGAATTCAATCTGCCAAATTGAAAACCCTATTAATGGTACTGAAGCTAGCTGAATCAAGATTTGTTTTTCCATAATTTATTGAAAATTTGTTTAAAAATTGTTATTTATAAGTAAATTCATCATTTTCCATTTCTTCCCGCTCCTGTCGTTAGTTTTGTTGTATGCCCTCCATCATACATCCGACAGTGTTTTTTGACAGTTTCTTAGTTTGAGTCCTATCAAGAACAATGTTTATTTTGAAATATTATATTGCATATAGTTTTTGTTGTTTTAACGAACTAATTCCTTGGACACTCCACTCCATACCGTTCAATAGGTCAATACTGTGGGACTTTGTTGAATCAAGTGTTTTGGTCCGATTTCGAGGGTACTGGCTTAAGCATGCTGATTGCCTCATAAACATCGTGGATCATCTCCAAATATTATCAAAGTAATATTGGAAATCCGCATTATTAAACTAAAGCTGCGAACCGTTTCTTTTAGTGATGTTGGTGTCGATTTCTCTGTCGAAAAGTAACCAATGCCCGGTAACTGACACCACATCGACGAAATTCCTGATACGCCAGATATTTGAAGATATGTCTAGATCCTCATTGTTTCATGGATATTGCAATGAAATTACCTTTCAGTATTGGTATAATATTAGGTAACAGGTTATGTTGGAAATTAGTTATGTGCAAGTTTCTTCCATACTTATCAAGTTTTTGACAGCAATTTGGCGCCTAATTAAAAAGACGGCGGCGTTTATTTGATTTTTTTGATCATCTTAGAATTGATAAAAAAAAATTTTTTTGGTATAATAATTTTGTGATTCTGATAATTATAATGTCGTAGTGTATATATAAAGTAAGCTAGAAAATATCCAAGAAAAATCACTCTGAATTTGTCAAATTTGTTTCGAATCAGGCCTTACCTGAAGGCTTGGCTGTACAACTCGTTGCTTGAACCACTATTTATCTGATAAAAGCATTCTGAGATTTTTTTTTATTAAAAAGTATATTTTATAATTTAATCAATAAATAAATAAAATGTAATAAACTGTCAAAATAAGGGTGCACAAATCATCGAATTAAGAACTATGGGACATATTTTTGAATAAGTTAGCTACACTCATATTTTACAATTGACTGTACCTATTTTTAAGAAAATAATCTTGTTAAGTCAGTAACTCTACATGCGTTGAGCACAATGAGGAATGTTATCCAATCCATCACCAAAATGAATTATTATTTATTACTACTACGTACATTTCTGAACAGGTAAAATTATCAACTCCTGACTTCTGTGCCCATACTGGCAGAAGGTTATTATTATTAGCCATCGTAGTGCAGTATGTTGCTTACCCTTCACCTAATGACATGCTTCATTAATCAATAAATACACGTTAGTATAATTTCCGCATTAAGTCCAATACATTTATACAAACCACTCTCTTATACGGCATCTATCGCAATAGCATAAAATAATCGAAGATAGTGGATCTCAGATATCTTCCTTAATACCATCATAAATTCGTGATCATTATTCTATGATTCATTAGGATGTTTCATTTCAATATACAGCCACTTATAACCTGGGCTATGTCAGTTATATTGCTCTATACTACGCGCGGTATGTTAGTACTTAAAGCATCTTCCATATTCCTGCGTTCTCGTGCACCACACCATTAGGTCGTAATCGATGGTACTCCCTCCTCACCACTACCATACACTATTGCGATGCTCAATATTCCCGTTAACTAGCATGCTCGCATTCATTTTTAGTACGCCATTCTCCGCCGATGTGTTACCGATGTATTCTTGCATTTTCAAGCTTTTTTCACATGCCACACCTGAACCCGTTATTTGTCAGTAAGGCAACTCTTTCCTTGCCGCATGCCACACATGAATAGGGTCTTTCCAGTTCTCGACTGGAATGTACCATTATCAGAACTTATATTGTAAGTTATTGTTAGTAGGTAAGTTATATTTGCTTTCTTCGCCGTATGCCACACCGCTGTGTTCGCACTCCACACCTGAATAGGGTCTTCCCCGTCGAGATGGAAGGTGGTCTGGTCGACGACGTCGATGACTGGCGTGGGCACTGCATCTCGCTTGTGCCGGATGCGCTGCAGCAGCGGCCGCAGCCAATCACTCTCGGCCTCGCAGTGCGCGTCGAGGAACACTAGCACGTCTCCTCGTGCCGCGCGCGCGCCCGTCACGCGGGCTCTCATCAGACCCTGCCTGAGATCGGTACAGCTTTTTACTGTCGGTAGGCTACATTATTTTTATGTAACCATTATCAAAATATGAGCCAGGGAAATATCGGCCAAGCAAGCATAAGCCAACAACAGCAATCCAAAACATTTTACGAAAATCCGCTCAGAATAGTCGGGTTCCGACCGAGGTAGCATACAATTCCACTATTAGCATGAGATGCCTGAAATATCTTTTAATAAGGTGTGTTGATATTAAGCGTAGCCTCCGGTATGCATAATGCATATCTCTCGATTCTGTGTCACTCTCTCACGCTCTCGTTTTTTTTCGTTGAAACTGTCAGAGGTGCATAAAATGCGCCCTATAGTCAATAAATCATTATAAAAAATTGCTAATTTTAATTGTAATGCAATCACTAACAATCATAATAAAAGAAACACTATTTTATAATTTTAACCACAGAAAGAGGCGTGTTACGAATGAATACAAAAGTACTACAGTGTTCAATATTAATAGAACAAAATAATTCCGTACAAAATAAATGGAATACTTTTAAAAAATACATTGGTGTTACCAAGATCGTTCATATTCGTACCCTAATATCCCGGTAGTTTTTTTGTTGTTTTCCGTAGTCCCGTAGATCCCACAACTAATAAAGATAATGGTGAGAAAGTGATATTAATAAAATAAGGATATTTTATACTTAAATCAAGATTTGAAACCACTACCTACGTGAAATGATAGAAAATCAAAATTCACACAAAAACACAAAACTTGCCCACGGTACCAATAACAGAACACACAGCTAGTAATTATGAATGATGAAAACAGTGAGATATATATATATTTACAAGTAGTGTGCGTGTACTGTGTAGGTATGTATGTGTCCCTAACCATAGTGCTAAATAATCGACATCTATACATGGTGTGTCTGACCATGGGGCTTTAAATCCAGGGCTTGATTTTACTCGCTAAACTGAGCTACTTTTACTATGGGACCAACCCTAAAATCGGGGAAAAATTTTTGGCTGTTCCATAGAAAGCGTCGACATCTGATCAGCCAAAATGTATGAAAAAGTAAAAATTTTTTTCGGGATTTCGGGGTTGGTGCCATAATAAAAGTAGCTCAGTTTAGCGAGTGGAATCGAGCCCTGAATTTAAAGCCCCATGGTCAGACACACCCTGTATAATAAAAAGAAAACACAAGAATTGAAAGTGCAATTTTAATCTTATATATGAGATCCTACCGACTGCGCCAGTGCGATAAAAACAACGGATAGCGGTGACAGTAGGTATATAAAACAAACTTACGTTTATCAAGTGATAAAGACAAGATACACCAGAATAAGATAAGAATAAGATACCTCAGAAGGTGACGTCTTTCTAAAAATATGTGCTAATAACGGTGAATTCTTTGTCACCTGATAAATTCCACTCCCACATTACACCCCCCTAGAAACGTGATAGCCAAATAAAAAGGTAGTTAAAATAGCCTACATTTATACCTATAGCCTAATAGACCGAATAAAATCAACTACAAGTAACCGGATAGCAGTACTTGTATCAAAGTGCAAAAGGAACGATCTAGTCAAACGTGCTAAAAAACCAAACGTGTGCAATGATTGTAAAACAGTGAACATCACATGTATTTCACACAGGTGTCGCTAGTGGGTCTAAGTGTACAAGTGCAGAACCATAAACCCAGTTAACCCGCCAACCTGAAAGAAGGCGGGGCTCTGCACGCTATATAGGAAGTCGTTGTGGTCGATCACGTCTATGATGGGCATGACGACGGCCGTGGGCGCGTCCTTGAGTCGCTGCAGCATGGGCCGCATCCAGTCGGCGACGCCTTCGCAGTGCGAGTCCAGGAAGATCAGCACGTCGCCGGCGGCGTAGCGCGCGCCCGCCAGCCGCGCGCGCGTCAGCCCTATCCTGGAGCAAGGACGGACGTTGGTCGATAGGTGGCGTTGAAATCAATTCTAGTTTGTAATGTGGGGATACTACCTGCTTACGTGAGTGACCCATTCTTAATATACTTATTTGATACTACCTACAGACTGAAGAATATTTATTAACATGCAGTGACGTTAACTTGATGAACCTAATGGAATTTTATCATTGGCGTAGCGACACGAATAATAATTAACATGGCATTGATTAATTAATGACACAAGTACCACTATCCGACAACAGATGTCGTTGCAATCAATAATTATTTTTAAAACTATTCCGAACGCTCTGCCGTCATCACGACACGACTGACTGAGAATGTATAGTCGGGTGACAAGCAAAAGTCACTAAGTACTATCAACAAATTAAAGTAATATTGCACTTTATTACACTTGTAACACGGTTTATTGTCCAATAATTTCAATGGTGTTAGTTAGTGACTTTTGTTTGTCACCCGACGGTATGTAATGTAAACACTATTGTTAAAATTTATATGTGCGAAAGGGAAAAAAGACGATCGGAATTTATTATACAAGAAAAAAAAAATATCGGAAAATACATCTAACAAATCATTCAGCGCTATTTCAGACTGTCGATAAAGAAAATACCATTCTATTATATCGCGTGTTTATGGTAGGTAAGTGAATGGCAACTGATCGTGTGGTGTGTCCCTTGAACAAGAGGAATGACACTATCAAATCGAGTCTCGTCAAGTGTTTTAACACCATGTAAATATGGATCCTATCTTATTGTTTTCGGGGGCCCTTGCAGATACACTTCGACCCATAGGGATCTTTTGTGCAAATGTACAAAAGATGTAATGTAAATATGGATGCAGAAACATAGTGAGAGCTGCGGCTGCATATATGTATGAATGACGAACAATCACTACTCTGTCAGAACTCAGAAGTAACCGACTGGGAAGTGGGAAGAGAGAGAAATACAGATATTGATGATAGAAAGGATCTGATGTTGAAATAGTGAATTTTGATTCAGTGTTCACATTCCGTGACGAAATAATCATCAAGAATAAAGTACCTAATATCAATGAAGAGAATTCAAAGGCAGCGACATTGAGTTCTTGGACGGACGGACAACAGCTCATTCATAATAATGAAGCTTTCAAAGAAGCTTAATGGTGTCGTGTCAATGACAAACTATATAAGGCATTCTAAAAACTACCATTTATCATTTGTCACCATGGCTGTCACGTTCTAACAAGTATGTAAATGCGAAAGTGACGCACGGCATGACAGATTTTAAAAATGCGACCATGATACCGCTTCAGCACTGTAACTGCCATGATTATCGTCAGTTTCTACTTCTTATTCACAAGAATATTCTCGGTTTATAAATCTTAGTGGGAATAATCTCAGGGTGTAGCATGCACTTATTAATGTATAAACAATAAAGTCTTTTTTGTATTATCAGTCTGTCTGTTTTTTCTCAATAAACAAAATAAATAAATGAACGCGAAGCGCACAAACGTGGACGCTGAGTATTGTCACCAGCATTTTGTCCATATTTATTCCCACAAGCGATCATGTTTAAAGCAAAAAATACATTTTTAATACAGTTGCTCAAAAAGTGCTACTTTACGTAGCTGTTTAGCGTGCGGAAAGTTGGTTATCTCGAACTAGTGCTTTTTACTTTTCCAATTTTTTTAAATTTATACTTGTTCCAATTCACGACTACTTATTGATGAGTGTTAATATTAGTTTCCTTTAAACGTCGTAATCAGCATAAAAACCTACCGTTAATGTAAGAATACGAAAAATATTACATATTTCATATTTAATTACTTACCTCTTCATCATTATAACACGTTTAATTTTTAATATTCAATATTGAAAATTCCGTTCTTAATAAGTTGACTGAATGGAACGGAATAGCTGTCAAACGCCCATAGATATAATATACTTAAAGACGACGTCTAACCGAGCTGTCACTGTTACCACTTTTGTTTAGTGTACGATTAACAATGTTTTTCTTATTTTTTCGCAACTGTATTAAAAAACGTCGTTCGATACACGTGCGGAAATGTCATTCTTCACTCGTCCCGAGTCTTGCTATCTCGGTACTCGTGAAGTAATGACATACCTTCCGCACTAGCATCGAAATGTACTATTTCGCTCTTCCGAAATGTTATCCTGTATGTTGTCACACTTGTTATATTACAAAAAAAACAGCCTACAAGCGCAAAAACGTGACAAAAAAGTGCCCATGTCGAATACTAGTGCAGCGTCGAGCACTAGCACTTCTACCTTAGAGCGATTGATCAATGTCCGGCGACAATTATCAAATGGATAAGTAGAAGGCAACACATTGTTTACCGACACGGGAAACTTGTCGAGATCCCCCGCCCTGTACGCGAACGTGTCAGTCTTGATGGTGTCGATGAGAGGCACGAGGACCGAGCGCGGACTGTGTTTGATCCTGTGCAGCAGCGGCCGCAGCCAGTCGTGGTCGCCCTCGCAGTGGCTGTCCAGGAAGACGAGGACGTCGCCCGTGGCGGCGCCCGAGCCGGCGTAGCGGGCTCTTGTTAACCCTAACCTGGACAGGTTCAGCGATTCGTCTATAGGTGGCGGTGTAAAAAATCTAGGCCAGGGCTCTCCAAACCCCGGCCCTGCCCAGGGGTTCAAGCCCTAGCAGCCACCAGATGTGCCCTAGCAAAAACCGAAAAATGTAACCTTCAAACCCCCCTCTTCCCCCCGGCTCAAGAGCTACGGCCGAGGACTCTTGATATGTTCACCTCCTAACTAGTCCAAACAAAGTTACGGAGTCAAAAATTGTGTTCCAAGCATTTCCCTCTATACCGTTTCGTCGCCTGACCTAATTATTAAGTTTAAGGAGAGTTTTAATTCTAAAATGTTCTAATTTGTTTATAAACGTACAGCATGTAAGTGTAAGGAGTCGAAATATAAAACATATAAGAAAAAATCGATTTTATACGATGCACATTAGAGAAATATAGATCTAAATGAGACACACCTAATACTGATGAAATAATTAGTTCACCCTACCAAACCGCCCCCAAACAATAAGCTCACGTCGAAATCACCTGAAACGTATATCGGTCGAGGGGGTTATACTCGAGGGTGTTAACGTGTATGACGTCGATGTCGGGCGCGAGCACCGAGCGGGGGCTGCGCTTGAGCCTGGAGAGGAGCGGCCGCAGCCAGTCGCGGTCCCCCTCGCAGTGCGCGTCCAGGAACACCAGCGCGGCCCCCAGCGCCGCGCCGGCGCCCGCCAGCCGCGCGCGCGTCAGCCCCCACCTGCGCAGGGCGGCCGCTTGACGATAGGTGGCGCCGATATTGACAACGGACTTCCACTATCCTTACACATTCTAATTCACTAAAATGAGACATACTTAGTCACTTTTTTCAAAACGGAAAAGGTTTTTTTAGAAGAGGTTTTTTTTTACGATTTATAATATCCAAAAAATTAATGTGAGTTCTGTCGATGATAATTTTCTTTCGTCAGTTGTTGGTGTTGATTTGTATCGTTGGTATCGGGATAGGTTTTTTACGGCTCCTGCGCTGACTTGCCTGACACGCCTCGCCTTTAGTTACAGGTTAACTGGAAGAAACTATATATTTATGTTTTATCCGAATGCAACCAATATTCCTTTCTTTTCATACAATAAAGTATTTACTTATTTACTCAATTAGGAGACCGAGGTGAGTTGTGACAGAGGAGAGTTGTGACATTGTCGATTTTTTGGAATCTAATAACTGTTAGTGTTAGTGAGCTCGCAACGGTGTGCGTTTGTTAGCTCGCAACTTGAACTAACAAACGCGCGCTATTGCGACCTAGTTTTTTGTTATTTGTTAATAGATTCCAAAAAATCGACAATGTATCAACTCTCCTCTGTCACAACTCACCTCGGTCTCCCCTACACGCGGAGCTCAACAGAAAAAGCTAAAATCTTCTGGAAATCGTAAAAAATTAAAAAGAGGAATAAAAAAAAAAGAATAGTTACAGACTTTGCTAAAACAACCAGAAATATTGTTATACTGTGTAAATGTACTGTGTTTAGCGACCGGTCCGGCCTAGTGGGTAGTGACACTAGGGACCCTGCCTGTGATGGTCCTGGGTTCGAATCCCGGTAAGGGCATTTATGTGTGTGATGAACACAAATATATGTTCCTGAGTAATGGGTGTTTCCTAAGTATATAAGTATGTATTTATCTTTATAAGTTTGTATGTATATCGTCACCTAGCACCCATAGTTACAAGCTTTGCTTAGTTTTGTGCTGGGCTAGGTTGATCTGTGTAGGTAAGATGTCCCATATACTATTTATATAAATATATTATTTGTTTATTTATTTTTATTTAAATACTGTTGAAATCATATCAGTATTATTTGATGAGAAATTACAATAATTTAAACATGTGTTTAAAGTCATATATTTATTATTATTATCCAGAGACAGTGCGTGTGTGTAATATTTTGTGGCCGCTACATTTAGATTACTAATTATATTTAAAAAATCGTAAACAAAATTTTAATCAAGTGTTGCCATGTTTAGTATTAATTTCAAATGATAAATATAAAAAAAATGATATGGCCATGTAAATGAGAGTTCGAGTACTAACATTTAAATGTAAATGGCTCCACTACAATGATCGACACCAATCGAAACCCTAACTACGGGAGAAAGTAGACCGAAGTGAGTGGAGCCTTCACCTTGTAGTCTAGATGGCCGCCACTTATGTACGTCAACGTGTCCTTCATTAGAACGTCGATCATGGGCACGAGGACAGAGTTGGGGCTGTCCTTGATCCTCTGCAGCAGCGGCCGCAGCCAGTCGTGGTCGCCCTCGCAGTGGGAGTCCAGGAACACCAGCGCGTCGCCCGAGGCGGCGCCCGCGCCCGCGTGCCGGGCTCGCGTCAACCCTAACCTGAACAAGTTCAGCTATCCGTCCATAGGTGGCGTTGTAATCAATCGAATCAAGTCGACTGTTAGATTTGATACTATTTTAAATTATTTTGGCAGAACACGAATGAAATTTAAAACAATTTGGACAGATAAATATTGTAACCTTAGCCTGAATACGATAGAGCGCGAAGATTCTCATAAATCTTTTTACAGACAGAATCGCGAGTTGAAAATAATTTGCATGGATTGTTCCGAGGGAAAAGATTGGTGTTGGGAATCCTGATGGATGAGAAGTCGTTGGGTCGTCGTTGTGAGATCGTGGCAGGCCTAATCTATAATACTAAGATAATACTTATACGAGTATATCGAGTAGGAATTTGTAAGTTTCGAATACGCTACGCTACGCGCGGTTAGTATGTGTGCTTTGTTTGGGCGTGGATTATAAATATTATGAAATGTAACTACTGTACACAAGGTAGGTTCCAAATGGATAAAATTTAGCTGGACACGTGTAATTATTTGAGTAGCACGGTACGCTACTGCACCTAGTATCGCTACTGCACGTTAGATGGCGTTGGAATCAATCAGCGACAGAACGAATACGAATCTTGGTAAACTTGTCTTCGACGATGTGTAGTTCAAGACAATCGCAACCAAAGAGTTAAATATAGGTAATCTCTCTTCGTTCGAGCGACAACGTATCACGGGTGTAACTTGTAGCTCCAATAGTCTAGTTGGTTGTTACCTGTCAGGGAGGCGCAGCACGCGGACCATGTCGGGGGGCAGCCTGGTGCCGATGTAGCGCGCCAGCTGGCCGCGCAGCTCGGGGAGGGGGGAGTTGTCCTAGTTGGTTGTTACCTGTCAGGGAGGCGCAGCACGCGGACCATGTCGGGGGGCAGCCTGGTGCCGATGTAGCGCGCCAGCTGGCCGCGCAGCTCGGGGAGGGGGGAGTTGTCCTAGTTGGTTGTTACCTGTCAGGGAGGCGCAGCACGTGGACCATGTCGGGGGGCAGCCTGGTGCCGATGTAGCGCGCCAGCTGGCCGCGCAGCTCGGGGAGGGGGGAGTTGTCCTAGTTGGTTGTTACCTGTCAGGGAGGCGCAGCACGCGGACCATGTCGGGGGGCAGCCTGGTGCCGATGTAGCGCGCCAGCTGGCCGCGCAGCTCGGGGAGGGGGGAGTTGTCCTAGTTGGTTGTTACCTGTCAGGGAGGCGCAGCACGCGGACCATGTCGGGGGGCAGCCTGGTGCCGATGTAGCGCGCGAGCTTGCCGCGCAGCTCGGGGAGGGTGGAGTTGTCGTCCACTAGGATGATCTCCTTCAGGTACACGTGCTCCGAGTCCTCGGGTTGACCGGGGTAACCTGGATAATAACGCGTAAAATTATTAACATGGCTAAATGTCAGCCAATAGCCTAAGGTTGAAATAAGAAGTAGAATGCATTGACATAAAATCTCCGTATTATAACAGTTCGGTGATAAGTTAAGTGTATAATTCGAGTGAAAGCGGAAAAGCAGCCATATCACCCTCGAATCGGCACTTCCTACATTAGCTCGATCGCCGAAATATCGTGAGTGCAATGGTTGTCTTCTCTTTCATCTGTTGGTTAACAATCTAACTATTAATTACCGAGTTTCATGATGCGCCCCGTGCCGCGCTCCAGGTAGTTGGCGCGGCGATGCCACGGCTGGTCGCGCCGCGCCGTGTTGAGGACGCTCCATATGGTTCTGTAACAGACAATACTGGCTGTGACTACACGCCTTGTACATTTTACACCAACTGCATTATCAAGGGTTATTCGACATTCCAATGCCACCAAACTTATAGCGACAGATTGGGTAGATCAGATGTCTATTTGTCAGCCCCCTATCCTACCCACAACACAACAAAAAAATGACGGTCGAGGCCCAGTCCATACATTTGGTCGAGAGCCTTAATTTGCCGCTCGTCGCCCTGCCGATGCCAGTCGCTTGCATCCTATAACCTAGTGTCATTCTATGGATCTTGCTATGTAATCAAACCGCCATATTGAAATTGTCTCTGAATGATGAATTTACTAGCGACTTGTTTACATAGTTAGCAAGTTCCATAGAATGACACTTTAGAGGACTAATTTCCGGGAAAAACAATAGGTATGAAAGATTAGTCGTAGTCTTAGGAAGCTTTTCCTTAGTAGTCGTAGTACTGCGTTGTAGTTAATGCAATATTAAACTTCCAAGGTAAATACGAGTAGTTACCTGATGACGACGGAGTAGGGCTCGTTGTGGAAGATGATGATGACGGAGGCGGAGGGCAGCTCCGCGTCGTACGTCACGCGCTCGCACGCCGGGTTACGGGAATACGAGTAGTTACCTGATGACGACGGAGTACGGCTCATTGTGGAAGATGATGATGACGGAGGCGGAGGGCAGCTCCGCGTCGTACGTCACGCGCTCGCACGCCGGGTTACGGAAATACGAGTAGTTACCTGATGACGACGGAGTACGGCTCATTGTGGAAGATGATGATGACGGAGGCGGAGGGCAGCTCCGCGTCGTACGTCATGCGCTCGCACGCCGGGTTACGGAAATACGAGTAGTTACCTGATGACGACGGAGTACGGCTCATTGTGGAAGATGATGATGACGGAGGCGGAGGGCAGCTCCGCGTCGTACGTCATGCGCTCGCACGCCGGGTTACGGAAATACGAGTAGTTACCTGATGACGACGGAGTACGGCTCATTGTGGAAGATGATGATGACGGAGGCGGAGGGCAGCTCCGCGTCGTACGTCATGCGCTCGCACGCCGGGTTACGGAAATACGAGTAGTTACCTGATGACGACGGAGTACGGCTCATTGTGGACGATGATGATGACGGAGGCGGAGGGCAGCTCCGCGTCGTACGTCACGCGCTCGCACGCCGGGTTACGGAAATACGAGTAGTTACCTGATGACGACGGAGTACGGCTCATTGTGGAAGATGATGATGACGGAGGCGGAGGGCAGCTCCGCGTCGTACGTCACGCGCTCGCACGCCGGGTTACGGAAATACGAGTAGTTACCTGATGACGACGGAGTACGGCTCATTGTGGAAGATGATGATGACGGAGGCGGAGGGCAGCTCCGCGTCGTACGTCACGCGCTCGCACGCCGGGTTACGGAAATACGAGTAGTTACCTGATGACGACGGAGTACGGCTCATTGTGGAAGATGATGATGACGGAGGCGGAGGGCAGCTCCGCGTCGTACGTCACGCGCTCACACGCCGGGTTACGGAAATACGAGTAGTTACCTGATGACGACGGAGTACGGCTCGTTGTGGAAGATGATGATGACGGAGGCGGAGGGCAGCTCCGCGTCGTACGTCACGCGCTCGCACGCCGGGTTACGGAAATCTGCAAACAGATAACCGCCAGCCATGAAGTCCGACATTTATACAATTTTCTTTGACTGTGTGCAATAAAAATTCCAAACTTTTTTACCTGTGGGCCATATTGCGCCTGGTTTGGGGGGGGGGGGATTTGGACCGCGGGCCGGGGTTTGGAGAGCCCTGCCCTATACAATCAGAAATATATTGGGCTCTGAACAGGATTTAAAGATTGTACATACATTCAGCTTAAAGCATCAATACACCTTATAAAACGAACTCCCCTTCCGCTATTGTCTGTTGTGTGTTTGTTCGCGATAAACTCAAAAATTACTGAACAGATTTTCATGCAGTTTTCACCTATAGAGTGGTTCTCGAACCCGTGCGAAGCCGGGCCGGGTTGCTAGTTCTTTTATATTTCCCTCTTGTTGTAGAACACAACATTTGCAAGTGTTACTGCTACATCAGGGGCCTATATATATACAGTGAAACCTGGATAAGTGAGACTTCAAGGGACGAGCAGATTTGTCTCACTTAAAGAGGTTTTCCACTTACCCAGGCTCTCAGTTAGCCAGGTACAAATAAATTTCTGTCTCATTTACAGAGGGTCCCATTAATAGAGGTGAGAATAGAGGATATATCTCAGTTATAGAGGTGGTTAATAAGGTATATGGTTAATAAGGTGGTTAGAGATTTATTAAATGAAAATTTGTTTATTCTTGTTCCTTATCAAGATTTCAGCTTTCGTTTCGATAGTTTTAACTACATAAACTAACTAAATGAAACTTGAAGTCGTTTAGACACAATAGACTAAGAGTTAGTAAGAATACGGAAATAGATCAATAAAGTCCAAGTTAGAGAGGTCATAGATTGACGTTATCTCAGATACAGAGGTAATTCAAATAAAATTCTAAAAAAACAATAAAGAAAATGTAATCTTATAAATATAGTCTCAGTAAAAGAGGTAAAATACACTCTCTGTCTCAATTATAGAGGTAAATGTAACTATATAATCACAACAACTAATCTCAGTTATAGAGGTTCGTTTTATCTCACTAACAGAGGTAATTCAGTGCTAAAGTGTCGGGACCGCACCATGAGTCCCAGCTATAGAGGTTTCTCACTTATCCAGGTCCCACTTAACCAGGTTTCACTGTATACACCGTGTTTTTATTGAATTCCGTTAACTTCGGGGTATGATTAAGAACGTTTAAGAGAACTAAATGGCATAGTTAATTTAAAAAAAAAATATTTAATTTTTTTAAAACAAAAAAATAATTTTAAAAAGTAATTAAATGTAGCATATAGCGTTGTTGTAACACGGGCATTACATTTAACTCAACCAAACAATTGAAATCTGTGACATCATATCAATGTCATTTCGAACATCGATCGACCGAGATTGTACTTAAGTTTAGTAGCAAATGTATGAACTCATTCTAAACACTAATCAATATGTAAACCGGCCCTAAGGCAAGTGTACACACTTGTAGAGGCCTTATAGGAAAAAAATAAATTATTGATTATCTCCGAAATGGAGTTAATTAGAATATCGGTGTCTTTGAGAAAGCACCCTTGAAATTAACGGAAAACAAAAAAAACACGGTGTATATACCTAATGTTACCGTGTTTCTCCACATGTTTCTCTATGAAAACTAGTCAATAAACTGTTTTTAAGGCATTACTATGTTATACTATAAAATACTCTATAGTTTACAGTGGTTTATGATAAGTACTGGTGCTGCACTCTGGCGGCAGAACTTTGCAGTAGACAGTAGACCCCCATTGTTAAAAAACAGATGTTTTTGTCATATTTTTAATATTTTATTATTAAATCGAATTGAATTAACCTTGAAGTGTAAACTATGTGCAACAAATTGATAACAAGTATAAAATGTTGGTGCAATCAGCGAGTAAATGAGTAAAACATTAAGGTTTGCAGTCACAGTTGGTTGGATGTATGGTGGTATTCAAGCATGCTGATAACACTGATTATTGCATACATGCCACAGAGAATGTTACTACAGAAGTCTAACACACAGGTATGGTGTCTTTTAGGATTTCCAATTCTGCAAGAAATCTAAACATCAAACATCAACATTTATTCAGCAACGCCACCAAGGGCACTTTTACACGTCAACATTGAATTTACATATAAGCAAAAATAATAACATCAACAATTTTATAAAATAAAACTAACAATTCAATCTAACGTATTACAATTACTAAGAGATGTATATGGTCTCTCAATGTCGAATTACATATAAAATACAGATACAAAACACACAAAAAAATCTATAATATTTAGAGGTGTAAATGTCTCTAGGTGTCAGAACTATAAGATTATATAGTTTATCAAATTATCCTTAGAGATGTATAGGGTCTCCAAGACTCAATATCCTGTATAATTAATACATTCATTAAGAGAAAAGAAACATAATGGCATAACAATAAATGGCATAACAATCCCTGTACTATTTTGCTGGCTTAAACGTATTTTCATTCTTTCTTCTTTTTAATCTACTATTCAGGCTTGTTATGAGATTAAAGTGATGTGAGTGAAGCACGAGACTGTTCCTTGAGAAATACAATAATTCAATTGTGTTGAAGAAATGTATACATATTTGTGAACTCAACTGGATGATTTTAAAATGTAAACAAAACTACAGATCCAAAATGAACTTAAATTATGATTTAATCTATTGAATATATCATTGTGCGGTCACCAGCAACAGTAACAAAGCGGGTGAGGTGTTCAAAATTACCTTCAATCTTATTCCCTAAACAATAAGGATGTGTTCACTTCATTTTGAACACCTTACCCGCTTAGTAACTTCTGCTGCTGACCGTGCAAGTAACAATATCTGGTAATATTGCATCATTCACATCATTGTTGATGAATCCATTAATCGTTAATGGATTAACGTAACGATTAATGGACATTAATGATTAACGTAATCTGAGGACTGGCCCTACGGGCACTAAAAATGGTACTAGTTCAGCGGTGTTACTCACGAATTCCAGCCAATCGTGTAATTTAATGCAACTCGTTGCGACCAATAGCTCGCGTGATACGAATTCATCAACCAATCGCGCGCGTGATGCGAACTCATCAACCAATCGCGTTGTAGTGGTGTGACACCGCTGTACTGGCCCCTATTATGTCTTATTATTATTGCCCGTAAGCCAGTCTCTAGATATCTATGTCAATGGATGAATCAGTTTTCTAACAACTGTTTAGAGTTTCACTACTGTTTTATAATTTTCTGTGGTAACTACCATTACGAATTATTACTTATTTCGGTAATAAACTTCTATTTGTACAATGTATGCAAGTACATTACACTTTTAAAAGTATTTCTAACAGAAATATCAGCAATACAGATATTGTAACTAATACTTACTATTAGTAATTCACTGTTATTAAGCAAATAGCTGAACATACTGATTCAAGATACAAATTTTGGGTCTTCAAAAGACAATTTAAACCAAAGTTTACTGATATTTTTACTTGTAAGCATAATAAAATTTGAGGTGCATGCAAATAATACTCCAAAGTAGCAAATCTACAGACATAAGCTAATAAAATGCTATAAAAAATATCTTTTATCTCATAAAGCCGCGTTCGTATTGTACGTAATGCGGCTCCCAGCTTCTCACGCTCTACTTGTCAACTAACTCTTACATGGCTTCAGTAGCTCACTTTTTACCTATTGACTATGTAATAATAACTCCTAACTATATAGACAACGATTCAAACTGCTTACACTAACGGGAATGTTCGCAAATAGGCCGGAATTTGCATGTAAACATGGCTTACCTTTTAAAGTTCTGTTGTAGGCGATGCGATCGCTCAAGTAAGTGTTAACGGCGTATTTCTTCTCCGTTTCTTCTCCCAAGCGCTTGTCCTCGCCGGTGAGGTACGCAGGCTTGCCCCCCTCGCCCAAGCCAGGGATTATCCGAGCCTCATCCTCAAGGATCTGCCTCTCGTAAAGATCCTCCTCGGGGTCCAGTATAACCGCTCGCGTAGCGCGTCTTCCTCCGCGCCAGTATTCGAATAAACTCAAAGTAACTAAAACTATCACGAATAGAAAACATAGCTTCACTAGAAAATACAATTTTCTTAACGGTAATTTGAACATTTTAATTCAAAACAAAGTTTCCGTGACCGCCGCCAGCGGCCGAGCGCCCGAGTTTGACGTTGACGTTTTGCTAGCCATGTTTTGTTTATGCTGTGATTTTTTAAACAGGAAAGGAGTTTGTAAACATGCTATTCGGCCTAATCCTATTGCATTTTTTTTTCGGTGTAAAACGGAAATGATTTTCAGTATTTTTTGGTAGAGTTATTTAGGTATTTTTTTTAAAGATTTGCACACTTTACATCTCCTAGTGAGTATTATATACTTTGCTTTACATATACTTTACATAAACACATAAAAGTAAGTAGTATAAATATATAATTATAAGGTACCTGTATTATAGGTTCGTTTTATAACCACCATATTTGTTAGAAAGAGAGGCAAACAGCTAAATTGTAACTTTAATCTTTAGTGTACGCTGCGGATTACGTTCTTCTGAGCTGCCCTCTACAATTCAGACCGATTCATTCATTCATTCATTCATTTATTTATTGCTTTTGTGGGTTTACAATAGGTCTTATAACTAAACATCAGGGCCCAGTTTTATAAAGTTACAAGTTACAAGTTTACAGGCGTGTACTGGCAACACTTCCTCCGTTTTTTACAATTTGCGTTTTATAAAAGTACCGTGTTACAATTTTACAGGTTACAGGTACAAGTGCATGTAGCTCAACCATAGACGAAAATATGGGAGATTAATAGTTTTAAACTCATAATCGAACAAGCGTTTTATAAAAATATTGTAAATTACAAGTGTAGATTGGTAAACTTGTAACAAAAACTGACATACGTCTTGAGTCCTGTAACAGCACAACAGCAGCTACTTGTAGTGTGTCTGATTCGCTCTTTTGCTCGTAATTCTTAAGTTTAATTAAAGTTATTCGTTTTCTGAGAGATTTTAAACTGTACTCTTTATTATTAGGCACTAACGCCAAAGATTGCGCCAGGGCATGCATACTTTTCCATGCACTGACCTTATCAGTTTTTGTTAATGTATCTGAAATATATAGTAAATAGGAAATGAAGTGACAATATGTTTGATATTGATTTTATTGATGATTCGTTTTATTTTATCTACTAGGAAACGGAAAGGAATTGGTGCCGATATTTGTCGTTGATTTATTAGCATTCGTCTCTTTATTTAAGTATAGTGCATTCACATTATGGTAAAGTGTACTATTCATAATTTTCGATACACAGCGTACTTATCTTTGAGCCACTACCGAAACGATACATTGTAATGTGAAACAGTACTTATTTACTTATTAGGTAAATATTTCATTAAATCTAACTTAATCTGAATCTGAAAACGGCCCGAAAAGTATATCCTTGGCATCAAACACCGCTCTCAACCACTCGATTTCTCCTTCATTTCTGGCCATTTTTCCAATACTTAACAGCAAACAATAACACAGCATTTAGTAGAGCACAGAGTATCTATGAATTCTATGACAGACATTTTTTTTAAATAGTGATGTCCTTCGCACCTGTAAATTTCACATGTAATCGAGATTGACCGTGGTGCTTTACAACTGTAATTATCTATGTGTATTTATAAAACACCTGTAGCCGTACACAGTGCATTACAGGTGCCTGTAGCCTGTACTCTTGTAACCTGTAACTTGTAACTTTATAAAACTGGGCCCAGTCCGTTTACCACAAACCCTGTTAGAGCACCGCATTATTTTATGTACTTATAAACTAATAAATATAGCATGCAGTATTTACAACATATGTATTGATAACCGATTATGTGGTTTGCTCGAACGCTGCTCTAAGGTCGGTGTCAATTGTGACATTACGATTGGCGCGACCCGGACTGTCAGAGGAGGATCGACCGCCGTTACTGCGTCGGAGTGTGATTTACTTGAAGCTACGCCTGTTTTCCGTGTTTTATGTATTAAATCCTGTATTTAATGATGTATGGTGTTTTCTCTCCTAACAGTTCAGAAGCGCGATACGTAATTTACGTCCACAATATATTCTGAAAGGCAAAAAGCCAGTAGTTCATCCGCTTATTGTTGCTAACCAAATGAACGCCGGTTCAAGTGATTTTACTATTATATTCGCACCATTCATCATTGAATATTATAAATAAATCTTTGGTGAAGCCTTGTTAAGGCATATTTGATGAAGAACATTATTGATGGCGGTGTACGTACATCACCGTAGTTCATGGCGTCATAACCACACTTGCCCAATATGAGAAGAAACAAGAATAGTTTGAATACGACATTTGGTAAGCTATATCGTGTCGTTTCAATTGTTGGAACGATGTCCAAGCCACGTAAGTTATAAAAATGATCTATGGGTAAGTAATCCAAAAACTATGTGCCATAGTATCAAATCTTGAATATCATTATACAATCAAGGAAAATCTGTGAAAGGTTGTCGTATCCACTTACTTTTGCACATATGCAAACAATTTACAGCTTAAAATATCAGCTATAATGGCATATAACAACATTCATCATAATTATTTAGTCTTAAAATATGCAAATAAAGGCAATATTCAAAATTACCATTATGATTATGAATGCCAGCTAGACTACTGCAATGACATTATAGTCACACTGTAATATTTATTCTGGACCCCAATTTTATGAAAATCATATAACGGAGACAATGTTTGTGAACATGTCGAACAGTGTTGGTGAACGTTCAGCGCAGAAAGTTCTATCAAGGTATTATTAAATTGTTTATGAAATTTATCAGTCATAGTGGTTTCGCTTATGATGTACTGTTGAGTTTATGTTTGAACACCTAGTCTATGATTGATGTTGGTAAATATTAGCATTAGCAATAAAAATAAATGGATTAAGTATTTTACATATGACCAACATGAAAGATTGGTTATTTAACATTGAGTAATGCTTTATGTTACTAATATTTTAAAACATTCTAAGATGAAAAGTACTATAGTTTGAGAGTACTTATGTGGTGTGCTATTATTATTATGCCTATTTATGCAAGATCGACCAAGTTGCTTCCTTGGGTCATTGTATGACATAGTATTATAAGGCTATGTTAAAATGATCCCTTTGAGAATGTTGTGTGAAGCGTAGCATGACCACATTATGGAATGGTGATAATTGTCATTTCAGATAAAGTTGTTGCTTCATTTATATTTTCACAGAATAAATGTGTTTTATGCTGGAGGTATAGTTTACCAGAACAAGCTTTATGGCTGCATACTCACAGAGGCCTTGTACTTGCAGAATGATTGCATACAAATGAGTAAGTAATACTGTCCTGTGTGAAAGGTTTTGGCGGTATAAGAAATATTATCAGCGATACAAAATTGAACAAGGTAAGGCCAAATTAAATTGTTGTTATGTGAGCGATATTCACATATAATTTGTAGTTATAGCATGGTTAAAATAATAAAAATCATAACAAGTGAGTGGTCAGATATATAATTGACTTACACCAAATTATACTCAAAGCGGCGATTGAGGCATGTTCCTAACATATTCAAATTGTCATGCACCTACACTAATTAATTAATATGTGTTAATATGTTTCAAATAAAATAGAACAGGTCAGCATAGCCACTAAAGGCCTGTGATGTCCAAATGGAAAGGATGAAGTGACATGTGCCTGTGCCGTTAATAAGGAGCAGTGCCTACTTTTAATGTTGACCGTACTATAACAGGCAGTCAGTTCAGTGAATTAATAAATAAAATAAAATAGGGACAATTGATATGGTGATGACTGATGATAACTACTTGTAAAATAGTTCATTTAAATTATTTACTATTCATATTATGTTGATGATTGAAAATTGTGTCATTTTAAGAGACCTACCAGTTAAGTCTTGTTTAGTCATGAAAACTTAGTAAAAACTACTTGAGTTGAATTGAAGCAATAATCTTATAACTAATTGACAAATTATAATATGGAATATGATGTGATAGAAACAGCTCACATGGTTATGTTGTTTGTTAAATGTTGCATGTTGTGTGTTGTTAGAATGTGCAAATGTCTTCACAAATGGCTACTGCAGCTGCTTGAGGGGAGTCCTCACCAGGCTGAATGGTGCAAGGAATTCTTTGAAGTAAAAGAAATCTGTGGTGAGAGATGACTGCAGGTAGTATGTCAAAAGTTGCCAAGTTGGATGCTGCATGTACCACTATGAGAGAATAAGTTAAGTATTCACAACAAAAGTTATTTGTTTCACCAAGTTGAAGTATTTGGCTGTTTCATGCAAGCAAATCATAATAATACTATATCCCATTTTACTGAAAATCTGACAAGGTCATAGAATAATGGTAATAATATAATAGCATTACATGTGTGTTATAAAATATTAAAAAAATTATTGCTATTGTCATAAAAGTGGTAAACCTTAGGTATATCGTTATGGGAAGAAATAACATTGAAAGATGGATTTCTAAAGCTAATACAGTATTGGAATACCTACACCTTAAGCTAATAAATTGTCCACATGTTTTATTCACATTACTTACTAACAAAACTAAATATATAAATATAAATATAATAAATACGAGGGATAGTGTCAATACTTTATCAAGGATCTCAATAGAGTATGCAACATGTCTTGTGTGTGTGTGTATCTTGATGCATGTTGATGTAATTGAAGCCAAAATCAATATTTTATTACCCGCCTGTGCAATGTACCACTGCTGGGCATAGGTCTTCACTGGGAGACATTAAATCTATTCTGATCAAATAATATGTTGATAAATTATAAGAAAATATTGAGTGAGCCAAGGATAGTTGAACTATAATTTCAAAAGTTGAATCCAAGTATGCTTTGTTATGACACAGTTATTGCCCCGAGTTATGGTTGCAGAATGTACTGGCAAAGGCCTGCCTTCCTGAGCGTCAGTGCGAGTCTGTGCGCCTGCATGACGGTGCGGGTCTGCCTGCCTGAGCGGCGGTGCGAGTCTGCGCGCCGACCGATGGTGCGAGTCTGCGCACCTGAGCGGCGGTGCGAGACTGCGTACCTGAGCGGCGTTGCGAGACTGAGGCAGCCTGTGTGATAGCGGGACTAAGACCCATCTATATGCTCAAAGAGCCACCGATACAAATGTTTGAACCTATACAACAACAAAAACCAACCTATACAAAAAATAAAATATTTATTAAAAAAATAAAATACAAATATATAAATACACAAAAAAAAAGGAGGCTTAGCAAGCCTATGAGACGTATCAGCTTGGCGAGCCATGATACGAATGCTTAGCGAGCCTATGAGACGTATCAGCTTAGCGAGCCCATGATACGAATGCTTAGCGAGCCTGTGAAACGTATCAGCTTAACGAGCCATGATACGAATGCTTAGCGAGCCTGTGAGACGTATCAGCTTAACGAGCCATGATACGAATGCTTAGCGAGCCTGTGAGACGTATCAGCTTAACGAGCCATGATACGAATGCTTAGCGAGCCTGTGAGACGTATCAGCTTAACGAGCCGATGATACGAATGCTTAGCGAGCCTGTGAGACGTATCAGCTTAACGAGCCGATGATACGAATGCTTAGCGAGCCTGTAGACGTATCAGCTTAACGAGCCGATGATACGAATGCTTAGCGAGCCTGTGAGATGTATCAGCCTAGCCAGCCCATGATACGAATGCTTAAAGAGCCTATGTTACAAAAATTCTTAAATAGCCCAATATACAAGTAAGCTTAAAGAGCCTATGATACTATTGCTTAGAGAGCCCATTATACAAGTAAGCTTAAAGAGCCCGTGTAACGTATCAGCTTAAAGAGCCTATGGTACAAATGCTTAGAGAGCCCATTATACAAGTAAGCTTAAAGAGCCTATTATGCAAATGCTTAGAGAGCCCATGTGTTACAAATCTGCTTAAAGAGCCCATGTTACGAATATGCTTAAAAAAAGCCCATAAAACGTATCAGCTTAAAGAGCTTATGGTACAAATGCTTAAAGAGCCCCATATTACGAATCTGCTTAAAGAGCCCATGTTACAAATCTGCTTAGAGAGCCCATGTTACGAATATGCTTAAAGAGCCCATAAAACGTATCAGCTTAAAGAGCTTATGGTACAAATGCTTAAAGAGCCCATGTTGCAAATCTGCTTAAAGAGCCCATGTTACGAATATGCTTAAAGAGTCCATAAAACGTATCAGCTTAAAGAGCTTATGGTACAAATGCTTAAAGAGCCCATGTTGCAAATCTGCTTAAAGAGCCCATGTTACGAATATGCTTAAAAAATTAGAGGTCATGTTACAAATCTGTTAAAGAGCTCTATAATACCAATTAGCTTACAGAGCCCATAAATTAAAGTTGCTTATAGAGAGCCCATGATTTAAAGTTACCCAAACAGCTGAACAAATAAATAAAAGTCTAGTTGAGATGTGTGTGCTAAGAGCTGATAGTTTATCTACGACATCTGCATGATGTTTTCCTTCAGTAACTGTTATCCCTTTGAGAGCTGACAATTAGAATCTCAATAGAGAAGATGTTTGCTTTAAGAACTGACAGTTATCTACAATGTAGACTCAACATGCTGATTGTTTTAAAGAGCTAATTTGTTTTACATTATGTTTTAATTCAGGAGTTAATATTTGGTGTTAGCTTTAAGAGCTGACAATTATTATAGGATGGTTGCTTTAAGAGCTTATTAATTATCCATAAGATAAAAAAAAAGGCTGAAAGTAGTCTACAGTTTTCAGTTAGAAGTTGTTATTTGCTTTAAGAGCTGAGAGTTGCCTACAAAATATTTAAAGAGCGAATATTTTATTTGTCTACATGATGCTTTCCTTTTGAAGTTGAGATTTGATTCAAGAGCTGATTGTTGCCTACAAGATGTTTGCTTAATGAGCTGACAGTTAGTCGACTACAAGATGTTTGCCTTAAGAATTTAAATTTGTCTACCTGATGCTTTTCTTCAGGAGTTGATACTTGCTTAGAGAGCTGAATATTGTCTACATCATGTTTCATTTAAGAACTGATATGTGTCTATATGACATTTGCTGTAAAGGGTCACTCTTGACTACATGATAATTCTTTAATTCTCCTAAAATAAAATAAAAAGAGATAGTACACGGTTAGATATACTATGAGCGGACGACTGTTTATTGCTTGAGAGCTGATGATCAAATTAATGATACCGTGATAATTTCATTAAAAAAAAACTACAATAATTACTAAAGTGCATAAAGAGCCTTACTAAAAAAAAAAGATACTGATGTGGCCTAAAGGGGTCTCATCCATCAGCATATGACTTGGCACTGTAACAGATGCCAATTAGCTTATGTTTTGATATTTGTAGCCCAGTCAACGGAGTCGCTGAGTACCAGTAGGCTACGTCACGATTCCCTTTAACCGATTGGGGAGGTGCGCGAAGATGGAAGTGCTGTGGTGCTACTTGCTGACCTTCGTGGGCGAAGGTTTTTCATCAGGAGGCCGAACTGATAACCGATTATGTGGTTTGCTCGAACGCTGCTCTAAGGTCGGTGTCAATTGTGACATTACGATTGGCGCGACCCGGACTGTCAGAGGAGGATCGACCGCCGTTACTGCGTCGGAGTGTGATTTACTTGAAGCTACGCCTGTTTTCCGTGTTTTATGTATTAAATCCTGTATTTAATGATGTATGGTGTTTTCTCTCCTAACAGTATCATGCAGAATGTTTACATGTGTATAGGCTCTTAATATTATTTAGACTCCATAAAGTTGTAATATTCGTTAATATCATAAAAACAATTGGTAACAAGGAAATCTTTAAGCCTTTTTAAAAACAAAGTCTCTTTTTCTATTATTTTTATATTTTCTGGTAGTTTATTATAAATGTTTACTTGATGTTTACACACATATGACGTGTGCCTGCACTAACAATTTGTAATCTGGTGAAAGAGCTTACTAGCCTATCTCTATTTCTCAGGTTTTGAGACAAACTACAGTTGTCTTTTGCTTGCCTAAATAGCTGTTGATTTTTCCTTACAAATTTACACAGCTCAAAAATATAGATTGAAGCTAAAGTTAAAATTTTCAAACGAATAAAATGTGGTCTACAACTATCCATACTGCTAATATTTACTAAAATTCTTATGCATCTTTTTTGTAGTTTAAATACGCTGTCAACATGCGCGCTGTTGCCCCACAATATGACACCATAGCTTAACAATGAATGAGCGTAAGCATAGTATGCAATAGTAGCGGTATTTAAATTAGTACACTTTTTTAATTCACAAAGTGCATATGTAAAGCTAGCTAGTTTCTCCGATAGTTTTTCTATATGGTCTTTCCAGTTTAGTCCAGAGTCGATCTCAACTCCTAATAGAGAGCCGTTGCTATTTGGTTAGTATTGTAGACATATTCAATGTTTAAGGGTTAAATTCAGAAAGGCGTAGGTGGCGCAAAAACCGTAATTTAGATATTTGCCCCTCTTCTTGTTCCTCGTGTTGTCCCGTCATTTTGCCACGGCTCATGGGAGCCTGGGGTCTGCTTGGCAACTAATCCCAAGAATTGGCATAGGCACTAGTTTTTACGAAAGCGCCTGACCTTCCAACCCAGAGGGTAGACTAGCCTTATTAGGATTAGTCCGGTTTCCTCACGATGTTTTCCTTCACCGAAAAGCGACTAGTAAAATATCAATTGACATTTCGTACATAAATTCCGAAAAACTCATTGGTACGAACCGGGGTTTGAACCCGCATCCTCCGGATTGAAAGTCGCACGCTCTTACCGCTAGGCCACCAGCGCTCAAGCAAAGGGTTTATTTATCACTTACTACTACTTACCGCAGGTACACTTTCCAAAAAAATCACCTCTTAAACTCCTCTCCTATTATCAATTTATCACAGCAAGTTAGATAAAGGCGCCTATTAAAGTGATCGTGAAATAAAACACAGAGTATCAAATAATTCATGTATTGTAAGTACAAAATACATCGCACACACAGGGAATGTTAACTTGAATGTTAACCCCCCAAAAAACGGGGAGGCCTATGTTCAGTAGTGGATGTCTTATGGCTGGGATGATGATGATGATGATAGGGTTAAGGCCGTAGGTCAGTGGGAAGCCTAAAATAGACACAAAAATGTGACCAATGGCGTCTTTACCCACAGTGAGAAAAGCTAGTTCACAGACCGTGTTTTTAGGGTTTCGTAGTCACCTAGAAACCCTTATAGTTTCGCCCCATGTCTGTCTGTCTGTCCGAGGCTTTGCTCCGTGATCGTTAGTGCTAGAAAGCTGCATTTTGGCAAGGATACATAAATCATGCATTGCGACAGAACGGTAAAATAACGAGTATATAAAATATTGTTTTTAAGGTACCTGCCATACAAAAAGTTTTTTTTTGAAAATGTTTTTTTGCTTTGTTCCAATAGTGTGGGGTATCGTTAGATAGGTATTTCAAAACGTATAACGGGATTCCTAAAACCATTTTTTGATATAGTTAATATTTTCGGAGATATGCGCTCCGAAAGAAAAAAAAATATGTGCCCCCCCCCCTCTAACTTTTGAACCACGGGTCCAAAAAATATGAAAAAAAATGTGAAATAGGAGCATAATAAATACTTTCAATGAAAACTATAGCGAATATGATCGTTCTAGTAGTTTTTGAGTTATTGCTAAAAATCTTCTCTTCTTAGTAAAAAGACGTACAAAGCGTTGCAAAGGTACTTCCTTATGATACTTAGTAATAGCCCCCGTTTGGCCTATTTTGAATAGTAACTACGAAACCCTACACTGAGCATGGCCCGACATGCTGTTGGCCGATTATTTAGGATACAATACACCAGCATTCAATTAATTTTATTTGATACAATCACTTAAAGAGTTAACTACCCTAAATAAATAATTTAATTACTACACTTAATTTCACATCTAATATATTGAAAACATCAATAACTAGAGAACGCTATATCGTCGGGTGACAAGCAAAAGCCATTGGTAAAAATATGTAATGGTTTTTAATGAAATAAAGAATTTTGTATTCGTATTTGTATTTGTAAAAGTCACTAAGTACTATCAAAAAATTAAAGTAACAATGCACTTTATTACACTTGTACGGTTATTGTCCAATGGTGTTAGTTAGTGACTTTTGCTTGTCACCCGTCGAGATGTCACACGCCGACAACAGTCGCAACCGACAACTTGATGTCCTCTAGAAAGGGGACTGTATTTTGTTCACTCGAGTTCATAAATATGTATACATTTTTTCACCTAATTGCAACAGTTGATAAGGTGAAGAAATGAATACATATTTATGAACGCGAATGTAGGAATCAATAAAACGACTCCCAAAAGTCCCAAATTACTATACCTACCATATACCTATGCCGTAATTTCATTTCATTTCAAAAGTAAGCTCGTGGTTTCAGTAATGGAAATAAAGACGAAGTATACGAACTATAGTTCGTTTTTTTAGCATTAGAAAGAACTTGTAAGAAGGTAAGCAATCTTGACATGTCTTTTAATTGAAAAACGCTTTTTATATTTCAATAATTATTACTTATGAAAGTAGAAGAATATAAAAGATCGTATTAGATTCATAATTGTTACATATTTGCCGTAACTTATTTTTAAAATCTGTTTTTCAATTAAAAGACACATCAAGGTTGTTTACCTTATTTTTAATGCTAAAAATATGATCTATAAAGCTTAGGAATAATTCTTACACGGGGTAACTGCTATGTTATTAGCCACTACATAGTGCCTAATTGGCCACTCCACTCTTCACAATGAGGCTTCATTTGACTTGAGTGGCGACTAACTGTAACAGACACCCTACCCAGTCCAGTTTACTAAATAATTTTTTCATTAGTTTAACTGATATAAATTCTATAACTGGACACCGTTCAGTATATAAAATATTTTTGTGTGTTTTAATGGAGCTAACAACATACAGTGTGGAAAGATAAGTCGGGCCCTGGAGGAAAACTACCTTAAATCCTTAAGCTGGCTCATTTTACTTAAAGGAGACATTCCTTTATTTTTAAAAAGAAACAAAACTGCATTCAAAGATTTTCTAAAACTCGCTTGCCTAGCCCGGGACTCGAACCGACAAAAAATTCCAAAAAATAAAAACTTGCAATTTTATTCTACTAGTCGATACAGTTAATGTTATTGATAAAATTTCTCCAAGAAACATTAGGTCTTACACTCGTCTGTCGTACAAAATATGCATAAAATCTAATATTTAGTACTCAAGATTTTTTTAGACAAGCCAAATCGAAGAAAAAAAGAAAAATTCTCTGAATGCAGTTTTGTTTCTTTTTAAAAATAAAGGAATGTCTCCTTTAAGTAAAATGAGCTAGGTTAAGGATTTAAGGTAGTTTCCCTCCAGGGCCCGACTTATCTTTCCACACTGTATAGTGACTACAAGTGGAGCTTAATCCGTTAACAATAAGGTTGATAATACGTAAAGTATATCTAGTTGTTGTCGCTCCTCGCGGCGTGCTTGAAGAGCGCGTCGAGCGCGGCGAGCTGCGCCTTGCCGAGCCGCGCGCCCTTCATGTCCAGGACCTGCCATTACAATACATACATTTAATAATTTAGCCTATACAGGGTGTTACTGACCATCGGGCTTTAAATCCAGGGCTCGATTCTACTCGCTAAACTGAGCTACTTTTATTATGGCACCAACCCCGAAATCCCGGAGTTTTTTACTTTTTCATACATTTTGGCTGATCAGATGTCGACGTTTTCTTTGGAAAAGCCAAAATTTTTTCCCGGATTTTAGGGTTGGTCCCATAGTAAAAGTAGCTCAGTTTAACGAGTAAAATCAAGTCCTGGAATTAAAGCCCCATGGTCAGACACATACTGTATATACGTCCCACTGCTGGGCATAGGCCTCCTCTCAAGCACGAGAGGGTTTCGGCTATAGTCCCCACGCTAGCCCAATGCGGATTGGGGACCTCACATACAGCTTTGAATTTCTTCGCGGATGTATGCAGGTTTCCTCACGATGTTTTCCTTCACCGTAAGTGGTAAATATCAAATGATATTTCGTACATAAGTTCCGAAAAACTCATTGGTACGAGCCAGGATTTGAACCCGCGACCTCCGGATTGAAAAGGCCGCGTAACCAACATATGCCAATCGCTTGTTCCGTAGCGATCGTAACGCAACTGTCACTGTCGCACTAATATGGAAGAGTGACAGAGAGACACAATTAAAGCATTTCGCTAAGCGATAGCGATTGTCACCTTGGTTAGGCTGGCAGGTCCTGAGCCCTTGGTCACAGAATAAATAATAGTACTTGGTACAAATGACTCACTCTCTAACAAAACGCGTCTGTTACGATCAGCACAGATATGGCCGCTAGGTGGCGACAGCGCCACGCGCGGCTTATGGCAAACCCTAAAATTGGGGCCAAACGGATGTAGTTTTAACTACCTGTAGCGAAGCGACGAAATCGCGGAGTGAGCCACGCCTGCCCTTGGTGAGGACCTGTTGTACTCAGCCACTTTCATCTGTCTGTTTGTGTTCTCGGCCTCTCGGGCCCGTACCTTGTGGAAGTCCTGCAGCGTGGCGTCGGGCAGCAGCTGCACGAACTGCGCCACGAAGGCCTCCCCCCCTCCCGCGCCGCCCGCCCCCTCCAGCGGCGCCATCACCAGCTTCAGGATCATCTCCGCCTTCGTCATCAGCTTGATCACCACCTTGGTGTACGTGGCCGGCGCGGGACGCTTCACTTCAGACCCTGGAGGAAACGATTTATTTCAGCACCGTGTGTATGTTTTTCTTTGCTAGCCTTAAGGTGTCCCACTGCTGGGCAAAGGCCTCTCCCCTTGTCCTACGCGACTCCCGACATAGCGCCTGCTCTGGCCAGTTACTGAGAAAAGTGTCTAGGTCGTCCCGCCATTTCCGTCGGTGCCTGCCGCGTCCGCGCTCACCTTCTGGCATCCACTAGCCCAGGGCTCTCCAAACCCCGGCCCGCGAAGCGTTCCAATACGGCCCACCGACAGCGCCTCCCCCCCCACCCTTGGGCACCGACAGACCCGACATTGGCCCGCGCGAAAATTCTAAGGCGCAATATGGCCCTCAGGAAAAAAAATTTGGAGACCCCTGAACTAGCCCATCTGTTCTGTGGATGCATGCGGCAGACGTGACGGGCCTAGTCCCATTTGAGCCTATAAATAGAGGACCGCCTTCTCCATACAATTGTAGTCCCCATTTCCCTCCCTGTACATTGATGTTATGAGAAATATTTTTACACAATTTATTACTGTTACTACACGTGCGGTATATACACGGTGTGTCTGACCATGGGGCTTTAAATCCAGGGCTTGATTTTACTCGCTAAACTGAATTATTTTTACTATGGGACCAACCCTAAAATCGGGGATTTTTTTGGCTTTTCCATAGAAAACGTCGATCAGCCAAAATGTATGAAAAAGTAAAAAAATAGTTTCGGGGTTTCGGGGTTGGTGCAATAGTAAAAGTAGGTCAGTTTAGCGAGTAGAATCGAGCCCTAGATTTAAAGCCCCATGGTCAGACACACGCTGTATGCGTGTGTATAAAAGTTATAGTCGTCCGATTTGTAGCTGGCCCCGAACGGCTAATCGTTTCTCTATTGTTAAGTAAAACGGCACGTGCTACTACCTGCATCGGTCACTTTAACTAGTTATTGAATTACAACCCTATGGAAATTACGATAAGATTCAAAATGAACACATAGAAAAATAATTTGCCAAGAAATGGGTGGTCCCTCTACGGTTACTGAGTGCCGGCGAGTCGAACGCTACAGAACCAGTTAAAAAAATTGCAATGTACAATAATTACATATTAATGTTTTCGATTCAGGCCACAAGATGGCAGAGCCTATATTTATTGACGTTGGTTATATGGTTACCTATGGAGGGCAGGCCCAGCAAGGCGGTCTTGAGCATGTGGGTGTCCAGAAGCAGCTGCTCGGCGCCCGCCGTCGAGATCGGCTTGCACTTGTATATGTTCTGGATGAACTTCGGAATAAACGAGTTCGCGAATCTACACATACATAAAACATATTACAAAGTAGATAGGGTAATTCGCCAGTAAGAGAATATATAGTGATATATACTAAAATGAATTCTATTTATAAGTGAATATTATTCATTTTTAGTTTAGGACGGCCAGTTACTGAAAGTTGCCAGTTACTGGCGAAATACCCTAGTATGGAAGGTAAAGGTAAGGAAAAAAATCTCCATGTATCAAAAAGTGTCCGTAATAAAACCTTAAATAGGTGGCGCTACAATACCTAGAATATTTGATATAGCCTAAGCAAATTAGAAAAATCTGCGGAAATAATTCGTGTAGTTTTGAAAATTGGTACAGGTATACCTTGTGGTGTCCAGATAAACATACTAAAAGTCCTCGAGGGTAGGGGGTGTGCTGGGGGTGTAGAGGGGGGTTGAAGGTACTTTTTTTCATATTTTTGCTCATATCTCGAATATCTGTACGAATAGCATTATAATTACTTAAGACAAAAGTTTTAACATAAAATTTACTACAAATTTGGTTGTTTATTTTTACTCTGCGATCAATACTTTAGGGGCTACAGGCTGTTAAAGTTAAATAAGTAATAAAAAATTGACGGTTTAAGAAAACGTCGTTTTTTTGTAATTGTTCATCACAAATAAAAAAATTAGCTTAGAGTAAGCAAGCTAAGGAACCTGCTGATAAAATATAAAAAAATAGGCCATATGCATGTCGGGCCATGCTCAGTGTAGGGTTCCGTAGTTACCCGTCTGTCAAAATAGACTATTTGCCATAACTCAAAAACAGCTGTACCGATTAGGTTCGCGATATTTTTCCTTGAAAGTATTTATGTAGTTATGTATTCACAATTTTTTTCATATTTTTTGGACCCATGGTTCAAAAGTTAGGGGAACTAAGGGGTAAATCACAACTTTTTTTCTTTCAGATCGATTATTTCCGAGAATATTAAGTTGATCAAAAAATGGTTGGTGAAGACCCTTATTCGTTTTAAAAGACCTATCCAACGACACCCCACACTATAGGGTGGAAGCGAAAAAAAATTTCATCCCCACTTTAATGTAGGGCAACCACCATAAAAAAACTTTTTTCTAGTTTTCATGTTTAAATTTGACACGAATATATAAATCAGTTACGCTGACAAAGTTGTAAAATATAAATTAGAAAAAATATTTTTTTAGGGTGGCTGCCGTACATTAAAAAGGGGATGAAATGTTTTTTCGCTTCCACCCTATAGTGTTGGGTGTCGTTGGATAGGTCTTTTAAAACGAATACCGGTCTTCGAGAACCATTTTTTGATCTGCTTAATATTTTCGGAAATAATCGATCTGAAAGAAAAAAAGTTGTGTTTTCCACTTTAGTTCCCCTAACATTCGAACCATGGGTCCAAAAAATATGAAAAAAATCGTGAAAGTAAAGCTTAGTAAAGACTTTCAGAGAAAAATATAGCGAACCTAATCGATTAAGCAGTTTTTGAGTTTTTGCAAATAGTCTATTTTGACGCACGGGTAACTACGGAACCCTACACTGAGTATGACCCGACATGCTCTTGGCCAGTTTTTTTATATTTTATCAGCAGGTCATTTAGCTTGCTTATTCTCAATTAAATTTTTTATTTATTATGAACAATTATGAAAATACGACGTTTTTTTAAACCGTCTATTTTTTATCACTTATTTAACTTTAACAGCCTGTAGCTCCTAAAGTATTGATCGCAGAGTAAAAATAAACATAACCAAATTTGTAGTAAATTTTATGTTAAAACTTTTGTCCGAAGTAATTATAATGCAATTCGTACACATTTTCGAGATATGAGCAAAAATATGAAAAAAGGCACCTTCAACCCCCCTCTACACCCCCAGCACACCCCCTACCCTCGAGGACTTTTAGTATGTTTATCTAGACACCACAAGGTATGCCTGTACCAATTTTCAAAAATACACGAATTATTTCCGCAGCTTGCCCAAATTCGGCTTAATTTGACGTGGCTAATAGAAAAAAATTGAAATCATTGACAGCGCACTTCACTCCGTCAATAACGCCTACGTCCTTAGCTACTCTAGCGCTACTATGGAGAGATTTGGAACTATTATTTACAGCTGACAGCTCGACACTTTTACAACTGTTCTGCCATAAGAGATTTCGCTTCTTTTATTCTAGTAGTTTTATTCTGGTAGTGTCTCTATGACATATTGTGATCTCTATTACTTTATGACATATTGATTTTCGTCACTTAGGCATTTGTCACATATCGCAATCGGAACTGAGTGGGCCCTGTTTCACCACGGTGACAAAAGGGTATTTATTATACTGTATTTAAAATAAATTATTTTACACCATGCATGAAATAAAGCACCAGATAATTATTAGAAAAACACAGATAGGAGTTATTTTTAAACACAAGTTCTATTTAATAAATCGGATAGAAATATAAAAAGTAGGTGAGTTGACCGTGACGTCACGATGTAATGTTTCATATAAATTCCATATTAGCAAATCGTTTTGACAGTTTTAAAAAAGTAACTGATTTGACTAGTAGGAAAATACCGTATTGTCACCTGACCGCCTGACCGGTACCGTAAGTTACTTATCTACCCAGAAATTGACAAGGGGCTGTCCATAAATTACTTCATCGATTACTGACGATTTTTGACCCGCCCTAAAATCATCCAAAAATCATGCTTCGAATGACCCCGTTTCCTCCTACGTCATGCTACCATCATATTATCCGATGTCCAGACTAGGGAATGCTCCCGGTGCTGAGTTTGTATGGCGAGAACCGGGAATTCCCGGTTCCGGTACTGTATTTGTATAGAAAACCAGTACCGGGAGCACACACAGTCCAGACCCCCCCCCCCCCTAATTTGAAATGACGTAATTTATGAATAGCCCCCAAGAAGATGTCAGTGTCAGGTGTGAATATGTCAGCGTGGTGGTCCACAGGTCCAGGTCCCTGTAATCGGTATAATATGTACATACCTGATACAGAACTGCGTGCATTCGACGACTTCACTAACCCGGGAACTAATCCGCCGTACCATGGCTGCCAGGGAAGGTCAACAGCAAGTCGCAATCTTGTGCTGCGACCTTTCGAAGGCCTTTGATGTTGCAGACCACGCTGTGATAACGGCAAAGCTGCAGCATTACGGCATTCACGGCTCAACGCTGTCTCTATTCACTAGCCTACTCAGAAATAGATCTCAAATTGTAGTAGGTGACGGCGGAAAGATAAGATCGGATCCTTTGGAAGCGACGATGGGTGTTGCGCAGGGATCATCTGTATCAAATATCCTCTTTTCCCTACTTCTCAACGACCTACCCGAGTCAATTAAGGCCGCCGAAACTCTAATGTACGCCGATGACGTTGCCGCGATCGTTACAGCGCCTACCACAGACGGTTTAGAGCAAGGACTGAACATCGCGGCAGCACAGTTGTCTCGGTGGTTCGCATGGAACGGGCTAGCCTTAAATCTAAAAAAGACGCACTTCTTGCACTTCAATTTGTCGGGTCGCAGTACGAGGCCGCTGAGAGTCCAGATTGATGGAAAAATGCTTGAGCAAACCACCGCCACCACCTTCTTAGGATTCCAAATCGATCAAGGCCTAAAGTGGGATCTGCACGTTGACAGGTTGTGCGGCAAATTAGGAAGTGCATGCTTCGCTTTGGGTCGTGTTGCGAAGATAGTGGCTCCAGAGGTTGCACGAACCTGTTATTTCGCTACTGTACACTCACTGATACAGTATGGTGCAGAGCTATGGGGTCTCTGTGCGCAATGGGAAAGAGTATTTCGCCTGCAGAAACGTGCCGTCAGGACCATCGCGCGAGTGCCTGCTGACACCCCTGCCAAAGAGCTTTTTAAAAAACTCGGCATTCTTACACTGCCTGCAATAGTAATCATGCAGGTAGCGATATACGTGAGAGGTAACTTAGACACTTATAAAACGAAAGAGATGGGGTCGAATTACAATACGCGGAATGCTAGGAAACTTGTAGGAATTAGTAGGAAATTAAAGAAATCAAATAAATTAACTCATGTAATGGGGCCTACCGTCTATAATAAACTGCCACAAAACGTTATTGATGCACCAAGTTTATGCAACTTTAAGCACCGTTTAAAGAACTGGCTCATCGATCACCCGTTCTACACCTACGGGGAGTTCGTGATGCATACAGGGTCAGTGCCTATCTGAACCGTATTGTAGATGTAACAAACTTTTATTTATTAAATGTATAATATTAATTATACCTCATTTGACATTAAATATTTCTGTTGACTAAGTTCTAATTGTATTTTTTTAATCTTAAAATCGTATCACATTTACTATTATTTTTATTTAATTTTCGACTTTTGTTTTTATACTTACATTTTGATCTCAATATTATTTAGACTTGTAAATCGGCTTTGTTTTAATATTAATTGTAATTTTAATACAGATCTTAATTTTAAATTTTCAATATTTATTCTAGATCTCAATTTTAATGTATACTATTTCTAATTTTAATTCGACATGTGAATAAGTTTTATTTTAATTCTCATTACAATTGTATATATAATTTTAAGTTCATTTTTAATTTTCGATCTCAATTTTAACTGTATTAATTTTAATTTTATTTGACATGTAAATTGGCTTTATGAATAAATGAGTATGAGTATGAGGAGGCCAGGTTGTCCCTGAGCGTGGGCACGGTGTTCTTGAAGTGCATGATGACCTGCGTCACGTACGTGCTCTGGTCGCCCACCGTCAGCACGTGCAGCCTGCCATATGTACATACCTGATACAGAACTGCGTGAAGTACTTCCTGGAGGAGGCCAGGTTGTCCCTGAGCGTGGGCACGGTGTTCTTGAAGTGCATGATGACCTGCGTCACGTACGTGCTCTGGTCGCCCACCGTCTGCACGTGCAGCCTGCCATATGTACATACCTGATACAGAACTGCGTGAAGTACTTCCTGGAGGAGGCCAGGTTGTCCCTGAGCGTGGGCACGGTGTTCTTGAAGTGCATGATGACCTGCGTCACGTACGTGCTCTGGTCGCCCACCGTCTGCACGTGCAGCCTGCCATATGTACATACCTGATACAGAACTGCGTGAAGTACTTCCTGGAGGAGGCCAGGTTGTCCCTGAGCGTGGGCACGGTGTTCTTGAAGTGCATGATGACCTGCGTCACGTACGTGCTCTGGTCGCCCACCGTCTGCACGTGCAGCCTGCCATATGTACATACCTGATACAGAACTGCGTGAAGTACTTCCTGGAGGAGGCCAGGTTGTCCCTGAGCGTGGGCACGGTGTTCTTGAAGTGCATGATGACCTGCGTCACGTACGTGCTCTGGTCGCCCACCGTCTGCACGTGCAGCCTGCCATATGTACATACCTGATACAGAACTGCGTGAAGTACTTCCTGGAGGAGGCCAGGTTGTCCCTGAGCGTGGGCACGGTGTTCTTGAAGTGCATGATGACCTGCGTCACGTACGTGCTCTGGTCGCCCACCGTCTGCACGTGCAGCCTGCCATATGTACATACCTGATACAGAACTGCGTGAAGTACTTCCTGGAGGAGGCCAGGTTGTCCCTGAGCGTGGGCACGGTGTTCTTGAAGTGCATGATGACCTGCGTCACGTACGTGCTCTGGTCGCCCACCGTCTGCACGTGCAGCCTGCCATATGTACATACCTGATACAGAACTGCGTGAAGTACTTCCTGGAGGAGGCCAGGTTGTCCCTGAGCGTGGGCACGGTGTTCTTGAAGTGCATGATGACCTGCGTCACGTACGTGCTCTGGTCGCCCACCGTCTGCACGTGCAGCCACGGCGCGCGCACCATCGCCTGACAAATAATACGAGTATGGTTGAAAATTGAAAATTACAATTGTATTCTTTTATTTTGGAGATGGCGGGACGACTTGGACGCCTTGATCAGTAACTGGCCGAATAAAGCACTACAACGGGAGTTGCGGAAATCAAGGGGAGAAGCATTTTGCCCAGCAGTGGGACACTATTACGGGTTAGTTAAAAAAAAACATTTTTTCACAACTATTGCAAAAAAACTATTGTAAAAGCTTATGATTTGAGAGTCTGATATTTGTGAACAACCGTCAAAGTGCTATAGGATCGATGTGACCCTACATAAGGTCGGAGTGATCCTTTGCTGAGTCGAAGTATGGATACAAGGTCATGTACCGGTTCCATCTGTACCTGTAGCGTGGCTGTAATGGCTCCTCTACACGATGGGCCAACGCCGGCCACTCCAAGGGACGCAGCCATGCGGTAGAATCAGATAGCAATATCACTTGCTCACTCTAACGCATAAATGTGTCCCTTGGAGTGGCCGGCGTTGGCCCATCGTGTAGAGGAGCCATAAAGTGTCATTCTATAGAACTTGCTAACTATGTAAACCAACCGCCATATTGAAACTGTCACTGAATAATGATTTCTGTATGGGGGTTTGTTTACATAGTTAGCAAGTTCCATCGAATGACACTTTATGACCCTGTGTGAGGTCGAAGCAGGTAACCGGCAGGTCGGGTCCACACTGTTCACAGGCAGCTCCCAGCTCGCCAACCACTGCAGCGATGCAGTCGCCGATCAGTACATTGCAGAGCTCCTACTCCGGCGTCGGACGTATACGGTTAAAGTAACATAGTATCGGGTCGATATGATGCCGTACGGGGTCGATGTGACCCAGTACCGGGTCTAACTGGCCCAGTACCGGGTCGAACTGGCCCTGTACCGGGTCGAGTCGGTTACCTGCAGCGCGGGTTCACAGGCGGCTTCCAGCTCGGCCACCAGCGCCGCGATGCAGTCCCCGATGAGCGCGTGGAACAACTCCTGCTCCGGCGTCAGGTCGATGCGCTCGGCGAGGCGCGGCACCACCTGACACACAACAAGTCACACTTACAACAACACTGGCTATACGAGCCCCGATGCAAATGATTTCGTCTAGTTCCGCGCAACAATTTTGTTTATTTTAACAAATTTTACACATGAACATATAATGACCCAGTAATGGGAACCTTATTATTATTATTATTATTAATTACAAAAACGTTGTCCAAATCATATTGTCCTCTCTTACAGCACTGCTGTATGCATGGGCTCGAAACAAAATTTTCAGTACATTGGCAGAGCCCTATTGCTTTCCCTGGTAATAGCCCTTTTCACATATGTTGTAATCCTGCCCGTCAAAAAAAAAAAAATCATTATTTTTTTTCTTTCAGTACAAACGGTATTTCTTGTATTTGGATTTGGTTGTTGCAGAGTATTACCATATAAAATTAAATTACATTAGTATAAGCAAAACTTCCGTGAGACACAGACATATTAAATATATTAAGAACGGGTCACTCACGTATTTTAAGTCGAAAAACGCTCGACATGTTTCACTCCGTACCGAGGAGTGTCATCAGGAGCTTGCGTTTACGGTGACGGACCGGCGCAGACACTCCTGATCACACTCCTCGCCGAGGAGGACGGTGTTTGAACAAACGCGAGAACCTCAAAAAATGGGGTCACCTGACGAAAACATATGCATCGAGGCTCGTACAATATAATTTTAGTTTTAGGGTCATAGCGTCACACTAGCATCTTTTGACTGTTGGTATCTCTGCGCTATGGAAAATGGCGGTATTAGTAAGTGTGGGTACCTTCTCCTTGAGCTTCTGCTGCAGGTGCACGGTGGTCTCGAGGCAGTACTCCGCCGTGGTGATCACGGACGTCACGCGAGATATCTCCGCCGCACTGTCCCGCTGGACAGCTGACAGTGTTGGTGTCAACTGTGAGTGTAGGTACCTTCTCCTTGAGCTTCTGCTGCAGGTGCACGGTGGTCTCGAGGCAGTACTCCGCCGTGGTGATCACGGACGTCACGCGAGATATCTCCGCCGCACTGTCCCGCTGGACAGCTGACAGTGTTGGTGTCAACTGTGAGTGTAGGTACCTTCTCCTTGAGCTTCTGCTGCAGGTGCACGGTGGTCTCGAGGCAGTACTCCGCCGTGGTGATCACGGACGTCACGCGAGATATCTCCGCCGCACTGTCCCGCTGGACAGCTGACAGTGTTGGTGTCAAATGTGAGTGTAGGTACCTTCTCCTTGAGCTTCTGCTGCAGGTGCACGGTGGTCTCGAGGCAGTACTCCGCCGTGGTGATCACGGACGTCACGCGAGATATCTCCGCCGCACTGTACCGCTGCGTGCTACAACCATCACACAAAATAGGTATATCTTGTCAGTGTCAATCATTATGCCACTATTTTCATGCCACTTTAACCAGTGTTACACTAGCAGTACAGTTTTGAAGAGTAGTTAAACGTCAGCATGAAGCTAAATCAACTCAATAATCATCTACATCTACAGAGATAAACTATTAGTTACTTGTTTAACAAGGGAGAAGTCGTTAATTAACTCTTTAAAGAACAAACAAGAGAATAGCAAGCAAGCAGAGAGAGGGTTTTTGAAAGGATGGACTAAATTAGTTGCTGAATTAAAACACAAAGGTTATAAAGATTACATTATATGTATACTGTGGAAAGGATGGTAAGTGGAGTATTAATCTTTTGGACGCCAATGACCGATATATCCGCACCGTAGGTTCAACGCCAAAGACTGATTAATCGGTCACAAGCCACAGAGCAACATAGACCTACGTGCATATGCATAAAGTTCAATTTCAGTTTTGACAGTTCGGTGACGTGATGCAGTGCAGCTTTTGTGTTTGACTAGGGAATGCAAATCGGTTATAATCGTAACCGAAATATTCGGTTATAACCGATTATTTTGTCAAAATTTCATAACCGAATTTTGGAAACTCGAATAACCTGTTACGGTTGTCATTAATAACAAAATATACTAAATTTACTTCCCTTATTTATGAAATATTTTTATTGAATATTGTATCACGTCCAAGATGGATAGAGCGCTGGTGGCCTGATAGAGCGCTGGTGGCCTAGCGGTGAAAGCGTGCGACTTGCAATCTGGAGGTCGCGGGTTCAAACCCCGGCTCGTACCAATGAGTTTTTCGGAACTTATGTACGAAATATCATTTGATATTTACCAGTCGCTTTTCGGTGAAGGAAAACATCGTGAGGAAACCGGACTAATCCCAATAAGGCCTAGTTCCCCCTTTGGGTTGGAAGGTCAGATGGCAGTCGCTTTCGTAAAAACTAGTGCCTACGTCAAATCATGGGATTAGTTGTCAAGCGGACCCCAGGCTCTCATAAGCCGTGGCGAAATGCCGGGATAACGCGAGGAAGAAGATTGTATCACGTCCAAGGTCATATTTTACTTTTACTGTATTTGGTGCGTTTTATTAAAAAACGAAGACTTTTACTCACATTCCCTAATACTGGAGGTACTAAAATAAAACATTTTGGAGTTTTTTAATTACTTCATTGTAAATTGATAATTTTTCGTCGAAAATATCCGTAACCGATTATAACCGATATTCGGGCGTAACCGTAACCGACACCGTTTATGAAGTTTGGCCGGTTACTGCATCCCCTATGTTTGCCGCGGCGTGGAAAAGGTTAGAGTACTCACTGGGCCGGCTGGTTGGTGGCCAGCGTGTGCAGGTTGGCGACGAGCGTGAGCGCGGGCGCGGCGGCCGCGGCGCGCGGCAGCGCAGCGCGCAGCACGGCGCCGGCGTACGAGCGCAGGTACTTCTGGAACACGCCCGCCAGCTCTGCGGGCACGACCAGAGACACTCTCAACCACAGACAAAACATCCTCTAGACCAGGGGTCTCCAAACCCCGGCCCGCGGGCCCAATCCGGCCCGCGATGCGTTCCAATCCGGCCCGCCGACACCCAAAGCGAGTGCCCACTGTCCGGGTTCAGCATTCGTTGAGAGTGGAACTGTTCCTAACAGCGGCAACCAGACACCCTCCCCCGGCGCAAAAACTGACGGTGGCCCGCGCGAAAGTTTCTAAGGGGCAATATGGCCCTCAGGTAAACTGACTGAGCATAGTCGCGCTACCCCCTCTGCCACGCGTATGGTAATTTTACTCTATGTTCGAGTCGAAAATGTCTTTGTGTGACGTCCGTGTCTTTGAACGGACCAATCACGGCACGGGACTTCGCTCACCTCGTCCCGCGCACCCCCGCATTTTTGGCATCATCGGTTGCGTGAAATAATTGCTCTAAACTCGATCTAGAGGATTCCTAATCTATGCTCTCAACTGTCCATCGGCAGGCGTGGCTCACTCCGCGATTTCGTCGCTTTGCTACAGGTAGCCACTATGAAACTTTTCATACTTAAAAATTATGCGAACTCTTTAACGATACGAACAGTTTGGTGCAACCGGCCCTATGTCTAGAGAGGAGAGGCAGATGCGTACCCAGCATGGGTTCCCCGGTGGTGAGGTGCGCGCACTGCACGAGGCACTTCTTGTAGAACAGGAACAGGTCGGCGCACGACGACAGCACGGCGCCCGCCTCCCCCCCCGCCGCCGCCGCCACCGTCGCCCCCGCCGCCGGGGCCTTCGCGTCCTAAGGAAACTCGGATTTTATACAATCGTGATATAATAGAGAGCTTTGTTGAGAGTGTTCAGGCAACGAAGCTTGCTGAGTTGCCTAAGTAAGGTACGAGAGTGCAATACTTTTTTCTACGAGTCAACAAAAATAATACTTTACACTAGTAGAATCAAGGTGAACAAACCAAAAGCATACAGCTAAGATACGCGAGTAGCCGCGATACCTTCATACTCGCACGCTCCCCGGCCGCGGCCCGGCGGGTTGGTCAACGACACCTTCTCGTAACTCATGGGGCCCTGGTACTTAGCCCTTGCTAAATTAAATTTTTAAACAGTTTTATTCTCGATTTTAGCCACCGTAGCCTATGGAGACTAACAAGTAACGCTAAGCGGTTTTCGTAGTCCATGGATGTTCCTGTATTAAGGGTGTCATATGCGCGTTTCTGACTTATGAAGCAATTGTTCCTACAATACAACCTAAAATAAATAATTAACTTGAGCTATGGTTTTGTTTCGTCCTCTTGACCGCGGCGAGCTGTGATTGGTCAATTTCATTATAGTTGACTAAACTGTATAGAGATAAATATTATAGTTGAGTTGGCAGCTCATATATTAAAAGTACCCAAATGCAGTTTGGTATAAGAAATCTTAATTCACGAATTACAGATGACGAGTAGAAAAAAAACTAATTATAATAATTCAGCAGCAAATAAAGTGACTTCAGTAGCTTAATCAAACAAACGAAAGCGTCGGAGCCGCAGGGTGTATGAACCTGTCCATGAGCGAGGCCAGGTTGGAGTCAGTCAGTCAAACAGGTAGGGCTCGAAGCAGACGCCGATGATGCCGACCCACGGCCCGCGGGCCCGAGGCGGAGCCCCGGGACTGTGGCACTGACCTGTATGAACCTGTCCATGAGCGAGGCCAGGTTGGCGTCGAGGCTGCTGATGTAGATGGACAGGTAGGGCTCGAAGCAGGCGCCGATGATGCCGACCCACGGCCCGCGGGCCCGCGGCGGAGTCCCGGGACTGTGGCACTGACCTGTATGAACCTGTCCATGAGCGAGGCCAGGTTGGCGTCGAGGCTGCTGATGTAGATGGACAGGTAGGGCTCGAAGCAGGCGCCGATGATGCCGACCCACGGCCCGCGGGCCCGCGGCGGAGCCCCGGGACTGTGGCACTGACCTGTATGAACCTGTCCATGAGCGAGGCCAGGTTGGCGTCGAGGCTGCTGATGTAGATGGACAGGTAGGGCTCGAAGCAGGCGCCGATGGTGCCGACCCACGGCCCGCGGGCCCGCGGCGGAGCCCCGGGACTGTGGCACTGACCTGTATGAACCTGTCCATGAGCGAGGCCAGGTTGGCGTCGAGGCTGCTGATGTAGATGGACAGGTAGGGCTCGAAGCAGGCGCCGATGATGCCGACCCACGGCCCGCGGGCCCGCGGCGGAGCCCCGGGACTGTGGCACTGAGCTGTATGAACCTGTCCATGAGCGAGGCCAGGTTGGCGTCGAGGCTGCTGATGTAGATGGACAGGTAGGGCTCGAAGCAGGCGCCGATGATGCCGACCCACGGCCCACGGGCCCGCGGCGGAGCCCCGGGACTGTGGCACTGACCTGTATGAACCTGTCCATGAGCGAGGCCAGGTTGGCGTCGAGGCTGCTGATGTAGATGGACAGGTAGGGCTCGAAGCAGGCGCCGATGATGCCGACCCACGGCCCGCGGGCCCGCGGCGGAGCCCCGGGACTGTGGCACTGACCTGTATGAACCTGTCCATGAGCGAGGCCAGGTTGGCGTCGAGGCTGCTGATGTAGATGGACAGGTAGGGCTCGAAGCAGGCGCCGATGATGCCGACCCACGGCCCGCGGGCCCGCGGCGGAGCCCCGGGACTGTGGCACTGAGCTGTATGAACCTGTCCATGAGCGAGGCCAGGTTGGCGTCGAGGCTGCTGATGTAGATGGACAGGTAGGGCTCGAAGCAGGCGCCGATGATGCCGACCCACGGCCCGCGGGCCCGCGGCGGAGCCCCGGGACTGTGGCACTGAGCTGTATGAACCTGTCCATGAGCGAGGCCAGGTTGGCGTCGAGGCTGCTGATGTAGATGGACAGGTAGGGCTCGAAGCAGGCGCCGATGATGCCGACCCACGGCCCACGGGCCCGCGGCGGAGCCCCGGGACTGTGGCACTGACCTGTATGAACCTGTCCATGAGCGAGGCCAGGTTGGCGTCGAGGCTGCTGATGTAGATGGACAGGTAGGGCTCGAAGCAGGCGCCGATGATGCCGACCCACGGCCCGCGGGCCCGCGGCGGAGCCCCGGGACTGTGGCACTGACCTGTATGAACCTGTCCATGAGCGAGGCCAGGTTGGCGTCGAGGCTGCTGATGTAGATGGACAGGTAGGGCTCGAAGCAGGCGCCGATGATGCCGACCCACGGCCCGCGGGCCCGCGGCGGAGCCCCGGGACTGTGGCACTGAGCTGTATGAACCTGTCCATGAGCGAGGCCAGGTTGGCGTCGAGGCTGCTGATGTAGATGGACAGGTAGGGCTCGAAGCAGGCGCCGATGATGCCGACCCACGGCCCACGGGCCCGCGGCGGAGCCCCGGGACTGTGGCACTGACCTGTATGAACCTGTCCATGAGCGAGGCCAGGTTGGCGTCGAGGCTGCTGATGTAGATGGACAGGTAGGGCTCGAAGCAGGCGCCGATGATGCCGACCCACGGCCCGCGGGCCCGCGGCGGAGCCCCGGGACTGTGGCACTGACCTGTATGAACCTGTCCATGAGCGAGGCCAGGTTGGCGTCGAGGCTGCTGATGTAGATGGACAGGTAGGGCTCGAAGCAGGCGCCGATGATGCCGACCCACGGCCCGCGGGCCCGCGGCGGAGCCCCGGGACTGTGGCACTGACCTGTATGAACCTGTCCATGAGCGAGGCCAGGTTGGCGTCGAGGCTGCTGATGTAGATGGACAGGTAGGGCTCGAAGCAGGCGCCGATGATGCCGACCCACGGCCCGCGGGCCCGCGGCGGAGCCCCGGGACTGTGGCACTGACCTGTATGAACCTGTCCATGAGCGAGGCCAGGTTGGCGTCGAGGCTGCTGATGTAGATGGACAGGTAGGGCTCGAAGCAGGCGCCGATGATGCCGACCCACGGCCCGCGGGCCCGCGGCGGAGCCCCGGGACTGTGGCACTGACCTGTATGAACCTGTCCATGAGCGAGGCCAGGTTGGCGTCGAGGCTGCTGATGTAGATGGACAGGTAGGGCTCGAAGCAGGCGCCGATGATGCCGACCCAGGGCCCAGCGGGCCGCGCGGCGCCGCCCATACTCCCGGGCTATAACAAGTTAATGTTACTGGATGGAGTCAAATACCCCCTTAAAATACATGTTTTTTTTTTACTTTTGCTTCTAAAAAAGTAACGGCTTACCAAATACACCTAAGTTCATTATTTCATTATAAATATACTTTATAGTTTCCGAGTAAAATAGCTGATAGACAGAAGAACGGCCATGACGAAAACATAAGGGTTTCGACTTTTCCATTTTAGCTATGGAACCCTACAAAGTAAAGTAGGTATATATGTCGGCGGCCGATCGTAAGATCAGGCATATCGTGAAATTCCTAGGCATATCGTGAAGCGTGAAAATCTTTGACTCGTTCCCCTAGTCGACGGGGCTCCTATTTCTGGGCAGTTTGCCCTTCAGGCATCTGAAGCAACCTAACGAACCTATTTTACCTATATATTTTAATGTGACTATCCTCAAAACAATACACAGGAACATTACGATCTGCCTGATCTTACGATCGGCCGCCGACATATGTCCCGAGCCATTGTAAACCTTGGTAAGGTTAATAATAGTTTCACCGCGCGCGTCTCCCCTGTGGCGCACGGTGTACGAGTAAGTCACCTTGATACATGTTTCACACAAACAAAATTGAGGGCAAAATATAATAATATAATAGTACCCACATTACAGTGGCGGCGCGTCAAACATAGCCATCGGCAAGCCGGGGCTAATTTGGCTTACATATTTCTTTTACAACTCTGCTGAAACGTCCAAAAACAGGCAAGCCGGTGGGAATCGGCTTTTATGGACGCGCCGCCACTGCTACATTATAATACATGTGCACAAAAGTAAGAAATTCGCAATGAGTGGCGATAAATTGAAACACGACCGAAGGGAGTTTCGGAGAACCTTTTTCAGTACATATGGCCCTTTAACCTTTTGACCGTCAAAGACGTCCACTGACGCGCGCGGCTTCAGCCCAGCATCACCCTTCGAGCATGCCAGCAAGGTTCGCGGTGACGCGCCGCGCACGATACGCGCGCCGGTCAGAAGGTTACATTTTCGACATCGGCACTAGTGCGATAAAGTAGCACCTTATGTACCTACTGTAAAGGATCGTAGCAAGTGGAAATCCGTGGCTCTGTTTACCCCTCCGGGAAATAGGCGTGATAATATGTATGTATGTATGTATGTAAAAGAGCTCACGTCTTTGGCGTCGGCGTCGAACACGGCCTGCGGGTCCACGGAGAGCTCCGCGCTGTCGGGCAACGTCGCCCCTGCACACACACACACACACACGTTATTCATATACCTACACTTCCACACATGTCAGGTACAGTCAGCAACAGAAGTTGCTGAGCGGGCCAGGTGTTCAAAATGATCTTGACGCGACTTTATTGTTAAGAGAATAACAGTGTCAAGATAATTTTGAACACCTCGTCCGCCTAGCAACTTCTGATGCTGACTATACATGTGAAAGGAAGACTTTTTAGGGGCCTTAGGTAATAACTACAGATGCACCGGATATCCGGTTAATATCCGGTATCCGGCTTATCCGGCCATTGTTTTACTATCCGGCCGAATACCGGATAGTGACCTACTATCCGGCCGGATACCGGATAGTAACATTGCTTGATTTCGGAGTAAACAAATTGGATTTAAGAAACAGACACGGTCATAATAATTGTACTTGTTTATTATTTTAAAACAATTTAATAATTCCACTGACTTGCACGCGCACTCATTTCGAACCTACAAATGAGTCCGCGCGAACGTTCACTAGGAAACAGGTCAAACCTGCAGCGGCACCTGAGAAACCGAAATGTAGGTATAGTTCCGCTGGCCGAATATCCGGCGGCCGGATACCGGATATTCGGCCTGACCATCAGCCGAATATCCGGTATCCGGCCCAACAACTATCCGTTGCATCTCTAGTAATAACTCACCATCGTCCTGGAACCTCTTGTGCAGTAACAGCTCGAAGGCGTACGTCTTCTGTATGGCGTAGAGCAGCAGCTTCACGTCCAGCTCGCTCCGCCGCGCCGCCAGCAACGCCGACAGCTGGGTCCTCGTCACCTACACGTATTAACTGTATTATTGAATGAATTAATGAAAACATTTATTTTCAGGTAACTAGTGGCCCATAGATAATACCTTAAAACTAGCATACATATTATTACAAAATATATCTTAAAACTAAAAACACAATTATGGCAATTATTATTAGTAGACCCGAGTATAGTGAGACTCTTATTTAATTCTAAAACAAAACAATTAAAAAACAACCCTTTTTTATTTAGTTTAAAATTGGAATGCGTGTGAGCCACGGAGATATCTCTCAAAAGTGGTATACTTACCTCACAAAAGTGTTACAATCACAAAAATAATACATACCTCCGAAAAGGGTTACTTCATAACACAACAATGCATTCACAAATATTTCACCTCACATATATACCGAAACATAGTAAGCCTTTCACTAAACCGCCACCACCTCCGACCTCGGAATAACCACGCGTAGCGACGCGCGATGTGTGTGAGCCATAGAGTTTCCTCTCAAAAATGATACGTTAACATTCTCATCAGACTGTTACCTCACAAACGTGTTACCTCACAGAAGTGTTACCTCACAAACGTGTTACCTCACAGAAGTGTTACCTCACAAAAGTGCGTCGTGATCCGCTCGCTAAGCCTCCAGGCCCTCGGGAACACGTTCCCGGCGCCGTCCTCGAAGGCCAGCAGGTGGCGCTTGAGCCACGCGTAGCGGCGCTCGATGTGCGTCAGCCAAGCGCACTCCTGCTCCGCCGAGAACAGGTGCTCGTACTCCTATAACGATACAAACCTTATTAACTTACACACACACACGCACGCACGCACACAGACAGAAAGCGCTGGTGGCCTAGCGGTAAGAGCGTGCGACTTTCAATCCGGAGGTCGCGGGTTCAAACCCCGGCTCGTACCAATGAGTTTTTCGGAACTTATGTACGAAATATCATTTGATATTTGCCAGTCGCTTTTCGGTGAAGGAAAACATCGTGAGGAAACCGGACTAATCCCAATAAGGCCTAGTTTACCCTCTGGGTTGGAAGGTCAGATGGCAGTCGCTTTCGTAAAAACTAGTGCCTACGTCAAATCATGGGATTAGTTGTCAAGCGGACCCCAGACTTTTATGAGCCGTGGCAAAATGCCGGGATAACGCGAGGAAGAAGAAGACATACACACACACACACACACACACACACACACACAGACAGACGAAAATCTGCTGTTCAATACACAGAGTTGAAAAATAGGCAGAATAAGGCTTGGCGCCCCCTATCGGCATGGCACGGCAAAGGAAAGGATCCTTCGACATATTACCGAGGCGTCCTTAGGCATGCCGAGGTGTGCTTGGAAATGTCAAGGCATCCCTAGGCGTTATCATGCATAACTCGAGGTGTCTTACATGCCAGACATGCTAACTGTACACTTTCTTACCTTGGGGCTGTCCATAAATTACGTCATCGATTTTTGACGATTTTTCACCCCCCCCCCCCACCCACAATCATCCAAAAATCATGCTTCAAATAACCCCATTTCCTCCTACTTCATGCTACCGTCATCCGATGTCCAGACCGCCCCCTAATTTGAAATGACGTAATTTATGAATAGCCCCCTTGTATACCTGTGTCTGTGTGTGGTTCTAGCTCTATTTTCTACATAGCGAGATCTATGTACCTATCTGCGGCTGTTAACCAATGAAACTGACCTGCAACTGCATAGTGGTGAACCACGTGAGCAGCTCGCGCTTGACTTTAGGCTCTAGTGCGTCCACCACGCCGCACGCTTCACTCAGAGTTTTAGCGGACACTGTGCTCGCTTTGCCAGCTGAAACAATGTCAAATACATTTGTTATCGAATTACAGTGATTTATACCCACAGACAAAACATCCTCCAGACTGAGCATAATCGCCACAAATATACGGTAGTTTTACTCCATTTGCGATCAAGGTCAGGAAATGAATGCTCAAAAAACGTTGTAGAGGGAAATGCTAGGAACACAATTTTTGACTCCGTAACTTTGTTTAGACTAGTTAGGAGGTGAACATATCAAAAGTCCCCGGCTGTAGCCCCGGTGCTGCGGGGTAGAGGGGGGTAAGAAGGTCGAATTTTTCGGTTTTTCATTGATATCTTGGAAACTTTGCATCTTAGCGACATGACTACTAAGACAAACCGAAAGCTCATAAAATTAGTTACAAGTTTTATCCGTCAAGTTTTTCGATATCTTGAATAGTTTTTGAGATAGACGCTCTTGAAAGTTTATTTAGGGATTTTAATGTTATCTTGATATCTACATCAGTGATGATGTTAGGCCATGTTTGGCATCATTTTCGTATAAATCGGGGGTGCTGAATTCATTTATGGTATCACATTGACACTATTCCGAAGTAAAAACAAAATTTAAAAAAAAAAATATTTTTTAAAATCCCTTTTCACGCTTAAACCGCTGAACCAATTTCGTTGAAATTTGGTACAGAAATAGTTTCAGTCTCGACACAGGACATAGGATAGTTTTTATGACCAAAAGCATCTTTTGAGGATGTGAAAAGTGGGGTGGAAGTTTGTATGGGGAGTCAGTAACCGCTGAACCGGTTTAGGTGAAATTTAGGATGGTATACATCTGTGATTTAGATGAAAATGATACCTAACATGACTTCAAACCTTACCTTAAGCAGTATGAACCTCAGGAATTCAGTTTCGTCGATGAAGTTGAATTCCCCCCATACTCCATTTCACAACTTTAAAGGATGATTATTGAGATAAAAAGTATCTTATGTCCTGTCTTGGGACTCGAAATATCTGTATACCAAATTACAATTAAATCGGTTGAGCGGTTTAAGCGTGAAGAGGAATTAAAAAAAAAAGTTATTTGTATAAAGTTTATATGTTTTTTCTTAGGAATGGTGTCAATGTGATACCAAAAATGAATTCAGCATCCCCGATTTATACGAAAATGATACCAAACACGGCCTAGCAGCTTCACTAATGGAGATATCAAGATAAAATTTAAAGCCCTAAATAAACTTTCAAGAGCGGATATCTCAAAAACTATTCAAGATATCAAAAAACTTGACTGAATAAAACTTGTAACAATTTTTATCAGCTTTTGGTTTGTCTCAGTAGTCATGTCGCTAAGACGCATAGTTTCCAAGATATTAGTGAAAAACCGAAAAATGAGACCTTCTTTCCCCCCTCTCCCCCCCAGCACCGAGGCTACGGCCGGGGACTTTTGATATGTTCACCTCCTAACTAGTCCAAACAAAGTTACGGAGTCAAAAATTGTGTTCCTAGCATTTCCCTCTATAACTTCTTATTTCTTGGCCTACTTTGTGTGACGTCCGTGTCTTTAAACGGACCAATCACGGCACGGGACTCGCTCACCTCGTCCCCCGCACTGTATTTTTGGCAGCATCGGCTTCATGAAATAACTGCTCTAAGCTCCGTCTAGAGGATGTCTTGTCTGTGTTTATACCAAATGGTCTGAATTTTAATCATTCTGTGAATATGAAGGATATGGTGGAAATATGCACTGTCAACAAGTAAGTCTCGATAGCTCAGTTTGTAGAGTGACCGCGAACGTACGCCTACCACCACTTTTGACAATTCGCTCATGTCTACGTAACTTACTTTCTATGCATCTCGCTCGTACAGGCATATTAGTGCAAGTGAGATGTACTACAGGAAGTAAAGTACGTAGATGTGAGCGTTATGTCAACGTCACAACTGGTGGTAGCCGTACCACAGAATAAATAATAGTACTAGGTACAGAAGACTCACTCTCTAACAATACGCGTCTATTACGATCAGCACAGATATGGCCGCTATGTGGCGACAGCGCCACGCGCGGCTTATGGCAAACCCCAAAAATTGGGGTGGAACAGATGTACGGATGTGATTGGGGTGGATGTGGTGGATGTGGTTGAGCAGTAGTAAAAAAAAAAAGATGGCCGTTTCTTTTTTTCTAGACATGAGCAGATAGCAAATGACTCAACCTATCTGCCGTTTTAATTTGGCAAACGATGTACCAAACACCCTGTATAGAAAGGGCGCTGTCACCTGTGAAGGCCTCCTTGAAGTCGGCCAGGATCTGCGCGGCGAGCGCGTGCCGCAGCGCGGTGACGTCGTCGCGCAGCGCGCTCAGCGAGCGGATGTCGCGGTAGCGCTCGAAGTGCTCCAGCACCTGACAGAAACAATTTTTGAAGTGAAAACTTCTTTAGCGGCGCTGTGCATTTTTTGTAATGGGGAAAAAATGTTAAACTCGCGACAAGTCACGTGACCGTAACATTCGTAAGACGGAAACGTGACCTGATCGAAAAACTGTTACAATGTTATTGAGTTTTCACTTCTGCCGGCACTCCCGGAGTGCAACCCGTTGTTTTTTTTTAAACAGAAACTATTAACATATTAGTTCACTGTTTGTTTCAAATCTATAGAGCTGTGTTTATATCCCGATCGAACCATAAAATGTATAGTAGTTGATGAGGTCTGGCACGACTTTATTACAATCATAACTTTTAATAGTCCTTACCATGCGACCTAGATGTAGCTCACAACTGTCGCAAGTAAGCATAAATACCGCTGAAACTTTACCAGTAACCCACTTTGTAACGTACCTTTCCTATTTTATTTGATTTAACCTTTTGGACGCCAATGACCGATATATCCGCACCGCAGGTCCAACGCCAAAGACGGATTAATCGGTCACAGACCACAGAGCAATATAAACCTACATATGCATAAAGTTTAATTTCAGTTTTGACACTTCGGTGATGTGGCGTCCGAGTGACAGCTTATGTGTTTGACACAGCGTCGAAAAGGTAATTTACCTGCATGACAGCTTGCAACGGGGGCAACAGCGCACTGTACTGCCTCTGCGAGGCCATGGCGCGGAGCGAGGCGGCCGCGCCGCACAGCATGTGGTAGTGGTTGAGCGCGGTGATGGCGGCCGTGAGGTTGCTCTTGGCGCGGTCCAGCTGCTTGATCTCCGCGGTGATCTCGCGGACCATGCTCTCGCTGCGACCTGCCTTCTTGTTGATGTCTGTCACCTGACTCAATAACAAACCACATATTGAATGAATTTTTTCACAACCAATAATTGCATCTCAAATCAGGAGTCCCCAAACTGTGAGGCGCGCGCCCTGTGGCGCCGTAAATTGTAAAGAGGGGCGCAATCCTCCTCATGTCACCTATCCTATATTTATATTTGAAATAGCCTAGTTAGGTTAGGGTGCCGAGATAAAATTTTCAACTTGCAAGTGTGTCATAGACTGAAAAAGATTGGGAACCTGTCTTAAGTTTTATAATGAAGGAGTGTACCTGTAAAGCTAAGTCAGCAATACATTGCTGAGCCTGCAACAGCGCATCGTGGCCGTCCTGCCGCTGCTGCGCCTGGTCTCTCACTAGGCGCCGGATGTCGGCCTCCACACCCGCCAGCCGCATTTCACAGCGCGCCGCTGCGCTGTCTACTCCTGCCAGAGACTGCTCCGTTGGAAACACTCGGTTGATGTAGGACACGGCGTCAAACTGGACACAAATGGAAGTGATATTGCTCATTCATTTAATCAAGTTTAAACTATTTACTCAAGGTCGGTAAAGCCAGGAATTAATCCTTTTAGCGTAGATACACCTTATAAAACCAAGTCACCCGCCGCGTCTGTCTGTTTGTTCGCAATAAACTCAAAAACTACTGAACGGATTTTCATGCGGTTTTCAGCTACCAATAGAGTGATTCTGGCGGAAGATTTAGGCGTATAATTTGTTAACCCTCGCGAAGCCGGAGCGGGTCGCTAGTAAATTGATAAATTTCATTAACATTCAATGTACAAACAAGTAGAGATGCCACGAATATTCGGCAACTATTCGGTATTCGGCCTATTCCGCCATTTTGCCGAATATTCGGTATTCGGCCGAATGTTGCTTACTATTCGGCCGAATACCGAATATCTGTTGCACCTACCTAAAAAGAAAAATTACACAAAAAATTACCAAAAACTAGCTATATTTAATATGTATTCTTGGAAAGTAGTTAAATACAAAGACACGTTTTTGAGCATTTGTTGATTGCAAAATATTTAATTTTTATCATGGGTCTGATTTGATTGACTCTAACTACATTCATTAATTCTGTTCAATCAACATAAAAATATATCTTAGCAAACGTTGTACTTTGTTGGCGAATAATTTTCATAATAATTGTGACTCAAAATGTTCGCATGTCATGCCGAATATTCGGTCGCCGAATATTCGGTATTCGGCCGAGAGAGGGCCCGAATATTCGGTATTCGGCCAAATTCACTATTCGGGGCATCTCTACAAACAAGGGTTAATGAAAACATAACAATAATGTATTGGCTAAATATTGTAAAAAACCTAAACTAAGACTTAAATGAATCAAGAAAATGTATTAATTTAAAGTTTAATTTTGATCTCAATTTTAACTGTGTAAGGTGTACTCGGGTAATACCGAATGTCGGATAATTCCGAAATTCAGATGAAAGTCACCCTTAATACCATCATAATAAAAGTCTCTTTTCGGAATTATCCGACAGTTTTCGACATTCGGAATTACCCGAGTAAACCTTAATTCTAATTTTATTTTGACATGTAAATTTGTTATGGTACTTACTACTCATAATATGTTTATTTAATATAAACAAAATAAAAACAATTATAAACTAAAATTAAAACTACATAAAGCTACAATTAAAATAACTACTAAACTAAAATAACCTATAAATAAAAAACTGGCTCCAGTTCAGTGCCTTGGGGCAGGGTGCCAAGAAGGCTGGCGGCATTGCCGCGCTGGACGGCAATACCAATGCGTTGCGCAAGGTAGGAGCCAGCCCTCTTGTCACCCGTCGCCTCCACGAGGCGCTTCGCCAGCTCGGCGAATATGCCGTGGGCGCCAGAGCCCCACGGCCCTAGGGTTTCCACCCCAAACGGCTCAAACATGCAGCCAGAATCAATGGCTGCATATTTGCGCCGCTTGAGGTGTTCAGCCGCGTTGGCGGCCGCACCGGCTCTGTTAGATGTTCCTGGAAGATGGGACTGCGCAAGGGTGTCCACGCATGTGGCATCCCAAACCAAAGGCCGTCCCATCTTCCAGGGAACGAGGGTCATGCCGTCCGGTCTTTTCCCGTCATCGCGGGCCAAACCAGACGGTTCCAGAACCGCCGGCACCCCAGCCGTGACAAGAGCTCGGCGGAGGATGTCGTTTAGGCTCGCGTGTCGTGAAAGACGGCCGACACTTCTCGCACAAGATAGACCGTGGACACCAAAACGCGTCACGTTTGCACCGCACTGGCACAGATGAGGAGCCACACAGGCCACCCCCAAGCGCAAACACAAAGAAATCCTGAAGGTGTTCGTAGAGAGAAGTGTGCCCAGGTTCTTTGATGGCAGGGCCTGCAACCATGAGCCTGATTCCCTTTTCGTCGCAGCAAGGAGACGAGCGCGCTCTGTGGTGCTGGTTGACGTTTCGTACAGATTATCCCGTACCAGCAGACAGAGCGGCTCGTCCCATTGGTGTTGCGAATGGCGAGTGATGGGCAAGTCCGCGTTAGGGCAGGCCGTTTTCCAGTTGTCGATAGCCTCCGTCAGGAAAGGGACGTCCAAATTTATAAGGGGGTCAGTTTTTAGGATTTTTCGGAACAGTTTTTCAATGTTATGCGCTGATGAAAGAAAAGCAGGAAGAGCGACAGCAGAAGTTTGTCGTATCCCAATACCACCGTGCCTGATGGGCAGGGAGGCTTGGGACCACTGAGAGTTGTCAAAGGTAATGTTAAAAATGGACGATACTGTAAGTTTTATTTCTTGGTCTAATATTTCCAAAAGGTTGGGATATTTCCAAAAATGACTACAACGCAGGACATAAGTAAATTTGGGGACAAACAAACAAAATTTAATTATGGTGTAGGCCATGTGAGGGTTAATTGTGAGCAAACGGTCCGAATAGTTTTTAAAATTTTGAAGCTGATTATTAATGTAATTCGGGAAGGCTTCGTCCAGGATCGGTGAACCTAGGAGGTAAAGTGAACATGTAAATTGGCTTTATGAATAAATGAGTATGATTATGAGTATTGGCTAAAAGATATAGGCCTTCTCTTTTTTAAATTTCTCAACAAATGAGAAAGCACTGTCTTTAAATTCAATGTCTACAAACAAGAATACTCTTTTTAAAGAGTATATTTGTTTTCTGTAAATAATATGCTACTACTACTAAAGTTAGGACATCATATTATAGTATTAACGACTGGCTCTCAGGTAATAATTTTAATGCTTACTGCTACGGTAAATAAGCATCAGAACATGTAATAAATAGAAATCTGGTTTGTTTACCTCTTCGCTGTCGAACTGCTCGGTGCCGCCCATGAGCTCCTCGATGCGGCTCGACACGGACTCGGGGAAGCTGACCTGCACCTCCGGCCCCACATCCTTGTCCTCCAGACCGTTGGACTCCATGTTTCACCCTATTTCTGCTGAAATCATTCGTCTCCAACCCAACTCCTCAAATCTCAAATATTAGGATTAACTGTCACTGTCAAATAAGTGTTAACGTCACTTTTCTTGTGCGTTTTAATGTGCCAAATGCAACCAACCTCCTTTCAATAATTTCGACTTCATGGTGAAGCATAGCCCAGGGTGATTCAACGTGACTCCAACCTTGTATTTGTGTGATAGTTTGTGGCGGTGAATGGTACTAGAAGAAGGCTTAAATTTTATTTTAATGTATTCCTCAAAATGATTACATCTTAATAACAAAACGCAAATATGACAGTTTTGAAGCGTTTTTAAAAGTGCCTAACTTCACTCCGACGAAAGTCGTGTCCAAGGCAAGGGCCCAACCTTTTCTGTTCTCTTTCACGACGCAGCAACAAGTATCATTTCTCTCTCCTCGCTCTTTTAAAATGCCGTTTGTCAAAAAAGGACAACCATACTGTTGACAAGGTGGACTTCAAATCAAGTGTTGCCTTTCTTGATGCGCCCAGGCTGTGTATGTGTGCGTAAAAGCGTATATGTGTGCTCTTTTAGGGATGTGAAAAGTCGATTTTAATCATGTTATATATCGATAAACGCTACACAGCGGAACGAAATAGCGATTAATTGAAGCTTCAATATCTTCGTTAAACATAAACATTATTGAAATGCTAATGGATAATGAATATATTATAATATAATAATATAATTCAATTATTGCGGAACACCTATTTTAGGAGGTATTTATGTATTTTAATTAAATATCTGAACTTTCCCTTGGTTCCCTGCTGGGGCGTGATTATAAAATTGTGATCTGATAACCACAATAAAGAATAAAAGCGTTTTTGGTCATTTTAGGTATCGTTAAGCCTTTGAAGTAAAATTAAAATTGCAAGAAATGTCGATAGTTTATCGATATGACTTTATCGACATGGCTACAGCAACGTGGGCCTCATTGTTAATCGTACACTAAACAAAAGTGGCAACAGTGACAGCTCGCTGAGACTACGTCTATATATATATTATGTCTATGGCCTGTTCACTTCCTAAGAAAGTTATGTCCCCAAATAATTGCGCATGTGTGCGCCTTAAGCTTCTATGTGTGCGTTGGCCTCCGGGAAAAAGTTGCGAGTAATAAAAATAAAAACATTTTTCTACAGCAACATTGCTCCCAACTCTGATTTAAATTATCACGAATTTTATACAATATTAATCATAAAACGGGACTTAAAACGCTTAAAACTTAATTACATGCGATTAAGTTTTATAATGAATATTTGCTTCCAACTGTCTTTATCAATGTTCATAAAATATATGGAGGGTAGGTACGTCTACCCACCATAATAAAAAATATATTTGTCAATGACTCTGTCCAACTGCTGTGGTTAAAGTTCATAACGAAAATTTTATTTATTAACTCTTTAAATAATACATACAACGTGTACCGCTACGTACCATTTAAGACTGTAAGTCTGTACCTACATGGATTACAGCAATGCACATAGAAAATGTGCTAAATGCGGAGCAACGGCTGTTGAAGCAGCCAGAGTGAAATTTACAACTTTAGTGGGTTCAGAAGGAACCGAGTCATAACGCATCTGGAAAGCGTATTAATTAACCGTGAAGAAATGTATGAATGCAAGTTGGAAATCTGTGTAAAATGCCGTGTGTAAAGTGTAGTGTATCTGTGTGTAAAGTGTAATAGGTAGGCATGCCTAATGTTATTTGTATAAAAGGTACTGAAAACTTTGTGAATGCGCTTTATTAATGTCTATTTTTTTATTAAGTTGCCAGTTGCCAGTTTTCAGCGTATATTTTTATATGTAAATCATTTTTTAATAAATAATATATATAATGTTATAAACATAAACATGCCTTTTATTTAAATCAATTGATAATACCACAAACAAGGGGTAATATTTGCATCTTGCATATATTTCGTGATATGAAGATAACAAATATGTTTATCAACAGAATTACTACCTACCAATACCCGCCAGGCTAAACCGGTTGTCAACTTTAGTTCCATTGGTACACAAAGACGGCGCCACTAGTATAAACGTATAAACGGTTGGGGACATTTTTTTGTATGGAGTTACCGTTCTTCTCCTAGTGAGTATTATATTCTTTGGTCGTGTCATCGTTTTATCAGCCTAGTTAAAGGTTTAAAATACCCCTCAGCGAGTGACGGATGGATGACCGTCGACCGTCACGACCAAAGAGTAAAGTAAGTATAATAGGTAAAGAGAGCCCTCTTGAAGCATTTTATGGAAACTCATTTGAAAGCGCCATCTCTGATTCTCCCCCGAAACTAAGTATGTATGTGTGCGTGTACAACTACATATGCATCCATACGTGTACTTTCGTCCCACATAGTATTAGGTCTACTTGGTCGGTTTAAAAGTCCATTTTTTGATTGGTTTCTTGTAACAAATAACTGTAATTGTTTACAAGAAGTCAAACAAAAATTGTACTTGTAAACCGCCCAAGTAGACCTAATATTATGTAGAAAAGGTTTTAAAGAGTGGAATGAATATAACAGAAACATAATAGTAAGTAATAGTAAAGTATTTTATTGCCTTCAATTTGGTATATACAGATAGTACCTATTAATAGCAGGAATCTACCGCTTGCAGCTTCTGACTCTATATCCATTGTCTAAGCAGGTACCTCCATAATATGCGCTCCAGTTCCTCCCACGACGAGTCTTTAGCGGAATCAAGACGCACGATTTTTTGCAGAATGTCATAGAACATGTTTGTCGTGACCAAAATTAAAATTGCACTATTATAGTTTCGAACTTATACACAGGTCCTTTTCATCGCTATTTGCAGTGAGCGCTAACGATGGAATTTTTCATTTTTCGTTCGAGAATATCTAAACCTCCCGGCATTTTCTTGAGCACTATTAAAAATTTTAAACCTCCAGGTGTTGTAATATTGGGAGGCTAATTTCCCTATTTTCGTATTTAATGCTTGCTCCATTTTTACTCGGTTACACTTTAACATAAAATTAATAGAGAATAATTATCTTATATAATTTGTTTACGACATTTATTTTGGTCTGACAAGTAAACAACAGTTGCTAAGTAACCAACATTATAAATAAAGAAAGGTCTTGACAAACTAGGTATGTAACCTTCTCAATGTTGTATTCATGCCTTAAAATTGTATCAATTTTATAGTGACACATCTAATGACGTAGTTTGCATAATCGGAAGTCTGCTTTACGCAATTTTTCTTTCTTTCTAAATTGACGCCATCATCCGCCATCTTTACTGACGTTAACTATGTTCCGAGTGTCCCCCCCCTGGTCACGACCGTGCATTGTATTGTTTTCAGTTTTTATTCGCACTCGCTACGAAGTTGCCGTGACCCGGAGCGCCATGCCGCACCTCGCGCCGATCTAAACGAAGCCTCGTGTTTTCTATTAAGTTTGTTGTTATACTCTGAAGCAGTGAAGTGCTGCGAGCGACCATGGCTCGCTTGACGGAGGAGATGGTGATAGCGCGTTCCAAACAGTCGGATTTGTCGTCTATAAAGAAGTTGAACTGCTGGTGAGTGTTATTTAGGTATTATTAAGGGCACGGCGTGGATAATTGTCGTTCCGGTCGCCGAGCATTTGCATTGTAGCGCGGTTGTCGTGAGAGCTCTGTTCTTGAACCTGGGTTTGCGCGATTTCTACAAGGTGTACAACCAGCTGTTTTGTTGCAGTGCGTTACAGCTGACACAACGTCAGTAAGCGTACAATGTGTATGTATTGTAAGGTGAAATTTACTTTAAAAAATGTTTTAAACAGGTTTGTATGTATTGGTAGATTCTAATTGGAATCTTAATAGAATGATGTAGTAAGGTGATTCACTTGTTTACTCCAGAGACGTTTCCATTCACGGAGTAAGGTCATTTAGGTTTGTGTTAATTTTAGATTGTTATCAAATTAAATTATCAGTTTCACTATAAATATGTTGAAGTAGAATAGAATCACATATATCTCCTTCATTCAATATTTATGTTGTTTACACATGAAAATCGGAAGTTATACTTTGTCTACGCAAGCTTAGTAATAGCCTTTATTTCATGCATTTTTGTTTTTACACTTTCATTGTTTTTACAATTTAATATTTTTCTTTGCTTGTCACGTGTGCGGCCAAACAAAAAGGTCTATGCAAGCTTATAAGAAGATTAATAGTTAGTTACTAGGGAATGCAAATCTGTTATTTTTTGTATGGAAATAACCGCGGTTTCGGTTAAAAACTGATTATTTCCATACAAAAAATAACCGATTTGCATTCCCTAATAGTTACCAATTGATTATATTATATGTATAGGGCTAGAACATTTTAACTTTTGGTTGCCTAATATATAAAATTTACCCTTTTATTATTTTACAATGGTCCACAATTTTGTATGAGGTGAGTTTACTTATGACCTTATTCTTTGTATGATGAAGCAATGAAACAGGTTTACAAACAAAATTCAGATTTTCCATATTAAGGTGAGGTGAGGTAACTTCAAAAGTGGAGTAATTTTGAAAATCACTATCTGCCAATCCAGAAATACTTTATACTTTGACAACACCATACTATTTGCAACACTTACCAAGGGGCTGTCCATAAATTACGTCATCGATTTTTGAGGATTTTTGACCCCCCCCCCCCTATAATCATCCAAAAATCATGCTTCAAATGACCCCATTTCCTATTACTCCATGCTACCGTCATCCGATGTCCAGACCCCCCCCCCCTTAATTTGAAATGACGTAATTTATGAATAGCCCCCAAGGCATCTTACTGTTGCCAAAGTAGAAAGTGCTTGTAGTTATTAATTTGCAATTTTCATAATTATCCGTATATTTGAAATTACCCCAATGCACCTTACAGACAGAGAGTTAAATAAACACCTACTGCAATGAACACCCTAAGGGCCACTTGCACCCTTCACTAACCCGGGGTTAACCGGTTAAATCATGGAGTTACCATGGTTACCAGTACAATTTGACACTGGGTTAACGGTTTAACCGAATAACTCCAGGTTAGTGGAATGGTGCAAGTGGGCCTAAGGGCTGATTTAGACGGCGCGCGGATTCGCATGCGATTTTAGTTACATTGCGGACTGGTGGTTACGTCCAATTCAACCGACCGATCAAAAACCGCAATGTAATGAAACTCGCATGCGAGTTGTCGCATCGTCTAAATAGGGCTTAAGAATCGAAAGCTTCCATTCTACCACACAATTACACACAATAACTAATTAGTGCCTATAAAATTGTATGTTAAAAAATACCTCATACAAGCACTTGGAATTATTAATTTGAGATTTGTATGAATTATATAAGATTTAAAATTGCTTAAGTCAGATTCATTCAGAAGAACACTGCAAAATAAATAATGCTCTTTTGAAAATAACTTTTATGTCTCTTCGAAATAAGGCCTATTAGCTTGTGGCAAACTGGCAAATCCTTTAGATAATGTAGTTGGGTGTTTTAGTGAAGTAATGCACAGATGAATAATGTGTGGATCTTAAATATTTATTGTGTAACACTTTCACTTCTTGATCAGGGTGTAGTCTGTGAGCTGCACACAATTTTACTGCCTCATCAGTTGACAAAACGATTATGATGTCAGAGATTAGATTAACCACCTACCTTGTTGTACAGTCAGCTGTAATAGTGTTTTAGACATTGCATCCCTATGGCCGAGTATAAGATTGTGCTAAGTAAGATCAATGCTGGTGTCTGATGTATTCTGATATTGTCATGGCTCCTCTACACGATGGGCCAGCGTCGGCCACTCCAAAGGACGCAGCCTTGCTGTAGAATGAGATAGCAATATCACTTGCTCCCTCTAACGCATAAATGCGTCCCTTGGAATGGCCGGCGTTGGCCTATCATGTAGAGGAGAAATTACACCTTTCTGTCCATCATTCATTAGCCATTGAACTGGCCATTAGGTTCAAGTGCAATACAATTTATACAATCCAGAGAAAAACAAACTAAACAATGGTAGTGGTAGAAAAAACCTGCCTTAAGCCTGTCATTTGCACTTTCAATGTGTGTAAGAAAGTCTAAATGAATAAACAATCCTAAAATGAATAATAGTTATTTGTTTTACAAGGGGTCAAAGTTGTTGTTTAACCGCTCGTGCTAATATTGATACCTGAGCAAGCGAAAGATTCCAAAATTGAACCACGAGCGTAGCGAGTGGTTCGAAAATGGAATCTTGAGCGTTGCGAGGGTTTCAAAACACGGGGGTTAAACAAAATTTACCCCCGAGTGAAACACAAAATTTTTCACCACACCAAACCAAGGCAAATATTAAATCTAAAATATCAAACTACATCAAACCAAATCAAATCCAAATGAATGTTATTAAATATTTATCACCCAAAAACATAATTTAAAAGTCAATTCTACCAGCAAACATAAGAAAACAACTCAAAATTTGCATTTGATTACTTTGCCTCACATGTGAATAAAACGCAACTTTGCTATCAGTTTTTGAAGTGTAAAGTAAGCCTTTCCGAGCTGGTGTACTGAAAATAAAATTTAACTATCCATAACAAACAAGTTAGTTAAATTCACATTAGTGTCTCGTAGTTCTGCCTAAGTGGAAATTTATTAGTTTGCTTAAGATGCTTGAGATGAAGTGGACAGTTGTTGCATAATGGTTACATGGCCGATGGCCGTATACAATCTCGTAACATGTGCGATATTATATATGATTGAAAACTTTTTTTTTTTTTTTATCTGCGTATTTAGAATTGAATTGATTGAAAACTTGATTCATAAAAACAATTCACAGCTTTAAATTTTAGCTTTTTTAGGTTTTCATTTATTGATTCTTGTTTTGTTAATAAGTGTCATCTCTGTTTTTATCAAATATACTCAGGCCAACACCTAGGGCCCTAGGGAGCGTTCAAGTATTACGTAACGCAATTTTTGGACATTTTTGACCCCCCCTCCCCTCCATGTAACGCGCCGTAACGTTTTTCTGTACCGCTACGCCGCTGTAATGCTAAAAAAAACCGGGCAAGGAGTGTGTACTGTTTCTTCCGAAAATCGTTTTTTCCATATTGATATTTTTGCTATTCGCAATTTTTACCATTTTACTTTTTCTCGATCGCATCCTTTCCCGAGAGCATTTCTAACCATTCGCATATTTTCCCATTAATTTTATTTTCCAGTAGCTTATTTTCCTAATATGTTTTCTAACCATTCGCATAATTTGGATATGTATTCTTATTATAATATACGAGAGACTAACTAAAAAATAACTTCTTTTTGTAAATCAATATCGTACAATATAATTAGTCGGTTCTGGCTGACTGTTTTGCTCGCAGTTCACCTAACACACTCCTCCTCGCTTCGCTCGTCGTCGCACCTATCTATTCCGTGATTGTAAACAAATAAAATAAAGTGGGAAATTGTGCGAATGGTTAGAAAACCTATTCGAAAATTAAGCTATTGGAAAATTCAAATAATGGGAAAATATGCGAATGGTTAAATATGATTTCGGAAAAGGATGCGATCGAGAAAAAGTAAAATGGTAAAAATTGCGAATGGCAAAAATATAAATATGGAAAAAACGATTTTCGGAAGAGACAGTACACACTCCACCCATCCAAGTACTGACCACTCCCGACGTTGCTTAACTTTGGTCAAATATCATGCTCGTGAAGTTGACCACCCCATACCGTTTGCCCGCAAATGGCATAGCTATATCGTTTGTTCATCGTTAGTTCACGTTTGTTCAGCAGGTAAAATCGTAAGGACCCGATTCTAACATCATTTTTTTTAAAAAACAAAAGGGGGTGGCTGTCTTCACGCTAACCACCCCAAACCACTTTTTGTAATTTTTTTTGGTCTAGATAGCAAGATATTCGTTAGTTCACGTTTGTTCAGGCATTAAAATCGTTAGGACCCGATTCCTTCATTCTTTTTTATTTTTTTAAAGTGGGGTGGCTGTCTTCACGCTAGCCACCCCACCCCGAAATCAGCCAAACTAACCATGTGAAGTCACCGAGCGACGTTAGTTCACGTTTGTTCAGGCATTAAAATCGTTAGGATCTCATTAGATTTGCCATAAAAAAATAAAATCAAAAAATTCATATATATGGGCCAGCGGAGTCAAGTAATGTGGCCTAGCAAGCAATCGACGCGGATGCTAACGATTCTTTAGCTTGAATAAACTTATATAGACGATATTTAAACGATTAATGACAGTGCCTTGCGGGCGTTCAAAAGATAATAAGAGATATCCGTAGTTTTATATTTTTTTATAATATGGGGGTGGCTGTCTTCACGCTAACCACCCCAAACCACTTTTAGTACAAAAATTTGGTCTAGTTAGCAAGATATTCGTTAGTTCACGTTTGTTCAGGCATTAAAATCGTTAGGACCCGATTCCTTAATTTTTTTTAATTTTTTCAAAGTGGGGTGGCTGTCTTCACGCTAGCCACCACACCCCGAAACCAGCCAAACTAACCATGTGAAGTCATCGAGCGACGTTAGTTCACGTTTGTTCAGGCATTTAAATCGTTAGGATCTCATTAGATTTGCTATAAAAAAATAAAATCCAAAAATTCATATATATGGGCCAGCCGAGGCAAGTAATGTGCCTAAGTCGACGGCTGAAAAAAATAGTCAGGATCGGGTCCTTACAATGCCACTTGCAGGACAACGTCAGCTGACCATGCTGATTCAAGATAGATAGGTCATTTGCGGGCGATCGATACAGATTTACCGGCAAAAAATAAAACTTGAAAATCTGAATTACTCAAATTATGATACTAAGTCGCAGGCTGAAAAAAATACTCAGAAGCGGGTCCTTACGACGCCACTTGCAGGACAATGTCAGCTGACCATGCTGATTCAAGGTAGATAGGTCATTTGCGGGCGATCGAAACAGATTTACCGAAAAAAAAAAAACTTGAAAATCAGAATTACTCAACTTATGCTCCTAAGTCGACGGCTGAAAAAAATAGTCAGGATCGGGTCCTTACGATGCCACTGGCAGGACAACGTCAGCTGACCATGCTGATTCAAGATAGATAGGCCAGGTGCGGGCGATCGAAACAGATTTACCGGAAAAAATAAAACTTGAAAATCTGAATTACTCAAATTATGCTCCCAAGTCGACGGCTGAAAAAAATACTCAGAATCGGGTCCTTACGATGCCACTTGTAGAACAATGTCAGCTGACCATGCTGATTCTAGATAAATAGGTCATTTGCGGACGATCGAAACAGATTAACCAGAAAAAAATAAAACTTGAAAATCTGAATTAGTCAAATTATGCTTTTAAATCTCAGGCTGAAAAAAATACTCAGAATCGGGTCCTTACGATGCCACTTGCAGGACAATGTCAGCTGACCATGCTGATTCAAGATAGATAGGTCATTTGCGTGCGTACGAAACAGATTTACCGGAAAAAAATAAAACTTGAAAATCTGAATTACTCAACTTATGCTCCTAAGTCGACGGCTGGAAAAAATAGTCAGGATCGGGTCCTTACGATGCCACTTGCAGGAAAACGTCAGCTTACCATGCTGATTCAAGATAGATAGGTAGGTCATTTGCGGGCGATCGAAACAGATTTACCGGAAAAAAATAAAACTTGAAATCTAACATCATTTTTTTTTTAAACAAAAGGGGGTGGCTGTCTTCACGCTAGCCACCCCAAACCACTTTTTGTATTTTTTTTTGGTCTAGATACCAAGATATTCGTTAGTTCACGTTTATTCAGGCATTAAAATCGTTAGGACCCGATTCCTTCATTTTTTTTAATTTTTTTAAAGTGGGGTGGCTGTCTTCACGCTAGCCACCCCACCCCGAAATCAGCCAAACTAACCATGTGAAGTCATCGAGCGACGTTAGTTCACGTTAGTTCAGGCATTAAAATCGTTAGGATCTCATTAGATTTGCCATAAAAAAATAAAATCGAAAAATTCATATATATGGGCCAGCGGAGTCAAGCAATGTGGCCTAGCATGCAATCGACGCGGATACTAACGATTCTTTAGCATGAATAAACTTATATAGACGATATTTAAGCGATAAATTACAGTGCCTTGCGGGCGTTCAAAAGATAATAAGAGATATCCGTAGTTTTATATTTCTTTAATACTATGGGGTTGGCTGTCTTCACGCTAGCCACCTCAAATCACTTTTATTATAATTTTTGGTCTAGATAGCAAGATATTCCTTAGTTCACGTTTGTTCAGGTATTTAAATCGTTGGGACCCGATTCCCTAATTTTTTTTTTTTTTTGAAAGTGGGGTGGCTGTCTTCACGCTAGCCACCCCACCCCGAAATCAGCCATACTAACCATGTGAAGTCATCGAGCGACGTTAGTTCACGTTTGTTCAGGCATTAAAATCGTTAGGATCTCATTAGATTTGCCATAAAAAAATAAAATCTAAATTTCATATATACGGGCCAGCCGAGGCAAGTAATGTGCCTAAGTCGACGGCTGAAAAAAATACTCAGAATCGGGTCCTTACGATGCCACTTGCAGGACAACCTCAGCAGACCATACTGATCCAAGATAGATAGGTCATTTGCGGGCGATCAAAACAGCTTTGCCGGAAAAAATTAAAACTTGAAAATCTGAATAACTCGACTTACGCTCCTAAGTCGACGGCTGAAAAAAATATTCAGAATCGGGTCCTTACGATGCTACTTTCAGGACACCGTCAGAAGACTATACTGATTCAAGATAGATTAGTCATTTGCGGGCGTTCGAAACAGATTAACCAGAAAAAAATAAAACTTGAAAATCTGTATAACTCAACTTACGCTCCTAAGTCGCAGGCTGAAAAAAATACTCAGAATCGGGTCCTTACGATGCCACTTGCAGGACAACGTCAACAGACTATACTGATTCAAGATAGATAGGTCATTTGCGGGCGATCAAAACAGCTTTGCCGGAAAAAAATAAAACTTGAAAATCTGAATAACTCGACTTACGCTTCTAAGTCGACGGCTGAAAAAAATACTTAGAATCGGGTCCATACGATGCCACTTGCAGGACAACGTTAACAGACTATACTAATTCAAGATATATAGGTCATTTGCGGGCGATCAAAACAGCTTTGCCGGAAAAAAATAAAACTTGAAAATCTGAATTAGTCAAATTATGCTTTTAAATCTCAGGCTGAAAAAATACTCAGAATCGGGTCCTTACGATGCCACTTGCAGAACAATGTCAGCTGACCATGCTGATTCAAGATAGATAGGCCATTTACGGGCAATCGAAACAGATTTACCGGAAAAAAATAAACTTGAAAATCTGAATTACTCAACTTATGCTCCCAAGTCGACGGCTGAAAAAAATACTCAGAATCGGGTCCTTACGATGCCACTTGCAGGACAACGTCAGCTGACCATCCTGATTCAAGATAGATAGGTCATTTGCGGGCGATCGAAACAGATTTACCGGAAAAAAATAAAACTTGAAAATCTGAATTACTCAAATTATGATACTAAGTCGCAGGCTGAAAAAAATACTCAGAATCGGGTCCTTACGATGCCACTTGCAGGACAACCTCAGCAGACCATACTGATTCAAGATATATAGGTCACTTGCGGGCGTTCGAAACAGAATAACCGGAAAAAAATAAAACTTGAAAATATGAATTAGTCAAATTATGCTTTTAAATCGCAGGCTGAAAAAAAAAATCAGAATCGGGTCCATACGATGCCACTGGCAGGACGACGTCAGCAGACCATACTGATGCAAGATAGATAGGTCATTTGCGGGCAATCGAAACAGATTTACCGGAAAAAAATAAAACTTGAAAATCTGAATTACTCAAATTATGATACTATGTCGCAGGCTGAAAAAAATACTCAGAATCGGGTCCTAACGATGCCACTTGCAGGACGAAGTCAGCAGACCATACTGATGCAAGATAGATAGGTCATTTGCGGGCGATCGAAACAGATTTGCCGGAAAAAATTAAAATTTGAAAATCTGAATGACTGAAATTATGCTCCTCAGTCGACGACTAACAAAAATACTCAGAATCAGCATGGTAAAAGCTGAAGCAAAAGCTGTTTCGATCGCCCGCAAATGACCTATCTATCTTGAATCAGCATGGTCAGCTGACATTGTCCTGCAAGTGGCATCGTAAGGACCCGATTCTGAGTATTTTTTTCAGCCTGAGATTTAAAAGCATAATTTGAGTAATTCAGATTTTCAAGTTTTATTTTTTTCCGGTTAATCTGTTTCGATCGCCCGCAAATGACCTATTTATCTTGAATCAGTATGGTCTGCTGACGTCGTCCTGCAAGTGGCATCGTAAGGACCCGATTCTGAGTATTTTTTTCAGCCTGCGACTTAGTATCATAATTTGAGTAATTCAGATTTTCAAGTTTTATTTTTTTCGGTAAATCTGTTTCGATCGCCCGCAAATGACCTATCTTGGATCAGTATGGTCTGCTGAGGTTGTCCTGCAAGTGGCATCGTAAGGACCCGATTCTGAGTATTTTTTTCAGCCTGAGATTTAAAAGCATAATTTGACTAATTCAGATTTTCAAGTTTTATTTTTTTCTGGTTAATCTGTTTCGATCGCCCGCAAATGACCTATCTATCTTGAATCAGCATGGTCAGGTGACATTGTTCTGCAAGTGGCATCGTATGGACCCGATTCTGAGTATTGTTTTCAGCCGTCGACTTAGGAGCATAAGTTGAGTAATTCAGATTTTAAAGTTTTATTTTTTTCCGGTAAATCTGTTTCGATCGCCCGCAAATGACCTATCTATCTTGACTCAGCATGGTCAGCTGACGTTTTCCTGCAAGTGGCATTGTAAGGACCCGATTCTAAGTATTTTTTTCAGCCTGCGATTTAAAAGCATAATTTGACTAATTCAGATTTTCAAGTTTTATTTTTTCCGGTTAATCTGTTTCGATCGCCCGCAAATGACCTATCTATCTTGAATCAGTATAGTCTGTTGATGTTGTCCTGCAAGTGGCCTCGTAAGGACCCGATTCTGAGTATTTTTTCCAGCCTGCGACTTAGTAGCGTAAGTTAAGTAATTCAGATTTTCAAGTTTTAATTTTTTCCGGCAAAGCTGTTTTGAACGCCCGCAAATGACCTATCTATCTTGAATCAGTATAGTCTGCTGACGTTGTTCTGCAAGTGGCATCGTAAGGACCCGATTCTGAAAATTTTTTTCAGCCGTCGACTTAGGAGCGTAAGTTGAGTTATACAGATTTTCAAGTTTTATTTTTTTCTGGTTAATCTGTTTCGAAAGCCCGCAAATGACCAATCTATCTTGAATCAGTATAGTCTTCTGACGTTGTCCTGAAAAGGGCATCGTAAGGACCCGATTCTGACTATTTTTTTCAGCCGTCGACTTAGGAGCATAAGTTGAGTAATTCAGATTTTCAAGTTTTATTTTTTTCCGGTTAATCTGTTTCGATCGCCCGCAAATGACCTATCTATCTTGAATCATCATGGTCAGCTGACATTGTCTTTCAAGTGGCATCGTAAGGACCCGATTCTGAGTATTTTTTCCGCCTGCGATTTAAAAGCATAATTTGACTAATTCAGATTTTCAAGTTTTATTTTTTTCTGGGTAATCTGTTTCGATCGCCCGCAAATGACTTATCTATCTAGAATCAGCATGGTCAGCTGACATTGTTCTGCACGTGGCATCGTAAGGACCCGATTCTGAGTATTTTATTCAGCCGTCGACATGGGAGCATAATTTGAGTAATTCAGATTTTCAAGTTTAATTTTTTTCCGGCAAAGCTGTTTTGATCGCCCGCAAATGACCTATCTATCTTGAATCAGTGTAGTCTGTTGATGTTGTCCTGCAAGTGGCATCGTAAGGACCCGATTCTGAGTATTTTTTTCAGCCGTCGACTTAGAAGCGTAAGTCGAGTTATTCAGATTTTCAAGTTTTAATTTTTTCCGGCAAAGCTGTTTTGATCGCCCGCAAATGACCTATCTATCTTGAATCAGTATAGTCTGTTGACGTTGTCCTGCAAGTGGCATCGTAAGGACCCGATTCTGAGTATTTTTTTCAGCCGTCGACTTAGGAGCGTAAGTCGAGTTATTCAGATTTTCAAGTTTTAATTTTTTCCGGCAAAGCTGTTTTGATCGCCCGCAAATGACCTATCTATCTTGGATCAGTATGGTCTGCTGAGGTTGTCCTGCAAGTGGCATCGTAAGGACCCGATTCTGAGTATTTTTTTCAGCCGTCGACTTAGGCACATTACTTGCCTCGGCTGGCCCGTATATATGAAATTTAGATTTTATTTTTTTATGGCAAATCTAATGAGATCCTAACGATTTTAATGCCTGAACAAACGTGAACTAACGTCGCTCGATGACTTCACATGGTTAGTATGGCTGATTTCGGGGTGGGGTGGCTAGCGTGAAGACAGCCACCCCACTTTGAAAAAATAAAAAAAATGAAGGAATCGGGTCCTAACGATTTAAATACCTGAACAAACGTGAACTAAGGAAAATCTTGCTATCTAGACCAAAAAATAATAATAAAAGTGATTTGAGGTGGCTAGCGTGAAGACAGCCACCCCCATAGTATTAAAAAAATATAAAACTACGGATATCTCTTATTATCTTTTGAACGCCCGCAAGGCACTGTAATTTATCGCTTAAATATCGTCTATATAAGTTTATTCATGCTAAAGAATCGTTAGTATCCGCGTCGATTGCTTGCTAGGCCACATTACTTGACTCCGCTGGCCCATATATATGAATTTTTCGATTTAATTTTTTTATGGCAAATCTAATGAGATCCTAACGATTTTAATGCCTGAACAAACGTGAACTAACGTCGCTCGATGACTTCACATGGTTAGTTTGGCTGATTTCGGGGTGGGGTGGCTAGCGTGAAGACAGCCACCCCACTTTAAAAAAAAAAAAATGAAGGAATCGGGTCCTAACGATTTTAATGCCTGAACAAAGGTGAACTAACGAATATCTTGCTATCTAGACCAAAAAAAAATGCAAAAAGTTGTTTGGAGTGGCTAGCGTGAAGACAGCCACCCCCTTTTGTTTTTTAAAAAAAATTATGTTAGATTTCAAGTTTTATTTTTTTCCGGTAAATCTGTTTCGATCGCCCGCAAATGACCTACCTATCTATCTTGAATCAGCATGGTAAGCTGACGTTTTCCTGCAAGTGGCATCGTAAGGACCTGATCCTGACTATTTTTTCCAGCCGTCGACTTAGGAGCATAAGTTGAGTAATTCAGATTTTCAAGTTTTATTTTTTTCCGGTAAATCTGTTTCGTACGCCCGCAAATGACCTATCTATCTTGAATCAGCATGGCCAGCTGACATTGTCTTGCAAGTGGCATCGTAAGGATCCGATCCTGACTATTTTTTTCAGCCGTCGACTTAGGAGCATAAGTTGAGTAATTCAGATTTTCAAGTTTAATTTTTTTCTGGTTAATCTGTTTCGATCGCCTGCAAATGGTCTATCTATCTTGAATCAGCATGGCCAGCTGACATTGTCCTGCAAGTGGCATCGTAAAAATCCGATCCTGACTATTTTTTTCAGCCGTCGACTTAGGTGCATAAGTTGAGTAATTCAGATTTTCAAGTTTAATTTTTTTCTGGTTAATCTGTTTCGATTGCCCGCAAATGACCTATTATCTATCTTGAATCAGCATGGTCAGCTGACATTGTCCTGCAAGTGGCATCGTAAGGACCCGATTCTGACTATTTTTTTCAGCCTGAGATTTAAAAGCATAATTTGAGTCATTCAGATTTTTAAGTTTTAATTTTTTCCGGCAAATCTGTTTCGATCGCCCGCAAATGACCTATCTATCTTGAATCAACATGGTCAGCTGACATTGTCCTGTAAGTGGCATCGTAAGGACCCGATTCTGAGTATTTTTTTCAGCCTGCGACTTAGTATCATAATTTGAGTAATTCAGATTTTCAAGTTTTATTTTTTTCCGGTAAATCTGTTTCGATCGCCCGCAAATGACCTATCTATCTTGAATCAGGATGGTCAGCTGACGTTGTCCTGCAAGTGGCATCGTAAGGACCCGATTCTGAGTATTTTTTTCAGCCGTCGACTTGGGAGCATAAGTTGAGTAATTCAGATTTTCAAGTTTATTTTTTTCCGGTAAATCTGTTTCGATTGCCCGTAAATGGCCTATCTATCTTGAATCAGCATGGTCAGCTGACATTGTTCTGCAAGTGGCATCGTAAGGACCCGATTCTGACTATTTTTTTCAGCCTGAGATTTAAAAGCATAATTTGAGTCATTCAGATTTTTAAGTTTTAATTTTTTCCGGCAAATCTGTTTCGATCGCCTGCAAATGACCTATCTATCTTGAATCAACATGGTCAGCTGACATTGTCCTGTAAGTGGCATCGTAAGGACCCGATTCTGAGTATTTTTTTCAGCCGTCGACTTGGGAGCATAATTTGAGTAATTCAGATTTTCAAGTTTTTTTTTTCCGGTAAATCTGTTTCGATCGCCCGCAAATGACCTATCTATCTTGAATCAGCATGGTCAGCTGATATTTTCCTGCAAGTGGCATGGTAAGGACCCGATTCTGAGTATTTTTTTCAGCCTGCGATTTAAAAGCATAATTTGACTAATTCATATTTTCAAGTTTTATTTTTTTCCGGTTATTCTGTTTCGAACGCCCGCAAGTGACCTATATATCTTGAATCAGTATGGTCTGCTGACGTTGTCCTGCAAGTGGCATCGTAAGGACCCGATTCTGAGTATTTTTTTCAGCCTGCGATTTAAAAGCATAATTTGACTAATTCACATTTTCAAGTTTTATTTTTTTCTGGTTAATCTGTTTCGATCGCCCGCAAATGACCTATTTATCTAGAATCAGCATGGTCAGCTGACATTGTTCTGCAAGTGGCATCGTAAGGACCCGATTCTGAGTATTTTTTTCAGCCGTCGACTTGGGAGCATAATTTGAGTAATTCAGATTTTCAAGTTTTATTTTTTTCCGGTAAATCTGTTTCGATCGCCCGCACCTGGCCTATCTATCTTGAATCAGCATGGTCAGCTGACGTTGTCCTGCCAGTGGCATCGTAAGGACCCGATCCTGACTATTTTTTTCAGCCGTCGACTTAGGAGCATAAGTTGAGTAATTCTGATTTTCAAGTTTTTTTTTTTTCGGTAAATCTGTTTCGATCGCCCGCAAATGACCTATCTACCTTGAATCAGCATGGTCAGCTGACATTGTCCTGCAAGTGGCGTCGTAAGGACCCGCTTCTGAGTATTTTTTTCAGCCTGCGACTTAGTATCATAATTTGAGTAATTCAGATTTTCAAGTTTTATTTTTTGCCGGTAACTCTGTATCGATCGCCCGCAAATGACCTATCTATCTTGAATCAGCATGGTCAGCTGACGTTGTCCTGCAAGTGGCATTGTAAGGACCCGATCCTGACTATTTTTTTCAGCCGTCGACTTAGGCACATTACTTGCCTCGGCTGGCCCATATATATGAATTTTTGGATTTTATTTTTTTATAGCAAATCTAATGAGATCCTAACGATTTAAATGCCTGAACAAACGTGAACTAACGTCGCTCGATGACTTCACATGGTTAGTTTGGCTGGTTTCGGGGTGTGGTGGCTAGCGTGAAGACAGCCACCCCACTTTGAAAAATTAAAATAAATTAAGGAATCGGGTCCTAACGATTTTAATGCCTGAACAAACGTGAACTAACGAATATCTTGCTAACTAGACCAAATTTTTGTACTAAAAGTGGTTTGGGGTGGTTAGCGTGAAGACAGCCACCCCCATATTATAATAAAATATAAAACTACGGATATCTCTTATTATCTTTTGAACGCCCGCAAGGCACTGTCATTAATCGTTTAAATATCGTCTATATAAGTTTATTCAAGCTAAAGAATCGTTAGCATCCGCGTCGATTGCTTGCTAGGCCACATTACTTGACTCCGCTGGCCCATATATATGAATTTTTCGATTTTATTTTTTTATGGCAAATCTAATGAGATCCTAACGATTTTAATGCCTGAACAAACGTGAACTAACGTCGCTCGGTGACTTCACATGGTTAGTTTGGCTGATTTCGGGGTGGGGTGGCTAGCGTGAAGACAGCCACCCCACTTTAAAAAAATAAAAAAAAATGAAGGAATCGGGTCCTAACGATTTTAATGCCTGAACAAACGTGAACTAACGAATATCTTGCTATCTAGACCAAAAAAAATTACAAAAAGTGGTTTGGGGTGGCTAGCGTGAAGACAGCCACCCCCTTTTGTTTTTTAAAAAAAATGATGTTAGAATCGGGTCCTTACGATTTTACCTGCTGAACAAACGTGAACTAACGATGAACAAACGATATAGCTATGCCATTTGCGGGCAAACGATATGGGGTGGTCAACTTCACGAGCATTCAAATATCACGTTTGTTGTATGGGAGCCCCATTTAAATTTTTATTTTATTCTGTTTTTAGTATTTGTTGTTATAGCGGCAACAGAAATACGTCATCTGTGAAAATTTCAACTGTCAAGCTATCACGGTTCGTGAGATACAGCCTGGTGACAGACGGACGGACGGACGGACGGACGGACAGCGAAGTCTTAGTTATAGGGTCCCGTTTTACCCTTTGGGTACGGAACCCTAAAAAACGAACTATAAGGAAAATCATAATTACACAGTACTAAAATTGGAGTAGAAGAGAAAGATGCCCGCAGTTTGCGAACTTCGGTGTTCGCGGTAGGCCCCCTGATGGCCCTGATAGGTTTGTTATGGCTCCTCTACACGATGGGTCAACGCCGGCCACTCAAGGGACGCATTTATGCGTTAGAGGGAGCAAGTGATATTGCTATCTCATTCTACGGCATGGCTGCGTCCCTTGGAGTGGCCGGCGTTGGCCCATCGTGTAGAGGAGCCATTAGTGGTGCATTCCCACGCGGTGAGCTAATGCTCTGAAGTTTATGATCCATAACCGGAAGTGAGACGAACATACATCCTTCAATAACTCAAGGTCACGTCACTGGCAATATATAAACACGAAGAATAATTGAAGTTTATTAATCTGAACAAGCGGTTATTTACGAAATTCCAGAGCAATTACTAGATCCATAGTGCTGCGTAATAATGAAGTATCTTGTCCATTGTTTAAATATTTCAATAATCTAGTGAAAGTTAGATTCCGTCAACTATCAATAGCCCTACACCTTGGCGGCTCTGCGTGCGTCCCATTAGTCCCATGACACGGGCTATAGGGCTAACTCTCGGTGTAGCCCTTAAGTACATATTACAACATTTTCGAAAGGGCCTATTCTCGGACGAGGCAGCATATTTTCCATTTTCCTTTATTTCTAAGGTTTATTTGTACATAGGTCGTCAGATCTTATCCCAACCCAACATGGTGTCTCCGCGGAATACTGTGTCCCCAGCCTAATTGAATAGTCCCAACCGTGACTCACTTCGTGTGAACACTTAATAACTTGCTCCTAACGAAGTGAACTCGGCCGTGATGCAAAACCGTTCCACAACAAGATTTAAACCTAAACAAACTAAACTGAAATAGTCCAATCTTGTTCCAACATTGTGTCCCCACAGAATACTGTGTCCCCAACCTTATTGTACAGTCACAGCCGTGACTCAGTCTCGTGACTTCGCAGCCCGCTCCTAACAAGGCGAGTGGGCATATGCATCGCCAGTCATGTTGCAATACAACTGCACTGCAGCGGTGCAAGGCCGATGCACACCTAATTTGCAAATTTGACCTATAGTTCGTTTTTTAAGCATTAGAAAGAACTTGCAAGAAGGTAAGCGATCTTGACACGTCTTTTAATTGAAAAACTCGTTTTAAAAATCAGTAACTATTACTTATGAAAGCAGAAGAATATAAATGATCGTATTAGATTCATAATCGTTACATATTTGCCGTAACTCATTATTAAAATGTGTTTTTCAATTAAAAGACACATCAAGATTGTTTACTCTATTTCTAATGCTAAAAAACAAGAACTATAAACAACTACGAGGGTTGCACTGAAAATGTCGGGAATAGAGAAAACTGTCGCATCTAGACAGTCAATCTTTATTTTAATGCATACTTAAACTCAAACTGACCACGCATATAAATTTTCTTTTGAAAGTAATCATTCTGTAATGCACACGGCTCATAATCCCAAAGTCCTTTTTGTATGGCGATTTTGGGGCCTTAGTGGTTTTGTATGAAATTCGTAAAGTAGCCAACGGAATTGAAGTTTTTTTTACATATATCTATATATAAAAGATTTTTTTACTGTTGTCATATGAATATTTAGGAATGTCGAAATCTGCCGATATGCAACTTTTTTGGCAGTCTTTTTAATTAACAACACAAATGCGATTTTAAATTTTGACGTCGCTTTGGAATGACATGCTTCTTTAAGATCACCCATGGGATAAAATGAAAGCGACTTTCATATATAATTTTAACTGCAAACGAGCGTACGATGAACTCTAGTTCATAAAAAAATAACAGAAGCCCATTGTAACTTTTATTTGTTCGCTGAGGGCATATTGAAAACCGTTTAAAAATGTGATCCGAAAAATCACTTGGCCAAAAATTCAAATAATGTTCGACATACAATTTTCAAATTGTCAGTAATTTTTAAATATAAATGACAACCAAATGGAATATACCTTAAAAGTTTTATAAAGAGTTACATTTTTATAAATTATATGCCTCATTCTATTATGTTATTTCTAAGTGTCCCATTCCCGAATATTTCAGTGCGACCCTCGTAGCAAACATTGTGACTTTGAGGTTTTAGATAATCTGGCCGCGTAGCCAAGATGCCGATCGCTTACGGTCCGTAGCGATCGAAACGCAACTGTCACTGTCGCACTAATATGGAAGAGTGATAGAGAGACATAATGGTTTTCGTTGTCGAAGCGATAGCGATTGTAACCTTGGCTAGGCCGGCAGAATCGTTACACTTATGAGACGATTTACACAGTGATTCGTGTTAAATGCGAATGCATACTTTTGCTACTATAAGGCAATTAGCAGGTTGTATGAACTCGCACCTAGCTTAGTTAACAAACACACTATTCCGTTTGCATAGAATTCAAAATTGCCTGATTCCCTCTGCGATAACATCATAGTTCGTTACGAGTCGCATATTAGAGTTTAATTATTGTACAACCGCAGTCAGATATATCGGAGCTTTGGAGTTGCTCAAAAACATCTGAACACGCACTATAACGCCATGACAATAGAGGCGTGTTCAGATATTTGTGAGTACCGTGTCCGCTCCGATATATCTGGTGGCGACTGTCCCATCGTTAATACAGTTCACTGGTAATGGAACCATGTATGTATACAAGCCAAGACATAAGGTCTTCGCAAGCTAGATCAGTTAAGTCATAATACTATTACTTATTCTGTGGTTAAGTGGTGTTATGTTAGTATGTATTGTACTTAGTACTAGTAACCTACGCACGCACGTCGTCGGCTGCCTGACTAGAATATTATTGTTTTGAATTGACTTTACAAGTATTGAATCTTGTTAGCCTTGCCTTTTATTACTTATATCATACTTATGTGTTTATTATGCAGTTGGTTTGCAGTCAAGGAATTTGATATGTGTTCTCAGAAGTACTGTACTGTAGAAGTGACGAGGGGGAAAGGAGATGGCCGAACGAGATGGTTTTATGGAACTTCCAGTAGGAGTAGCAGAAAAAGCGCTATAATAATAGCAAACACACGACAAGATATTAAATACTTTGCGAAAAACTTACATTACGCAGGTAGGTGTAGGTACTTACAGCAGTACGCCTGACCATTTGTAGGCCTTGTGTGGTTGTGATAAAATTCATGAATGCCCAGTTAAGACTTAAAACTGTGTCTGGCAAGTACGTCAGCAATGTAGGCGGCTGATAGAATCATGGCCAAGTAAGGCTTAATGGCTGAATCGGCTCCTATGGCGTCAAGGCTGATGATTCCACACAAGATTGGAGGGCCTCTACAGTGTTGGCCGAAACGTTAATGCAACTGACCATTCTTGACCCTTAACCAGTACAAATTGAACCGTCAACTGTAAACGTTCGTTACCGTTTACGGTTCAATTTGTAATGGTTATTGGTCAATTGCAATTATCGTTCGGCCAACACTGGGCCTCTACTTGTTGTAGGTAGATTTAAAACAGTCGTCATTAGATCGAATCATTATTTTGTAACTCATCCTAGTAGTCGTAGTATTATGTGACACGCTCTTATGGCTCTCCAAATAAGATTGTGTCAGATATTTTCGCGGCCTTCGAAGAGTAACATATTATTGCAGGTGACTGTACTTAATAATGTTTTTACCACGTCAGTGGTAAGCAAGTCTACAAATCACCTGATGGTAAAGCAGTTAACCTGAGCCTTGCGAATTCTCTTCTCGGATTCCAATTAGTGATGTACCGACTATTGATTTGGCCGACTAGCCGACTAATCGGCGCTCGGATGGCCGATTAGTCGGCCGACTAGTCGATGCTCATAAAAACACCGTTTCACCCCTTTCGTCGCGCTATTCTACATATTATAAAGGCTGCTATTTAACTGATCACCAGATTTAATAAAATTTAATACCAAAAAAAACTACTTTACCACCCTAAAATAATGAATGATCACCAAAATTATAACACCATTTTAATGTGAAATGATTACCAATTTTAATACATTTTACTATCCTATTAAAGGAAATGACACCAAATTAATCATTATTAACCCAAAAATTGTAGATAATTACCAAATTTCAAACCCCAATTTAATGTCAATTGATAACCAAATTTTTACATCGTGCTATCCTATTAAATAAAATGACACCAAAATAATCATTGTAAACCCAAAAATAGTAAATGAACACCAAAATTAGAACTCCATTTTAATGTAAATTATAAGCAAATTTTTAAATCTTGCTATCCTATTAAAGCTAAGCAAAATTTTCTAGTAGCATTTCGTTTGTGTATGGGTTGCAGTTCAAACCTAACCTAACCCACTTTTCTAGTAACATTTCGTTTCTGTAAGGTTCGCAGTTCAAACCTAACCTAACCCACTTTTCTAGTAACATTTCGTTTCTGTAAGGTTCGCAGTTCAAACCTAACCTAACCCACTTTTCTAGTAGCATTTCTTATCTGGAAGGGTCGCAGTTCAAACCTAACCTAACCCACTTTTCTAGTAGAATTTCGTTTCTGTGTGGGTCGGAGTTCAAACCTAACCTAACCCACTTTTCTAGTAGCGTTTCGTTTCTGTAAGGGTCACAGTTCAAACCTAACCTAACCCACTTTTCTAGCAGCATTTCGTTTCTGTAAGGGTCGCAGTTCAAACCTAACCTAACCCACTTTTCTAGTAGCAATTTGTTTCTGTAAGGGTCGCAGTGTTAACCTAGCCCACTTAACTGATAGCAGTACAAACCTAACCTAACATACTTTTCTAGTAGCATTTCAGTATGCCTACCTAAGTTATGCGGTGCGGGGTACGGGGGTTGAGCGGGAGGGGCTAGTAATTTTGGCATCATTTTACTTTATTTGGTAATATGTATAAATTTTTTGGTATCATAGTGGTTTATTTAGGTGAAAATATCGCATTTATTTGGTCTTCAAGATTTGGTGATCATTAATGATTTTTGGTAATCATTCAATATATTTGGTATTCGAATACAATTTGAAGTGCAGTCGTAATTAAAATGGTGGTACATTTGTAATTTTAGGCCTTATTTTTTTGGTGTTCAGTAATTTTTTTTGGGTAGCATGATTTTTTTATTTAGGGTACCAAAGTATTTTTTGGTGGTCATTATATTTGTAGCCTATTATAAATAGAAACACTGAAAAATGAAATAAATAAAAAAATCCTAAGGCTATATTTCATACGACAACCGAACAATCGGACAAGAAAGCGACCAAGCGGTCAATAATTCGAACAAAAGTTTTCGTAAGCACCCTAAATAGGAAATTGGGTAAAATAGGTGAAAAGCTTATAGAAAATATTTGCTGTTTATTTCTTTTTGCCCTGTTTCTCTGTCACTTATAAAGTGCCGACTAATCGGCCATTTTTGCTGACTAGTCGCCGACTAATCGCCGACTACGAATGAGGCCGGATAGTCGGCTTTCCCGACTAGTCGGCGACTAGTCGGTACATCCCTAATTCCAATGTCACGGGTTCGAGTCTCGGCCGAGGCAGTCATTCCATTTTTTGCGCACAGTATGTGACGTGATGTCACACTACAACCATTTCAGTATTCTCTTCAATTTCGCCATCTCTTTGCCAAAACAGGCGTAACATTTGCAAACAAAGTAAGCATATTTGCTGTCGGATCGTGCTGAGTCAGTCGGTTCGTTGCTCGGTTGGTTCCTTTTGCGGTGCCGTGGGCGGCGGGCGGTGGGCGCTTGTAAATTGTGTTCTACAGATGTATTGTACTGAATTGTATAAGGAATTGGCCGGTTTGTTATTTATTTTCTGTATATGTATATGTACAGTCACCAGCAATAATATGTTACTCTTCGAAGGCCGCAAAAATATGTGACACGCTCTTATGACTCTACAAATAAGATCGTGTCAGATGTTTTTGCGGCCTTCGTAGAGTAACATATTATTGCAGGTGACTGTACCTACATGTATAGATAACATCAAATAGGGTACAGCTAATTATGAGCACATGGGACTGGCCTTAGGCATTTTTTTTTCAATTTTGGTGCGTTCATTTTCTAAACGAATTAAATTAAATTTATTAGGCAACTAAACTTTTGACTCATCATGTACGGTAGGCTTGTTACGAGGCTATGACAATTCCTCTAGCTAGGTACTTGTAAAGGGACCCACTGATTATCAGTCGCCGGACGGTATCGGCCTGTCAGTTAGAACAAAATTTTGACAATTCCGAACAACTGACAGGCCAATACCGTCCGGCGGACTGATAATCAGTGGGCCCCTTAATAAGCGTGAAGACACGTCAGATTACTTGCTCGAATAAAAAGAACAGCCACTGCATTGGTAATCGCACCGCGATCTTATCTGCGTGTACGCACGACGGGGCCGCACGAGCGCGTGCGCGTGCGATTGTATGAGTACCCCGCCTACACGCACGCAGGGTTATATACCACATCACACCACTATTGGGAACGTGCGAAGTCGGTGGCGCTGATCGTCACAAACACAGAGGTAATCTTATGGAATGTCCGACATTAGTACTAGCGGCAGCCGCTTGAACTAATTTTACTCCATAAGATTTAACTTAGAAATTCCGCCAAAGTGAGGGCAGCACCAGTCGTGCACATAGCGAATGCCTCTGCCAGTTCTGCCACACACTCGCCGAGTCACAAGGGAAGTTGAGTCGCACCCCCTTATTCATAAACGTTTACTAAAGTTGACAAGCCGATAATAATAGCTTGTCCTTTTCCGACGTATTGGTATGATGGAAAGGGACAAACGATTATTATCGGCTTGTCAACTTTAGTAAACGCTTATGAATAAGGGCACGTCATGCTCCACGTCGTGCTCGCCGCTCCCTATATTTTGTCGGTTTTTTGACATGAGTCAAAGGACCGGCAGTACGAGCAGGGCCGTCTTAGTCTTAAACTATGCTGGGGCCTTGGGCACATAAGAATATAGGGGCCTTTTGGAAAGAAACAAAGCTAATTAAATTAACATTTTTCTACAATGATCTTCTATTTTTACTGTCTGCATGTCCTTAGGGTCCCCTGAGGATGGGGGTCCTGGGCACTGGGAGTAGAGCAGTATATCTCGTATTCCCATTGACTGCATTGATTCGGAGGGCTACCTCAAAGTACGGCAGTCTATACTAGCTAATGGCCTCTCCAAGCGTCACCGCATATGATTTGCAATACATTTGTGGCATTTGATCGACCGATTCAATTCATTGGTCTACTTCGCCAGCAATTAACTAAAAATTGTCGCAAGGTAAGAAGCCTTATAGTGGTTCACGAGGAATGGTGTTCTGATGTGCGTGCGCCGGTAATGGCACATAATAGCGGCGCGTGCGACTCGTGCGAGGAATGATAACACGGTATAGTGATCCCGGGCGGATGGGTGCGTTCTATAAGTAAGTGTACACGCACATAATTGAGTCCGATTAACATAAACAGCAGTTAATACTGTCAGTAACACAGCATTATAAAACGATTAATTGTCCTTGGTATATTACGGTTCTCATTATTCGGATTTTTTTAGCGTAATCTATGGACTTTTGCAACTCTACAGTTGCGAGCGCCTCTCTGTCGCTCGAAGAGGTTTTACGATTTTTCGATGTACGAACCACGATCGAAGTTTTACCTCTTTGTCGTAGTGACGTACCTATTATGAATTCATAAGAGCGACGGAGAGTCAAAACTTCGCGTTAGCCCCTCTGGTCCAAAAGGTCTGGTCCAAGACGCCTGCATTCATACACTCTAAAAAAAATTTGGTTGGCCCTATCAATATCTTGATGGCCGTAATCAAGCATCTTGATTCCATACGAGCCTAACAAGAACTTAAATACATCAAACAAGGTAATTCTGATTGCTATTACTATTGTTAGGTAACTGAACCAATTAAGATCTTGTTCAATATTTACACGAAAAATAATTATGCTAACTAATTGATCTTAGTAAGATCAATTAAGGGCTTGATAATGAAAACAAACAAGTTAGTTCAACTAAGATGTAAATCAATGTTAACATGAAGAATTACTGTATTAACTATTTGACCCAAATAAGTTCAACTAAGAACATGATTACACCGACTTATGGCGTATTAGCCTGAACTAAGATATTGGTCAATTTGAATCTTAATTGTTTAATCATTTCAACTAAGATGTAAATCAATGTTAACATGAAAAATTACTGTATTAACTATTTGACCTAAATAAGTTAAACTAAGAACATGATTACATCGACTTATGCATCTTATTAGCCTGAACTAAAATATAGTTCAATTTGAATCTTAATTGTTTAATCATTTCAACTATGAAGCTTGTTTAGTACAATACCATTCTTGTTCAATTGTACTATGACTTACTTTGTCGCATTTACTAAAACATTTCTTTCAGATCTCTAGTTTTTATACGCGCCGTGCTGAATAATGCTGGTGGTCCTCGTTATTATTCTCAAGGAATTAGTCTTAAATACTAAAATATACATTATTTAAGACTATATATTTACTTAGTATTTAAGACTAATGCCTTGAGTATAATGCGAGTACGAGGACCAGCAATTATTCAGCACAGCGCGTATAAAAACTAGCACAAAGGAAATTTATAAAATTTAAACGAATAAGTAGTGAATAAAATATAACAACAAAGAAAGGGATAAAACATAATTAAACTAAATCAAGCCCGTAGAGTTTTATAAAAAGGGGGTAAAAGAATAAAACAAAAAAATATTATAATAAGATGTTATTTATTCATTTAATCATTTTGAAAGTAAACGTTTTGCATTTAAATTCACGCGCACGGATCCGTGTCTAAGCATACGAGGGGTTAACACTCGTTGGTCCAATCACGTTCACACTTGTTGGTCTATCCAAGCACACTACACTCACAGTGTCACTACGCGAGTTTGATTCGGATGTCACTGGTTGTTTTTTAGTCAAACAAATCACAAGATTCCACACATTTGACAGTTTAAAAACCCATCTTCATGATTAAAATTGTTCTATTTGTGAATTAAGGCTTCTCTTACCAATCTTGGTATATAGTGGCGTGCTTTCGAAATGACCTTGGGACTATGCAGCTCGATCCAGTGACTTATACCCGACTCAAGGTGACACTGAGCAATAGCTGACTTGCGAGCGTCGTTGTTCTTGACCGCAGCGATGTGGTCTTTAATTCTGCAGGCAATAGTGCGTTTGGTATGCCCACTGTACGAACTACCACAACTGCAATCAACTTTGTACACACCAGGTTTTTCCAGAGGAATAAGTAATTGAATGAGCTTAACGCAACTGTGTGCTACAGAGACTGACTGCTCGGTCGCACGCGCCACGAGAGGGGCGCGGGCGGGGCGGAGAGCGGGTGTACAGGCGATCCCCCTACTTATCTCTTGATTGATCGGATTAACCGATTATTTAATTTAATTATTAAGAAAATCGATTTAACAAATATTTCTTCGTAGAATGGAATATTAGTTTCGTAATCAATACAATAACTTGATCATAATGGGATTGAGTGTTTTATCTTCGTTGTTCTAAATATTATATGTTTAGTTGATTCAACTACCAAATCTTATGTAAATCAACAAAGACAAAAAAATCAAATAAACTATTAAAATGTTCATAACTATTAACATATTTATCTGTTTTAATTAAATTGTTAAGGATTGAATTAACCTACGTTACATAATTATGCCAACAAGTTAATAGTAGATGCAAAGTATACAATTGTTAGGATTAATAACATACCTACTTTATTAGTTCAATCACAGATACACTTATTGTTTTAAGTAATCAGCTTTCTTTGATTTATATAAGATCGTTATTGTTGTAATTAACTTAACGCCAACTAAGAGAAAACTGCTCTTAGTTGGTCTTAATTTTTTAGAGTGTAAGCCTTTTCGTTTATGTATAGTCCTGTTCGGGTGTTTGGCAATGACATTGATTAGTATTTGTACTCGTAACACGCGTCATTGATAACTAATGATAAGCGCAAGGTCGTATCTCGCCGTCTGACGCGCACCAATCTATTGTTATCTCTGAGCCGTGACTCTGATAGCACGCATTAATCTACACCGGGAGCCAGCCCACCAGAGAGCATTATGTTGGTCCTGCAGTACAAAAGTTTGGAGACGCCTACGTTACATTCCCGAGTATTTACACTATATTTTTTTACGCACTTTAACGGGTTATGAGTAATTTTTCACTTGTTTGAGACTAAAGTCCTCTGCAGAAGCGAAGAGCTCTAAAGCAGATACATGTTTGAAACATATCAAGCAGATACATTGCTTTACGCACATACAATCCATGGTGTAATATGTATAAACAAAAGATGATGCAGAAAACAGAACCTTCGAAAAACGTAGTATATAAAAGTCATTTCGGAACACACTTAAAAAAAAAGATCTCAGGACTGAAAAAGACTGAACTAAAAAGGGTCTCAGGAAAGCTCTCATCTCTGATGATATTGTTTTAACCCCCGACGCAAAAAGAGGGTTGGTTTGATGCCAATGTCTGTCTATCTGTGGCATCGTAGCTCCCCAACGGATGGAGCGATTTCGATGCGGTTTTTTTATTTGAAACCGAGTTTCCTTGCAGTTTAAAGAGTATCAGATCAGCTCTTTTCCAAAATAATGTAAGGTATCCTTGGTATTAAACGGATTTTGGCATAATGCGTAGGGGTTTTTAAAAAAAATAAGTACTTAGTTATTAACTCGAAAGTCGTAAAGATCTGATTAGAGTTCTTCTAATAGGTCGATTCTTAATCTACAGATAATAGGTCAGCTTCTCACGACAAATGTGTTCCCATGACACGGTTCAGTTAGGTTCAGGTTAAGAGCACTAGGTCGTGGTTAGCTAGTCAGGTTTATTATAACACAGGTGAGGAAAAGATATGGTTATATTCGTGCACTACACCAGAGAGTCCAGGGGTTTCCAAACAAAGAGGTCCTGGCCCGGTCCACGGATAACAGAAACTGCACAAATTTATCTAATAAGGTCAAAAAGTACAGCAAAAGCAGCAGATATAAGTATACAGAATAAATTTTGCGAACCCTGGGGTCCTTGGCCTCTCAAGCAGTAGCTAGCTGAGGACGAAATGGGGGTAAATACTGACCCCCTCATTCATTAAACTTAGCAAACCTCTGTTAGATATTGTATTCTCCTCGATTTGACAGACGTTTATGAATAACGCCATGAGAGATGATAGAGGGAGATTATGCTGCCATCCAAGAAAATAATAAAAAACCGGGCAAGTGCGAGTCGGACTCGCGCACGAAGGGTTCCGTACCATAATGCAAAAAAAAAAACAAAATAATAGCAAAAAAAAAAACGGTCACCCATCCAAGTACTGACCACTCCCGACGTTGCTTAACTTTGGTCAAAAATCACGTTTGTTGTATGGGAGCCCCATTTAACTCTTTATTTTATTCTGTTTTTAGTATTTGTTGTTATAGCGGCAACAGAAATACATCATCTGTGAAAATTTCAACTGTCTAGCTATCACGGTTCGTGAGATACAGCCTGGTGACAGACGGACGGACGGACGGACGGACGGACGGACAGCGAAGTCTTAGTAATAGGGTCCCGTTTTACCCTTTGGGTACGGAACCCTAAAAAGTAGGTATGGGTCCCGTTTTACCCTTTGGGTACGGAACCCTAAAAAGTAGGTATTGTTTTATCCCAGTTGCTCAAAAGGGAGCTTCCCTACGTCAATCTTGTCCCGTAAGGAAGTAAAAAATAGTTTGACTATCATTAACATAATTTTGGCTTTCGGCCATATCGTCCTCTTTACATCATAGGATTGATTTGTAAGAAGCGCTGGTAGCCTAGCGGTGAGAGCGTGCGACTTGCAATCTGTGCCTCTACCATCAGTTGGCAGAGTATTTTTCACTTACTTTCAGTGAATAAACGTGCCGTGAGTCACGTTTTACGTTTCTTTACGGTCTTATGTACCTAACTTCACTCCACTCCAAACGATGCTGTCCCTTTCTAAGTATACTAAACAACAGAGCAAGAGTTATATCGGAGTTTTATACAGCGCCTCTAGGATTCACCTAAAGAACTAAATAACAAAATTGACACATTTTCTCACGTCTACGTAATTTACTATCTATGCATCTCGCTCTCGCATATTAGTGCAAGTAAGATGCACTGATGACTGACATACATATACTGATGGTAGCCGTGAATATGGAGGGTAGAGGTAAGGAGAATCCTTTATGACTTTATGAGAAAACTCCTTAATGGGAGAATATTTGCAAAAACTGGGCACGCTGTCAGCTATTATAATTTTTCTAAATCTCTCCAGAGTAGCGAAAAAAAGAAAACACATAAACCTAGTTTTTCATTGTATCAATACCGTACTAAAAATCATGGAGAATGGAAGATACTCGTATTTACAAGTGGAAAAACGTTTTCTCTTTTTGTATGGACGATTACGTAGTATACTTCCTTCTTAAGGTTTTTGACGGACACTTTTTCATTATTAATTACATGGAGTATTCCTTACCTCTACCATCCACTAAGAGCATTTAGAAGGGAGATGTCATCGCTGTCATTTTCTTTACAAAACAGTCTGCCGATTTTTGCGGGGGAGGGGACGTCAAATGTATTGCTATTTCTACATGATTTGTACGTAACGTACAAATAGCCATGTCAGTCTAAACAAAAGTTTGCACAATTGTGCAAGTTTTTCGGGAGAGGGGAAGTAATAATGTCAACAAAAAAATAAAGAGTATACCTTCGAGACTACTACGACTATGATATTTGATTTATTCGGTTGTCAATATATAGTACATTGTAGGAGAGGACGGAAAACCGCCAAAAGATGGACGAGTGAGTTCGAGGGCCGACACGTTAGTGGAGGCCCTCGAATAATACGAGTCCATCTTTAGCGTTTCCGGCCGAGGCATTACATAGTGCTTTTCACGACTACTGCGAGGAAATAAGAAAACATTTGCATAACTATAAGTACTAGCCCGCGATTTCTCTAGTAGCAAATTACTAGCCACTGCCTGTACTGTCTCTTGAATTTCAGTAGGCGTCAGCGTAAGAATATCATTTTCTTCACTAGAAGAACTCATTTTTATAGCGAGCGCGTTTCTTATATTTTTTAGTCAAACACAATTTACACTATCCAATTCAGTAAGTATTTTCAGATCCCGCCTTTTTTACTTTTTTTACCACTTTTAAGAGGCGTTTTTCTGTTATTTGCTTCAAACCGACTCTAAAATTAGAAGCGTTTTTGCTAAAAAAAAACACAAACAGCTATAAAAGTAAAAAACGCCTTAAGCGTGAACTGAATGGATAATTGTAAAAAAAAATGAAGTGAATGGTTTTGACATTTCTTTTTTTTTAAACAAGAAATTGGTTCTATAAATAACCTAATTTTATTTTTGAAGGAAAAAGTTGCGCAAAAAAAGACCTTTTATTGTTTTTTATGTTTTAAATTATACTCATTGCTGTAGCGAACTGTCACCAATGACAGATGATGATAACAATGAAACATTGTAGTAGTGGTAGTTCAGGTGCTACAGCTATTGCCTACTTTCCAGCTTGGTTTTAGACCATCTATTGCCACATTTCCGAACAGTGGCGTGAAAAAACAAATGTAGGTGTTCTTTCTTCTCGTATGAGACGCCAATGTAGTCTTGCTTGAGATTAATAAACATTACCTATATGGTGTTAAAACAAGCTTTTCTTTCCTGCTTGGAACCCTAATCCTAAATCCTAACAGTAAGCACTCAATGGCCACTCCAGTTATTAAATGCTCTAAGACCAATTTTGTCACTATGTTACTGACTCAACCTTCATTCTATTTTTTAAAGATTTGACGTAGCCATAGTTACGAAAATAATAAACACATCAATGTTAGTAAACAATGTATAAATTAAAATATATTGTATTTAAGACAAAAATTGCAAAATATGATAATTACGTAAACATCATTAATAATCGAGTTAAAATTATGACTTTGCGTGTTAAAAAATAGGAAGCAAAGTATACGGCGCGATTATACAGGCTACTTTTGGCTACATATTTATTACCTATGACGAAAATAGTACACACATGAGGAGAAATCTTAAAATATTAAAATAGGTAAGTATGTATTATAATGGTCCGCTTCAGTCCGCATCATGACAGCGGCCGTCTCCTACTGCTAAGTAACATTATCTAATAGAGTGTGCGGAAAGAGAAGAGTCGTGAAATTTAGGGGAGCCCATACATTATACCTACGACTCTTCTCTTTCCGCACAGACCTACGTATGACCTTAATAGCGATCTTAATTTTATAGTACCTATATGATCTCGAGTATATTTCAGTGCCAAGCGCCCCATTTCCAATACAAAATGAATCCACGCAGCGGGTTTTTGGCAATAAATGTGTTTAAATCTTATTTAAATTTTCAGATTCTGAACCACCAGCAAAAGTTTTTGAAGAAAGTTTTATATTTCCTGTTACCAAGTTTACATGAAAAACGATAACCTAGGTACCAAAAACAATAATTTAAACAACGGAAAATAAAATAATACTTACTTAGTACTTAAAGAAAAATAAATAAACTCACAGAACATCTGTATGTTTTATTTTATTTAAGATAATAGTGCTTAATAAAATACGTAGCAATTCTTGTGTAAATATTATAATAGGTCTTGCGGTATGTTCTTACTATGTGTTATGTGCACCCAGCAACAAAAACAGCAACATGTCTATGTACCGCTCCTTGTATTGAGCCTTAATTCTTAATACATATGTAACTTACTACATGCATACGCATGCATACATGATGCAATCCGGGTTTTCATGGAAATGTTGTTTTCAATCAGCTTCTTGCCTAAAACCAAAAACTGCTCGTAAGCAATGTGATTTTCGCAAATGTAGCAGTAGAAATAGGAAAATATGATGTCAAGTATAACTCATTACCTTTGTACTAAATCAGCCTTTTATCGAACTATTAATTGATTTATCCCTTAAAGTTTTGCTTGAAGTTCACATACTGTTATAAATTTATACATATTACGTTGAAAATTGCATTAATATTCGTGAAAAATCTGCGTATTTGTTGTGTTTACAGGTTGACAGAAATGTCACGTTGGAAACGCACGTATTTTTCCATAACATCTGTCACGTTTACTCGCGTAAAGTATTTACGCAGAATAATTCTGGCTCAGTTTTCATTATATAATTAGAAAGAGAGCGTTTTAGGTGTGAAGTTAGGCAAGTATGGAAAACTCGCGTAAAAACGTTTGTAACTCATGGTACAAATTGAAATTTTTAGTTCTTTACGTGACCGGTAGAGGCACTGTACAATTACTCCATACATTTTCCTTAACTTTCTCACTATCGACTGTCATTCACGGAACTCATAGTAGAGCTACTGGAGGTCGCGGGTTCAAACCCCGGCTCGTACCAATGAGTTTTTCGGAACTTGTGTACGAAATATCATTTGATATTTGGATGGTGTTTAGCAAAAATGTGTTAACCCAAACCCACATAAATTTTTCAATAAAATGTCAACTCTAAGCGTAAATTTTTTTGAGTTCATATCTTATTGCAAAATGAATGTGGATTGACACATTATTGCGTATCAGCATCCATTTACCAGTCGCTTTTCGGTGAAGGAAAACATCGTGAGGAAACCGGACTAATCCCCCAATAAGGCCTAGTTTACCCTCTGGGTTGGAAGGTCAGATGGCAGTCGCTTTCGTAAAAACTAGTGCCTACGTCAAATCATGGGATTAGTTGTCAAGCGGACCCCAGGCTCTCATGAGCCGTGGCGAAATGCCGGGATAACGCGAGGAAGAAGATTGATTTCTAAGTAAATATAGAGATGTCTATTATTTGATGAATTGGTGAGGATTGTGATTGTCCTTAATCTTACTTAATCTATGAAAGGTCAGTGACCTGAAAGTCTTGTCTAGGTCTGATCTTTTGTACTATTTCTTAATGTTTACAAGTTTTACGACAGTTGATAAGATTACGTTATATAATTTACTGCTGACTCTATAAAATACCCAGGCTATATCCATCGTTAGGTAATTTATTGTATTGATAAATTAAGTTGGTATTTATTATGCCATTCCGGTCACGATTCAGTTATGTTAGCTTTGCGTAGGGTTGCCATATGGAAGAATTAAATGTCCTGATAAAAATCCGGACATCACCCTAAAAATCCGGATATTTCTTGTAGCAGAGATTTGGCGTAGCTGGAACGACGCCCCGGCGGCGCGCTGCTCTCTGCGGTGTACTGTATCGTGGATCTACTTTTCCCTTTCCCTTCGCCCGATCCTGTAGCCCCCTCCCCGGGCGCGCATTTTATTTTTATAAGGTCATTCCAAAAAATCCGGACACTTGCCAAGTCCGGCCACAATCCCGACAAAGGGTCAAAAATCCGGACATGTCCGGACAAATCCGGACGTATGGCAACCCTAGCTTTGCGTGATGGAGATATTGAATGAAACAGACGTATGTTATGTTTTATTAGTTCACCGAACATTGAATTGGCATTGGCGATGACTTTTAGACTTTTTTTACTTATAGTTACTTAAAACTCCGGTAAGTTATGTACTTTACTTATGTATGTGTATTATGCCAGTGCCAAGTAAGACTGTAAAAGAAGGGACGCACGTGATAAAAGCCTTTGAGTCCACAAAAACTAGCCTTTTTCCTATTATTCAGATGTCGCGAAAAAACTGAATTTATGCTCAATATTTAGTAGCGGATGGGAGTGCAAAGACCGCGAGGCGGGGGCAGGCGCGCATTCCGCTGCGCGTGAGTCGGTCGTGAGCTCGTGACTCAGCCGGCGCCAGCGCCCGCGCACGCTCTAAGCGGCTAATCTAAGGTCGACGGGGGTGAATAAGGATGGCGGGGTGAATAAAGATAAAAATCCCCGCTCTGTTGGATTACAATCGATGCTATCGGTTGATTCCCGCTCGTCTCTCATCTTTGCTCGTCTCCGCCTCGGTGTAATAGCGACCTTAACGAAGACGTCGAGAAGTCAACATGAAGCCATGATGTCACTATCAGTTCAACCGTCACTGACGTGGACTGATGTCACCGTTAATATTATTGATGTCATTTGTGATCCTAAGGTCACGATCAGTGGAGCGGGAAGGACTCCGATTAGAAGTCTCATTGCGTCTGTTGTCAAGGGTCTGTTCTGGACGGATGGACTGAAAAGGGAAGTCAAGGAAATCTAGTCTGGTTAACTGTTTTATTTTAGATGAGGCAAACGAGCAGACGAATCGTCGGATGGTGAGCAAGTACAGTCGCCAATGAACACCAGCAACACAGAGGGGTTGCAAGTGCGTTGCCGGCGTTTAAACTGGCTATTTTTAGTTCTTCAAACGTTGTTTAAACAATGTGTATGCATTCCGAATGGATGAGTGGATAATGGCTCCTGTAATTTGCGGACATTTAATAGTTTCTTACCAAAGCGACTTGTTTATGACCATCATTTGTATACTTCAACTACTTATACTATTCATTATGCAAATTAAGTTAAATTACGTTTAAGAATTTACATGACATATGTAATAATAGTTACGAGTGTAATAGACGTTTAACTGTCAGATTGACATGTAACATGGAGTCCACCGTAAACCGTGACCCATTTATTTACGCCGTGTCACCTACCGCATTATGACTAGGGTTGCCAGATGGTCGGGATTTGGCGGGATTCTCCCGATTTTTAGCATGTGTTCTCGATTCCCGACCAAGTGAAAATTGTCCCGAAAAACAGCTTCATTATAAAACAATAATTTCAAGTTGCGAACTGTCGTCGAGCGAGCAAGCGACCCGCGTCGAGCGTAATACCAGTAATGTAAAATATCGTTGTTGTTAATACCATTTACTTTAATTTGAATGTTTTTTTATCCTGACTTAAGTCCCAAAATCCCGAAAAATTGATATTTTTCCCGATAATAGCGCCTTTTGATCTGACAACCCTAATTATGACGTATGTTAACAATCTTACCGTATACCTATTATAGAGTCTATTATTTTAATAGACATTTAACTATATAACTAATTAATGGCCGATTGAGGATTTTGGCGTGAACCCAATAAGAGGGTAGGTTTGGGTAGGGACCCTAAAATTTTACGTCGTCCACGGTAAAGTAACTGTTACAGTGACCCATTTATTTTGGCCGTGTCACGTCACCTACCGCATTATGACGTAGGTAACCTACCTACTACATGCTCCGTCCGATCTTTTGACACTTCGTACCAATCGACTCTTTCCATTCCATATGCCGAATAATGGAAAACTAGATACTTAGATAGTAATAAACTGTAATACATATGTGATATTGCCTATTCATGTTCTATGCCGTGCTCTAAGTTTTACTTATAAAACACTTCATTTTTTACACAAAAGAGCATAAAGATGAAAGATGATTCAATTTTCATACAAAGTGTTTTCATTGTTCTTGAGTAAGTATTCGTTTTGACAACAATTGTATAAGATATACCAAGAACAAAGTAATAAGGACTTTATTAGAGTTCTGATTAATCTTGAAGCAAAGCACGAGTCTGAAGTGAATAGTAGGTTAGTACATCAGAATAATATTACAGTGACTAAAAACTCTCCACTCAATATATTTTTTACGCCTCCTATAGACATTACAGCAAGTATCGTAAACGTTTATTTGCAAGTCATTGAAAAACTTAACAATGCAATTTAAAAGGAAACGCAACGTTAGAGTCGCCTTTGTCCACTATCCACTAAGAAAGCGATTTCCACAGAACCGATCATTACTCAATATGTTCTACTCAAATCCATAACAGCTTATCAGTACTGTTTTGCAGATATACTTTATGCCACAGCATACACATACAAATTGGATTTGTGAATTGTAGACCTCGCGAACCGCCATAGCTTTGCCATTTTTTCCAAAATTGAATCGACTAAATCCATATAAAGAGGTTGATACACCTTCCTGAATGTAATGGTGGACGACAAGGGCGTAGCAATACGTTAGAAGTCGAGTGAAGTAGAAGTGTAACCTGTCGTGCTATTATTGATACCCGAGCGAGCTAAAGATCCCAAAATTGAATCACGAGAGTAGCAAATGTTTTTGAAGAACAAGGAGAGCGTTTACGAGCTGGCGCAAACTGCAAATAGTAAAAATAATGTAATATGCTACTTTGGACGTTTGATACAACATTATGTCTACAACAAAAGCGCTGTTTAACGTGCAGATGATTTGTTTAGACGAAACGACATCGACCTCGTTGGCATGTTCCGTGCGCCCACGCACCGCGCGACACACGACACACGAAACGAGGAAGTGTCGAGATGCCAGATAGTATTAATGTAGGTCGGGAAAATGACACAACCACCTACAGACTAGCTAGACAGTAATTATTTACAAGCACGTGTTTATTTAGATAAGAGGTTCCTTCTCGCTTAAAATATCTATATTTCCTGTATGTACGTGTTTGTATACCTCAATTTACCAATACAACGGTAGCTGACATACGAAACTTTTGGTACAATCAGAATGAAATAAATAGTTACCGGTGAAAGTGGCCAAATATATCGGAAAACATCCTCATTTCTATGGTAACAAAGGTGTGTTAACGATATTATAGTCGGCCACTTTGGCCGGCACTGTCCATGTATTCCATGCTGACATTGCTGACTAATACACATATCCCTTTATCACTGTACGAATTATCGTTTCTCCTAAGTCCTAAGTTGCTGGCTCCATCCATAAAGTATCCGTCCCGAAAGAAAATTATTTATAAATGTGCTGAGATTAGTTTTCTTTTAATGAATGTCATATGTTATTTATTCCACTTTCTAACGCCCTTGCAACAGCTGTAGGTATGTAACCGTGTCCGGGTGTAGTGGGCGGGATGGGATGGCACTCGAACACAAGTTACATCAACCATTCATCTCACTCACTTTCGATATAATATATACATACATACGAATGCGAATACTTTGAATTTATCTATTAATCGACGAGGGCGTTCAAATCAGATAAATAAATATTACAGTCGCCATCAGATATATCCGAGCGGCCAAGGTGTTCACAATATCTGAACACGCACTCTAACGCCTTGACAATAGAGGCGTGTTCAGATATTTGTGAGCGCCTTGGCCGCTCCGATAAGTGATTTTGATAGGTATAAGTAGTTCATTTATCTAAGTTAAGAATAGGCCGATTTAACGGCCTCTAAATATTCGTTAGTTACCTTTACTTCGCCTCCTGTTCAATAATTCAGGTAACTTTGACCCGCGCCCGTGATCGATCCTCGTCAGCTGAGGCAACACGGCTATTAGTAATGCTCACTTGGATTAAGACTTGCTTTGCTCAGCCAATACCTACTTTTACAAGGGCTTAACTGGAGCAGAAGCAAGCCACTTCGTTTAAGAAACCTCTTTTGGTATTCCTTTGAAAGCCGTGTTTTGGTTTAACCCTGTGACGATATTCGAAATGTTTGTACTTATCGGTGTTTAGAAAAAATAATTACTTAGACTTTTTCTTCCAGATTTGGAAGCCATAGCCATGGAACATAATCAGATCAAAAATGGGTATCCTGGCATTTATTAGTTATTCGTAAAAAAAGTACAGCAGTGCTACGTATACCTATACTCTTTCTTACATATTTCCTAGTCTTACTTCACACAGAATCATAAGGCGACAGAACTTTGAATTTCATTTATTTGTCCATAAATAGTCCATTTCGTGAATGACGGAAACTTTTCGGAAAGAATTGAACTGTTTTCCCTCGGTTTCATTTAGGTACGAAGCTTGACTTCCGTGGCGGGGCTTGGCGACTTGCCAGGAGCCTTAAGTAGGTATCAACACAGAATAGAAAATACTAAAGTTTCAGCTCATTATTGCTCGCTGTTATATGATTGAAAACGATATTTGATGGACAAAGGTGTTATTTGTCTGCCATCGTTTACAATCTAAACTGACAATTCGTATACCGTTGCCCTTACCACGAGTTTGACACTGACATATTCGCTAGCGACTGTCTAAACTTACTACGTAATGCATCTCCCTCGTACACACAGCAACACTGCAGCTGTCCATCGGTGGACCTTATGCCTTTTCTAATGAGGTTTACGAACTGTCCGTCAACAGTGTGGGCGACGGTACTGATGCAAGCATGACATTGGTGCAAGCGTTAAAACTCATGGTAAGGGTACTTATTGCAAAGACCGATTAAGATCCATCGATGGTCAGTTAAAAGTGTACCTATCTGGTAGTAATTAACTAATTAATATAATATTTTTATACCTACAATTGTAGCAGAGTATTACGTGAGCGCAGAAACAAAGCCAAGAATGTAGTAATCTAGGCCATAGGAGGGTTCATCGATCAAGTTGGCTGCAGCCCAAGGGAGGTGAGCGTTCGGCCTTCGCAGGCGGTGTGGCGTCTTCGCTTCTCTCAGTATTGTTTCATTGCTTTTTTATACAAAAACAGCACCGAAACCGGGAACTGACCCTACAAAATCAGTACAACATTCCCTAAATCTATGTTAAAGAGGGTTTCCATTTAAAGATGCAGCGCACGGCGATAGCAACTCTTTACAGAGGGCTTGTACCATCGTCCACATCACTGTTAACTATGCATCGGTGGACCTTATTACAAAAGGCATAAGGTCCACCGAGTGTTAATTGCAGTGTTGCTGTTTGTACTATAGAATTCTCAATGTCAGAAAATTGAACAGGCCACGAAATCATGTTGTTTCTCCCGAACGCAGTAAGTTCTTTTTCGCGCTCGCTGACTGACTGTTTTGGTGACTCCTCGGACAAGTCGAGGCCCGCTCATTGAAAGTATTGCGGCTACTTAATCAATGATTATAGTTCGTTCGTTTTTTTTAGCATTAGAAAAGAAATAAGGTAATCAATCTTGATGTGTCTTTTATCTTGATGTGTCTTTTATCTTGATATGTTCATAGCTTATACCTTCTTTCAAGCCTTTTCTAATGCTAAAAAAACGAACTATAATGATGGAGCCCGGGGGTCGTGTCTAACATAAGGTTAATCGGTTAAAAGAAAAAGTTTCCACTTGAGTTAGGCTAACTCTTACTAGTCGTCTCTCTTTTTAATGAGTATTGTTGTTAAAAAGCTGATATCTAAGACATCTAGGCCGTAATTGGTTCATTCATTATTTTGGCACCGACCCAGAGGCGGGTGCTCGGCCTTTGCAGACGGCCTGTCTTCGCTACGACAGACAGGCCGTGTCTAGAATTCCTAGCATACTTCCCAAGTACAAATGTAGGTTACACCTGTGTAGGCTAGGTTACTTATCTACGCATCATAATATTTATCAAGAGCGTACACTGCACTCCAGAACTCGAATTATAGGTGTGGATCAAGCCTTAGTGGGACAGGGCTGGGTCCGGAAAAGTGGACCAAAATGTCTAGTTACAGAGTGGGATCACTACAGTCACCGCAATCGAACTCATTTTTAGATGGACTCGTGAAAAAAACAACCGACAGGAGTTACTTTCAATATATTTAGAATTTTCTTTATCGCACTATTGGGATTTAACGCTCCGTATGATGAATAGAAAGTGAGCTTTTGAGGTAGCAGTGACACGAGTCGCATTGCGGTTACTCTACAATAACTCTTTCTACTTTACCAGAATCCATACTAATATTATAAATGCGAAAGTTACGCATACTATAACTATATCGTACCCTCTTCACACTTAAACCGCTGGACCGATTGAGGTGATATTAGGTATAGAAATATAAGTAGTTTGTGGCCCGAGAAAGTACCTACGTAGTACGCTTTTTTAACACATAAAACAAACATTATTCCATTAATTCTGTACTACTTTAATATCTTTGCCGTCCACAAATCCCATGATAATACTGTTTACATTTACCACGGACCCATTACAATGAATCATCGTTATAAATAGCGTGGCATGTTTCGCGGGTGTAGGGTTATTAGTGCGGGCGGTGAACTGTTAGCGATACCGGTCATCGTAATTTGTAGTGTCACTGGAGGCGTGGCGCACGCGCAGGCGCAGCGGTGACAAGTCAGGGTTACTGTTTTACAAAGACTGCACATTTGTACAGTCGCCATCAGATATATCGGAGCGGTCAAGGTGCTCAAAAATATTTGAACATGTACTCTAACGCCTTGACAATAGAGGCGTGTTCAGATATTTGTGAGCACCTCGGCCGCTCCGTTATATCTGATGGCGACTGTACATACCTACCTATACAGCTCACCAGTAATAAATATACTACACAGCGCGCAAAAATATGTGACACGACGTTATGTTCCTAAGGTGTAAAAATTAGTCATGTATTTGTAGTCACGGTAACGTGGCTAAAAAATAACTTATTATATTATATATCATACTCGTATTATTGTAACTAATAGCAAAAAGGTAACTGACGGTATTCTGACATATTGTCTCAATTAAGAAAGTGTCATGAGATTTCCTTGTGTAATATTAGATTGTTGTAAGTACAAGACAATTGTCATGTTAGTGGCAAAAGATATCGGCGCGTGCGCCGGTCGCGTGTTTCATGTTCGTGTCAGCCATGATTCGGTAGTGATGTTGTTTGATGTCATAGTTACACGATCTTACATATACATGTCGAGTTTAGTTTAGTGTAACTAAATTGTAGTTACCGGCAGATATATTTATGTACATACGCATTCTACCCAAACAGATCTCCATAATTAATATAAGTAATCATGAAATATTCTCCTCCCCAATGCATCTGGTGTGAACGGTCTCCAGCTAGTCACCCATCGTTGGCTCTATCTATGTATGCCGTTGACATTAGCGGCGCGATTCGGGAAATGAATTAGAGATTACCTAGATACGATATAGCAAATATAACTATACACACAGATTTTATACGTTTCGATTCGACTAGGTAGGGAAAGGCTTGTAACGAGGCGAGGTCGGTCGGTTGCACGCTAGGTATACAGGCGCACCCAGTGTGTGCTTGAACTGTTTAGCCATATGTGGCTAACGCTAACACATTCAATATGTATTGACTACGTGCTAAACTGACTATATTATCAAACTACTCCGCAATAGACTGAGGAGTCTCAGGGCCTATCGCAAACATCAAAAATCTAAATTTAATTATTTGTCAAAATTGTAAATTCTACCAATAGGAGAAGCAGATGTTAACGAAACTTGCTGTTTGTAATATTACCAACCACCATGTTGAACATTTTCCAAAACTAAACGACAGAATAATTATAACTACCGAACCTGCTCATAAAATTTCACGAGAATTCTGAAACGATTCTCATAACATTTTATGGGCAGGAGAAGTTTACATCCTGAGGAGTATAGGTATACGAAAGCATTTCTGCCCTAGCTGAAACAGAGACCTTCGCTAACGCTCGGTCAGAAAACCCCGCGCACTTACATATTCTACCAAGTGGCGTCCTCGTCTAAGCAATATCGATCGATCGATCGAACAAGTAGGACAACAATATTAATATACTGATTTATGTATACATACATAAATTAATTGATTTATTATAAAATACAATTCCCCTAATCAAGGCGTCACTGGACGGGCGACGCAGTCTTAATGTGTATAATAATAATAATAAATAAATAATCATTTATTTCAGATCAAACAATCCATAGAATTTGTTAGTTGTCTTAAACTACATACCTAATAACTAGTGTTAGTATTAACATTATCACTAATTAACCTACACTACAGAGGAAATGCAGAACACACAGGTCGCCCAGTCAGAACCACCAGGTGCCTCCATATTCGACAGTCGAGTCTATCGGATAATACTTTCAGAACGCTGTTGGGACTACTTCTCGCTCGTTGCATTAAGGACGCTGAACGCTTACGCAAGATAGCATGGAACCCGTCAGTGCGCGCCTCTGCAAACATCATCGAAGCACTGCAGAACCGGGACAGCCCCAACAGCATTCTGAAAGCATTATTATATTGCACTCGGAGAGCATTTGCGGAACGCTGGGTGTATCTAACCCATAGGCTGCTCGTGTAGAATGTCTGACTGTAGGCTTTAAAGAGCGTTATTTTAACCTTGTCTGTACAGCGAGCGAACCTGCGTGCCAGCATATTCCCACGAACCGCCAAAGCTCTCCGCTCTCTCTCCATATCCATGTCATCTCTTAGGTCATCGGTGACAATGTGACCGAGATACTTAAAATGATACACCCTCTTGATTTCTTTCCCATCTAGCATGACTGAAGGAATTTCCTCAGGAATTTTTCTGCCCGCTTTAAAAATCATTAGCTCGCTCTTGGAGGGGTTATACTTCAGCCCATGGGCTTTCGCATACCTCTCACATATCCCAATTAGTTTCCTCAACGCACTGATCGATGGCGCCAGCAGCACCATATCGTCTGCGTAGCTTATATTGTTTATGAACACGCCGTCAATAGAGCAGCCGACATGGGCGCCGCTTAGCTCACCGATCAGAGCGTTAACATATACATTAAATAGCAAGGGAGACGTTAGACCGCCTTGTCTTACCCCACACTCCAGTTTAACTAGTGGAGTGGCCAAGTTGAAGAATAGCAACTTTCGTAGGACTAAAAAGGTTTATACCGACAAGTGGTATTGTTGGAATCAGCATGGTCTACTGATTATCAAAATGCATGTTGTCGCTTCATAAAGTGGTAGAATGTGTTTCTATGACGTTATAAAGTCGCCAGTATAAAATTGTAAACTATTTTCTTTTAAACATACCATGTGGGGTACCAAATGTAAGGGCTTTGTGAGTAATAACATAGTCTAACAAGTATCTTAATTCTCTTATTTTTTAATATTTCTGGCTAATTATTTTTGAACATTATATAGAGGATGTTCACAGTCACTTGGTATGTATTTTAGGGCCAGCCTAAAGCAAACGGGGTGCACAAAAAAACAGAATTTTTTGACCAAAACTGCAATATATATAGGAATCGTAAAAGACAGAAAAAAATCAATCAAAACGCTAAAATAAGCATGTTTCGTAGGAAAAACTTTTCTCTAAAATCGAAAATGGCCAAGATATTTGACCCGAAAGTTGGGAAAAATCTAGAACAGTACAAATTTCCATGAATGTTGTGTCATTATAACATCTATTTTTTATTGTGTTATCGTAGAGAATACTCTAAAATAAGCATGTTTTGTATGAATAACTTTTCTCTAAAATAAAAAATGGTGCTTGCTGATGCTTATTTTAGCGTATTCTCTAGGATAACATCATGAAAAATAGGTATCATAATAACATCACTCTGATGATTTCTTTTCTAAGGCTGCAACCCCTTTGCTTTAGTCCAACCCGGTATAATCCTTTTCGGTCCTACGAAAATTGTAAATAAGGTAATTTCTACGAATTGGCCTCTCCTCTAAAAAGCGGTTTTGTGACATATTTTCAACGGTTTTCACAAGTCAACAAAAAGTTCGGTTTCGGTTTCGGTTTCGGCCGAAACTGGGGCCAAAGCCGAACATTCGGTTTCGGTTTCGGTTTCGGCAAAAAAACATGTTTCGGTCGGACACTAGTTTCCAATAACAACATGTAGTAAGGACTAAGTACAAATTATTTTTACTACCACTCTCTTTTTTAATTTTCTCTTAGTTTTTTTTAGGGTTTTGTACCGTACTCAAACAGTGCAGAAGCAAGTCGCTTATAGGTACTGTGCAGCCTCATTGTCCGTATCTTAAGACGAAACAGGAGCTGAGTTTTAAATATTTTAGGTAAATATACCCGTCTCGCTAACGGAAGCGGCTCCTAAAACTAGTGCGATAAAGACAGCCGAAAAATCTTGTGTAAAAATCTCAAAAATCGAGGTTTCGTACTCGACTGTTTCCTCCTCCAAAACTTAACCAATCGTATCGTAACCAAATTTGACAAAACGGTCCGACACAGATATTGACAATATTAATCTGTGTTGAAAAAATCATTGCTCTAGCATCAAAACCCAAGAAGGAAACTGAGTACGTTTGTATGGAGAAATGACCACTCCTGTTGGCTCTTAAGACTGCGTCGTGCAAAATCAGCGAAAAAGGCAGTCACCGTTTAGTCGCTAGCGTCCACATCGCTTGATAAAAAAAATTATAATAAATATCATTATTATCCCAAAGAGTGTGTTTACAACGAATCACCCTTGAAAATTTGAAATCTTTTACAATATAATAAATACACTCATGCAAAGTTGTACCTAAAACGTGATGAACGAGTGTCAGCGTTTAGTAAAATTTGTATAAAAAAATCGATGCTCATGCTACAAAATCGAGTGATTTCGAAAGCCAGATAACTAGACTACAACGAATCAGGCTTTTCCTATTTTTCCTCTTAAAGGCTACAGAGAAATTCAATCGTAAACGTAAACTTTCGTAAAATTTCCATACATCCGCCATATCTGTCAAATTGTCCTTCTCCTCAGATGCCCGCTGTGGGCCGTTGGAAGCGGACGCGTACATGCTTTTTCCAAATTGACTTTTCAATTTGGCATATATATTGACAGAAATTCATGTCCGTATACGAATGATGATACCAGTGAAAAACTGTGTTCAAAATAAATAGGGTAAATGAATAATGTCACACGGAGATCCAGAGTCATTAAAATTTTGATTTGTTTTTATTCATAAGTCATAATACTTTAAAAATATAACAAATTATTTAAAATATATACGAACACAACCAAATCAGCGTAATTAGTTTCTTCCTAATTCACTAAAAATTAAAAAAGTTTGAAGATTTGTTTTATCTTATTGGAATAAATTTTCATTGTGCTGGCATTCATATTACGTCATTTTAAAAACATATATGACATAATGTCAATATACTAGATAGACAATTTATCAACAAATTTCTTCACATTTTAACGTAAACAATATAAATTATTAAAATTTTATTTATGAAGACGAAGCAATGTTGTTCACATAATATCAGCAATAAAATTTTTAGTTTCAACCAGTTTTGTTGCTATTCTGAGAGCTATCACGTGCTTTGAAAGTTAATTCAATGATATATCATCAAGAAATTGAAACCAAGACTCGACCTGCAGTCTCAGCGTGTTTTTGTGGCTATATTATCAGTTGAAAGAACGATATTTCCATCGCAGTGGTATGGTTTACGAGTACCTATATTGGTTTCATGTGACGATGTTTATATAAATGTATCTATCAAATAACAACGTGCTTTTATTTCATTGATATTCGGTGCAAAACGATAACTCAGTAGGTAACGAAAAATAATTACTTATCAAAAATGCCTTAAAGTTTTTTCAGTGAACGTTTATTTATAGGTATTTATGAGGTCTTATGTCTTATCAGCGTGGCTTTGGCCTTTGGACATTCTTGTAATGCTTTGTAATAAGGTAGGTGAGGTATCTATATCCCTCATTTAATAACCTTTTTTTGAATGAATTACAATTTAATTATTTAAATAAATAAGTGGTCTACAAACATACATATCCGCTCGGTCCGCTAAAATAATTTAAGTGCCCTACATAATAGGTATATTTAAGATTAACAATCAGTAAACATCATTAATTACGCTCAAATGCTTGTTTCAGTACAAATTGGCTGAAATACTTCCGACATAAAACCTAAAGGTATAAAAGTACAATTTGCTAAGTAAACTGTCAATCTACATTAATTATAATAGATAGACTCTTAGAAGTCAGCTTACTGAAGATTATGAACAACATATAAGTACTTTCTAAATAAAATACAATTTGTTTTTCCATGACTCATGTAGGCCGTATTTTACTATAGACCATTTTAAATTGAAGATGAAATTAATTCATGATAAAAGCTAATAAGGCCCGGTAATATTTTCTGTTATTCTTGAACTTCTGTTCAAGTCAGTGTTCAACTGTCAGTGCAAGTAACAAGGCCCGGTTCCGAACCAACATGGTATGGTTTTTAGGGTTCCGTACCCAAAGGGTAAAACGGGACCCTATTATTAAGACTTCGCTGTCCGTCCGTCCGTCTGTCTGTCACCAGGCTGTATCTCACGAACCGTGATAGCTAGACAGTTGAAATTTTCACAGATGACATATTTCTGTTGCCGCTATAACAACAAATACTAAAAACAGAATAAAATAAAGATTTAAATGGGGCTCCCATACAACAAACGTGATTTTAGACCAAAGTTATGCAACGTCGGGAGTGGTCAGTACTTGGATGGGTGACCGTTTTTTTTTTGCTTTTTTTTTGCATTATGGTACGGAACCCTTCGTGCGCGAGTCCGACTCGCACTTGCCCGGTTTTTTTTATAAAACGTGTATTTTTCAAAAGCGCTGGAATATTTATATAACTATTTTGGTATGTGAAGAAACATGAACAAATGAGAAATCTATATTGAATTGATTTGTTAATAATATCCTGATTATTAATAGAACTATTTCAGTTAAAATAAAGGTGGGCCTTATATGCTTCACCTGACCTTATTCGTCCACATTTAGATCCTATAGCTATATTTGGTCACTTTGGCCGTCACTATCTATTTGATGCCGATTGTACTAACAATTAAAAGTACAGCTCATATGAAAACCTGTACTGAAACTTAAGCATTTGAGCGTAATTAAAGATGTTCACTGATTATAAACATTACGTGTTAAAGAACCGTGTCCCGATGGTGCGTCCATTAATGAATCGCATACTAACGGATAGAGGTTTACGAGTACATTCACGGAAAAATGATTATAGGCAACCCAATACTAGTGGCTTAGTTGCCGTTTATAAATCGTTTGTGTCGAGCAAAATCAGCGGAAAAGGCAGTCACCGTTTAGTCGCTAGCGTTCACATCTCGTGATAAAAAATTTTATAATAAATGTCATTATTATCCCAAAGAGTGTGTTTACAACGAATCACCCTTGAAAATCTGAAATCTTTTACAATATAATAAATACACTTATGCAAAGTTGTACCTAAAATGAGATGAACGAGTGTCAGCGTTTAGTAAAATTTATATAAAAAAATCGATGCTCAAGCTATAAAACCGAGTGATTTCGAAAGCCAGATAACTGGACTACAACGAATCAGGCTTTTCCTATTTTTCCTCTTTAAGGCAACAGAGAAATTTAAGGTTAAAGTTAGGTGAGGAATATAAGGCCCGACGGGTAACAAGGCCCAGCATCAAGAATAGTAGTTAAAATAACAATTAAATAGCTGTAAGCAGTACTGTAAAATACTGATAAGTGTTTGAGGCCTCCTCACTGAGGAGATTTTGTAATGTCATGACCGAACTGGACCAAACGTTGGCATGTTATGATAAGTATTGTCATTCATGATAGTGTCGGGCCCGTATAAAGTAGTATGAACGACAGCCTTACTGGATCGTATTTTATATTTTTCTTAATTCTAATATGTCAATGCGGCCCAGAAGTCTTCAAAAGGTTTGTAATTTGTATTGTGATACCGTCTGTAGAGATCTTAATATTATTAATTCTAATATAAAAAAGAGTCTGTACTCTTTGGCCTGTTGCCAAAATTAATAACATTGCTAGTTTCTTTGTAAGTAATTCTAGTTGTAAAGATTCTAAGGGATATAGATTTCCTAAGATTGAAGAGGTGCCGTAGATAAGCCAAATGGCAAACAGTTAAATTCATATAATTTCTTATTGAATGTAGATCTTAAATATTTCTTATGTGATTCATTTATAGGCACCAAATAATATGCATGTTTCAAGTCAACAGTACACATGTAATCATCTGTTGTAACTAGTTTACATAATGTCCTAATGTCTTCCAGCTTGAAATGTTTTGTTATAATAAATTTGTTTAAACACTTTAAATTGAGAATAAATCTGTGAGACCCATCTTTTTTAGGGATAGTAAAAATACTAGATAGAAATTGCCCTTTACTTGGTTGACATTGGGTAATAGCCCCCATTACAATAAGTTTATGTATTTCCATTGTAATAATCTTTCTCTCAGAAGTATTAAATGTGTTATTAAGAGGAACATTATGATGATTTGGTTCACTATCAAAAGGTATGGAATATCCATTTATCCATTTTAGGATTGTTTCATCATCTGTCAAAAATGCCCAACATTTATAAAAATGTTTAAGGCGGCCAGCAAAATTTACCTTTATGGGTACTTCGCACGACCTCCTCGATGATGGGATGTTATTGGTCGGCGGGTTGACCTCGCGTGTTGTGGTGGACGTTGATGGCTGCGCTGTGGCTTGTAGGTTGAAGCCTGATTGCTCTGGTATGGTCTTGGTTTGTAATTCATGTTGTTTGTTCTGGGCGTGTACTGATTTGGGGCGGGTTGTCGCCTGGGATTCTGATAGTTTTTTGGAGTATTTTTGGGTTTTAGAATGTTGATTGTGCGTTTCATTGCAGAGGATGTTTTTACTGATTCCTCTAGTTTAGAGTATAAAAACTCAGATCTCTTGTTTTCATTTAGGTTTTGTGTCAACGACTTATCCATAAATGGTGCAATCAACTTTCTTCGAATTTGAGTGTAATTGAAATGCAGGTTACTGAGTAGTCTTATGCTGTCACTCAGGGACTTTATTGCCTGTAATTTGTCAAAATCTTTTTTAGTTAGATCATTAATTGTCTGAGTAACTAAAGCAATTGCTCTGCCCAGGTCTTGCTGTCTATCTTTCAGTAAGTTGTCTCGATTAGTCATGGAGTTGTTGAGAAAACCTGCAAATTCTGTATTTAGTTTTGGAGCATCTAACAGTTTGATGTTTCTCGGGATCTTAGTTTTTGATAAGGATTCATGCATCTCTTTATTCATTCCATCTGTTAGTATAGTGTCGATTATCTTAACAATCTCTGATTTTATTTCAGCTCCATAGTTAGCATCATCGTCCTGTCCCCCTTCTCCGAGGGCAGCCAGGATGTCTTGGGGCAGGTCTTCCTCTATCTCAACATCACCTTCCTCTTCTTCATGTTCTTGATGGTGTTCTTGGGTTTCTTCTGGTTTGTCACTATGAGCATTATTTTCTTCTTCCAACTTATCACAATTTTCATCCACACTATTTTGCTCCAAAATTGACAATGTTTCTGGATCCGCAGCTGAAAATTTTTCTGTGTTACATTCCAATCATAAGCTTATGGTAAGTATTTAGGGTTATACCTAAGTCCACACTAAGATACCCAAATTTCAGAGCCAACTTTGCCTAGTGAACCGAGCAAGAACCAATAAATATGTAGCCATATCTCATGACTCTTGTGGTATATTATTTAAAAACAATTTAATATCTCAACGAGATCCTCCCCTTCATCCAACGGATTCTGGGGGTATGATTAGATGTTATCATCTAAATTAATTTCACCCAACGGGGACATCGGGTCTTCGAAACTCGAAAGAACCCGGCATGAGGTCATGCAAACGATTGACAAATCTCTTAAGTATCTATTATATCTCAACGAGATCTTCCCCTTTTCCAACGGAAAATGAGGGTGAGGTAAAGGACCAGGTAAATCCTCTCAACGAGAGAAGCGGGTTTCGAAACTCGAACAACCGTTATAGGTTATGGATAATTTTACATCCAAATTCATTGTATCTCAACGAGATTTTACTATGCCGAGGCAAAAAACATTCAAAACCAAAATAACCTGCTATGTGTGGAAAAAAGAACTGGTATAGCAAGTCAAAATTCAATGTTTGAAGAAAGCTTACCTGTCATGGCTGCTTTGTATTTTTGTATTTTCTTTTCCATCTTACGTATCTTCCGTAACTTTCGCGTATCATCATCCTCACCTTCACTCGATCTTTTAAGCATCTTTTTTCTCACAAAGTATGTAATTTTTCGCATAAAACAATGCATAAAACTATTTGTTTTCACGGGACGCGAACCATTAGTTTTTGCGCTAAAACAGGAATGAAGCGTGGTGACCATAGTGTTGCCAGGTAGGGTTATTTTTTTTTTTTTAGGCTCTGAAATCGCGACCTTAGACGCTGGAATCAGGATACTACATGTAATATCTACCTCGGACTAAGCACAAATATAATTTAAATCAATTCTAAAAGTGAAGTTTGTATAGGTATGTATATTCTTCTGAGAATAAATTGTCTTATACCTGGAATCGATTGTTTTAGTAAGTTAGGTAACAAACACTCTATATTACAATCTTGTACCTATTACAAATGCAAAGTATAGATCGTGTCATTCACGAAAACGCGTGCCTTGACTTGTATTGCCATGTTATTAAAGGTTAGATTTACCAAAGCAGCGCGTCATCGTGGATCACATGAAACTATAAAACAAAATGCCAACAATCAAATGAATCTAGGCCTTAATTTACTATACAGGGTGGAAAGATAAGTCGGGCCCTGGAGGGAAATTACCTTAATTATACCTTATTTTTAAAAAGAAACAAAACTGCATTCATAGATTTTCTAAAAACTCGCTTGCCTCGCCCGGGACTCGAACCGACTAAAAATTCCAAAAAATAAAAACTCGTAAGTTTATTCTACTAGTCGATACAGTTAATGTTAATGATAACATTTCTCCAAGAAACATTAGGTCTTACACTCGTCTGTTGTACAAAATATCCATAAAATCTAATATTTAGTTCTTAAGATTTCGTTTGACAAGCCAGATTGAATAAAAAAAGAAAAATACTTTTAATGCAGTTTTGTTTCTTTTTAAAAATAAAGGAATGTCTCTTTTAAGTAAAATGAGCCAGCTTAAGGATTTAAGGCTCCCTCCAGGGCCCGACTTATCTTTCCACCCTGTATACCATTTTAAATTTAAGGCGTAATTAATTCCAGATAAAGGATAATAAGGCCTAAAGGGAAATTTTGTAGGCCTTATTACCCACGAACAATGTATGTGAACTGAATAGGATAAAAAGGAACTAGATTATAACATATTGTTCTCATGTTTAGCACAGTGTAATAAATAAATATTTTTTTATGACAAAAACGATCGTTATATGATAAGTACCTACAAGCTGAAATGTATGTACATTTTACCTGTGTGAAAATTGTATAATTGAGATAAATAAACTAAATTATACTTACTATATTCTCTGTTATTCTTGAACTTGTACTTGGGCTAAAAAGGCCCTCTGTGCGGGTGACAAGGCCCGGCCCCGGGCCTTATTGAAGGTGAGACGAAATAGTAAATTTAATTATTTTTATATAGGTAATTATGAGTTCTTTGATTTCCCGATAAGCATCACTTACTGACTTACAAAAGTATAAATGTAGTACATATGTAGTACCTGAATTTTATTAGAGGTTTTTAAAGCCTTATTATCTAATAATCTATTATAATGTAGATTAGGTTAAGTTAGTCCTTAAAAAAATTGTAAATTTTATTTATAATAAACAGTTTTTTTTTTTTTTTTTTATCAATTAAGTTATAAGTGAAATATAATAAGCGTCTTTAGTTGTAAAAAAATATTACAAGCCCTATAACTAATGAGGGGATCATTTTAGATATAGTCCACTTTTTTCGAGTAGGTAAATTCGGACTATGTTTACAAACCGCATACCATCGCCCATGACCACACTGTTAACTGACAGTTCGTAAACCTTATTACAAAAGGCATAAGGACCACCGATGGACAGTTAAGAGCATCGCCGTTTGTACCTATCTTAATACAAATAAAAGTCAACAACGAAAATAATTAATTACCTAATACGTCACATACCTATGACATGACATGAACAAACAAGGAAAGCTATATATAAAAAGTGATTTTTCTCTGTCTTGTCACAAAGGAAAGCTTTGACAGTTTAAATTCCTGAAAGAAGGTCCGTAGTTAACACTAAACTCGAAACAGCACCTTTAAAAAAACATTAGGGGTCACTGACCTGTCCCAGTAAATTGAGGTAGTGTGCGTGAGCTGCGTTTGTGTGTGAAATGGGGTAATTTGACAGAATCTGAAAATTTACCCTCCTCGACGCCCTCTTAACCTATCTTATTTTAGCGTTTTCCCTATATTTTTACCTTTGCATACTAAAGAAGCCCGGTGTCCGCTTTGGCAACCAAATTTAATCTTTCAATAATGACCTATAATAATAGATATGTATTTAGAAAATACTTAAGTCTAAACTTTTTACGCAATTCGAAGAAATCAAACTAATCTATTTTATAAGCAACTTTGATGAAAGTGGCATTTGTTGTTTAATCAGATATTGTTATTTAAGTGTTAATTCGGTCATTTACACTCCATAATCCACTAAAACACGAAAAAGTTTCAAGCGTTCGTAAACGTGAAAACTTGTTGCGGTTCCAAACTTATCAAAGCACTATTAGTTTGAGGAGCGCCTCGCGGAACTCATGAATCATGGCGACCCTACCTGACACGCACGCACCCTTCAGCGCTTCACCACTGCAAATACCAACCCTAAAACTACTTAATACGGTTCAATTTACATCGGCATGTCGACAGGTCGTTATCGCTCGTGAAAAACAAAAGAGCATCGATAAATGAATTAAAACCGTTCTTGTATTGAACCTAATTTGTAGAAAATTAAGGTTGGTATTCAAGTAGGTCTTGTTTGGTCTTTTATACATTTTGAATAGGGTGCGGTGACGTTATTAGGTGTAATATAATTTGAGTGTTATTGATTGTGGCGTAGAGTTGTTTTTGCGGTGGGCGCGGCGCGGGGGGTCACGCGACGCTGCCAGGGTGAGGCTATTGACCAAATATGGCAAGACATGCCTGTATCCTTCGAATACCTCGATTAAGGGCATGGGAGTGAATATTACAAGAAGCTATTGGTGATTGATTGCTTTTATCATATGTGAAAATGAATATTAAATATAACTCCGCGAAAATTTAGGACACGTTTGCAATGTTTTTATGTAGAATGGAATGGTTATTGGTTACTTTATTATGTAGGCCAGTATACGTCAGTCTAAAAGTATGTCTTGTCTTTCAAACAGTTATCGCAAACGGCACAAAATATCGCAAGTGTCGTAACTGGTCATTGTTTGAGCGACTGTTGCGAGATGTTACCGTCATCTCGACCATCACATCACGACATCGTAAATGATAAATGACTCAGAGTCACTGTCAATTTGATGATTTGCAATGACCTCCTCCAGTTTGAGAGCTGGAAGTTTGTGAAATGATTCTTTGACTGTAGGTATACGATGTGTGAAGTCTAAGGGCCAGTTGCACCAACCACATTTGACAGACTGATCACCGTCAGCCGGCGCGCCCCGGCGTTTTGCTATGAAACTTTCCATACATAAAAATTTAGCGAACTCTTTAACGATACGAACAGTTTGGTGCAAGCGACCCTAAATTAGATAAATTCTTGTTCGATTTCGACAGCTAATATAAGTGTATTAACTATACACTTTGCGGTAACTCTGGTTTCCAAAAGTTAAGTTTGGTTAGATACTTACCTACCATACCACAGAAAGTATGGTGCATACAAACTTATGTCAAGTTAGTGTGTTTTTAAGCAAAAATAATCTTAAACATAGGTTCAATAAGGTCCTTGGTTGAGAAAGGTCGTAGTTGTGTGTGTTTTTGCCGTTTTTGGTAAAATAAACGTTAATCTGAACGCACTAAAATTCCTTTTCAACCAGCATAAATGTGTAACGTTATGACCTTTCGTGTCTCGGTTTCGGTTGTTGACTCCGCGAAAGTGAAACCGCTTATTATCCGGTTTCGGATACAAAATGGCGGACATTGTATGAGTTTGTGATTGAGTTAGGTTTTTAGTTGGTATGTTGTGATGTGATATTATACGTGAGTGATGTTTGATGTATGAGTGACGTGTGTGATGTAATTGCGTATAATGCATGTTAGGTTATTTACTTGAGGCATGTCATGTAAAATTACTTATATTGTACCTATAGCATATAATGGTACTACTAGCATATAAGTTCCTAAAATTACAATAACATTAAATATAACTCAATTACATCGAACAGAACAATATAAAGTATAAATACAAACCCATGCAAAGCCCCCTAGGTCTGTCCCATTTGGAAGGGTGCCCATGATGCTGGCTGGCTACATTCCCCCGCTGGATGACGTTGCTTAATCTTTCACACGCACTCTTCTGATAATCTTCGGTAACTAGGTTGGTCAGACCTGTTCCGAAACATCGCATAAGTTCGAGTCTTGGCCGAAGCGGCGAATTTTTCCATTTTTTCCTTGAATACAAAAAATTGTAAGTCACAAGTGGATTTTTGTGGTCGATAGGAATTGAATAGATCTCTTCTCAAGATAAAACTCTTCCAAAAATCTAGGCAGATCTCTAAACCACGGAACCATTAACAAACTAACCAACCCGACTCGACCTTATCCACTGTTCTGCATACTTATCAAAATATCGTGGGAAAGTGTTCCTAAAGAGGCAGCACACGCATATTGCATATCAATCACATCACATCCACGACTGTTTTTACAACGACACAATTAACTAATCGTTTATAGACCTTAATTCTTTGCAATAAGGTTCACGAACGCTTAGTTATTTGTCTACGATGGTACATACCAACAACGACACGACGTTCCTTGGTAGCTATTGTTATAAACGCTCATCGTAATATATCGTATTGATTGCCATTGATGTAAACAACAACATCGATTATGCATGCATTATGATTTAGTCTTTGGACTTTATAAGAAATGTAATAGGGTTCAGATTTGATTGTGTTTGAGTGATGTTCGTTTTCGGGTGATTGTTTTGAATCATTGTTCCTTGACCTTGACTGAGTGATACATCGCGATTTCCGTGTTCGGTCGATTGATTCACATATGACAATATAGCTAGTTACCTACACATTACACAAATTTATTTTTAAACGTCGAAGAAAAACTATTATAGACTTTATAAAGCTTTACATGTACTCCTATAATACGATGCATATCCATATCCACATTTACAATATAAGAACTGATTGTTTGTTTCAGGGGCGCGGAGCTAGGTGACGTCAGTCTACTGCGGCGGATGCCAAACGTAGAGGTGCTAGCCTTCAGGTTAGTGTCCGACCGAAACATGTTTTTTTGCCGAAACCGAAACCGAAACCGAATGTTCGGCTTTGGCCCCAGTTTCGGCCGAAACCGAAACCGAAACCGAACTTTTTGTTGACTTGTGAAAACCGTTGAAAATATGTCACAAAACCGCTTTTTAGAGGAGAGGCCAATTCGTAGAAATTACCTTATTTACAATTTTCGTAGGACCGAAAAGGATTATACCGGGTTGGACTAAAGCAAAGGGGTTGCAGCCTTAGAAAAGAAATCATCAGAGTGATGTTATTATGATACCTATTTTTCATGATGTTATCCTAGAGAATACGCTAAAATAAGCATCAGCAAGCACCATTTTTTATTTTAGAGAAAAGTTATTCATACAAAACATGCTTATTTTAGAGTATTCTCTACGATAACACAATAAAAAATAGATGTTATAATGACACAACATTCATGGAAATTTGTACTGTTCTAGATTTTTCCCAACTTTCGGGTCAAATATCTTGGCCATTTTCGATTTTAGAGAAAAGTTTTTCCTACGAAACATGCTTATTTTAGCGTTTTGATTGATTTTTTTCTGTCTTTTACGATTCCTATATATATTGCAGTTTTGGTCAAAAAATTCTGTTTTTTTGTGCACCCCGTTTGCTTTAGGCTGGCCCTAAAATACATACCAAGTGACTGTGAACATCCTCTATATAATGTTCAAAAATAATTAGCCAGAAATATTAAAAAATAAGAGAATTAAGATACTTGTTAGACTATGTTATTACTCACAAAGCCCTTACATTTGGTACCCCACATGGTATGTTTAAAAGAAAATAGTTTACAATTTTATACTGGCGACTTTATAACGTCATAGAAACACATTCTACCACTTTATGAAGCGACAACATGCATTTTGATAATCAGTAGACCATGCTGATTCCAACAATACCACTTGTCGGTATAAACCTTTTTAGTCCTACGAAAGTTGCTATTCTTCAACTTGGCCACTCCACTAGTTAAACTGGAGTGTGGGGTAAGACAAGGCGGTCTAACGTCTCCCTTGCTATTTAATGTATATGTTAACGCTCTGATCGGTGAGCTAAGCGGCGCCCATGTCGGCTGCTCTATTGACGGCGTGTTCATAAACAATATAAGCTACGCAGACGATATGGTGCTGCTGGCGCCATCGATCAGTGCGTTGAGGAAACTAATTGGGATATGTGAGAGGTATGCGAAAGCCCATGGGCTGAAGTATAACCCCTCCAAGAGCGAGCTAATGATTTTTAAAGCGGGCAGAAAAATTCCTGAGGAAATTCCTTCAGTCATGCTAGATGGGAAAGAAATCAAGAGGGTGTATCATTTTAAGTATCTCGGTCACATTGTCACCGATGACCTAAGAGATGACATGGATATGGAGAGAGAGCGGAGAGCTTTGGCGGTTCGTGGGAATATGCTGGCACGCAGGTTCGCTCGCTGTACAGACAAGGTTAAAATAACGCTCTTTAAAGCCTACAGTCAGACATTCTACACGAGCAGCCTATGGGTTAGATACACCCAGCGTTCCGCAAATGCTCTCCGAGTGCAATATAATAATGCTTTCAGAATGCTGTTGGGGCTGTCCCGGTTCTGCAGTGCTTCGATGATGTTTGCAGAGGCGCGCACTGACGGGTTCCATGCTATCTTGCGTAAGCGTTCAGCGTCCTTAATGCAACGAGCGAGAAGTAGTCCCAACAGCGTTCTGAAAGTATTATCCGATAGACTCGACTGTCGAATATGGAGGCACCTGGTGGTTCTGACTGGGCGACCTGTGTGTTCTGCATTTCCTCTGTAGTGTAGGTTAATTAGTGATAATGTTAATACTAACACTAGTTATTAGGTATGTAGTTTAAGACAACTAACAAATTCTATGGATTGTTTGATCTGAAATAAATGATTATTTATTTATTATTATTATTATACACATTAAGACTGCGTCGCCCGTCCAGTGACGCCTTGATTAGGGGAATTGTATTTTATAATAAATCAATTAATTTATGTATGTATACATAAATCAGTATATTAATATTGTTGTCCTACTTGTTCCCCAACTTTATGTCTTTGTCACATGTTTAGTTTCATAGTACGAAGTACCATTTCGTAAGTTTCGGCCCGGCCGAAAGGTTCGGCCGTTTTTTGGCCGAAACCGAAACTACAGCCGAAACATGATTTTTTGGCCGAAACTGGCCGAAACCGAAACCGAAACCGAACCTTCGGTCGGACACTACTTCAGGTGAGAACCTTTGTAAAATGCAAACCTTACCTATTGGCCAAGAGCCTGTTTATGATTGGGCAACGCTTTCCGCTCCACGCTCCACAACGCTCAGCCTTGCCTGTTGCCACCTCACGCACGAAACAACGGAAGCTGGTAGCTCAGACTGTTAGCCCTACTGTGCAGAAAGCCTAGGGCTGCAGGAAGCAAGGCGATAGGCAATGTAGCACCACGGTCCAGGTGGCTCAGCCTTGGCTTGCCTGTTGCCACCTCACGCACGAAACAACGGAAGCAGGTAGCTCAGACTGATAGCCCTACTGTGCAGAAGGCCTAGGGCTGCAGAGAAGCAAGGCGATAGGCAATGTAGCACCACGGTCCAGGTGGCTCAGCCTTGGCTTGCCTGTTGCCACCTCGCGCACGAAACAACGGAAGCTGGTAGCTCAGACTGTTAGCCCTACTGTGCAGAAGACCCAGGGCTGCAGAGAAGCAAGGCGTTACGCAATGTAGCGAAACGCTCCAGGTGGCTCAGCCTTCGCTTGCCTGTTGCCACCTCGCGCACGAAATAGCACTGGCCGGAAGGTGATATACTGCGTTTGATCTGCAATCTACATAATTATGTGAAACTTTAACAGCATTTTGTGATTGACCTTTTACTAATGTGGCGTCGGAAGGTTACCAAAATAAAATATTCACATGAATAAATTTCGGAAATTTCTCATGGTTTTGTATGCTGGAATTTACGAGAACTTTCCCAAGTTTTGGAAAACTTTCCGCAATTTGCGCTTCTGTATGAGTTGTATTTGACAGGCAAGCTAAAGGACGACGAAGTATTTGTATCCCTTTGAAAATTGCAGTATTATTTCAGAATTGGGTGTAAACATGATTTTTTAGAAAATCTGTGATATGGCAAAGACAAAAAACTACATTAAATTAAAAAAAAACAGGATAATTCCACTAAATAAGAGGATAGTTTAAAAATATTAATTTGGAACTGTTTTTGTTTATAGCATAAACAAGATCCGCAGCCTACAGGACTTCGCCGGCTGCCGGCTGCTGCGAGAGCTGTACGTCCGCAAGAACGAAATCAAGGACCTGCGGGAGATCAGGCACCTGCGGCACCTCCCGGCGCTCACCTCGCTCTGGCTCGACGAGAACCCCTGCACACACCACCCACAGTGAGCTCGCTTATTTACGTTGATTAATCATGGTCACGGCACCACATTGTAACAACCCCACCCTACCTTACATCCTTTCAACAAGACACCTACACACTATGGACCTACCATTAACAACATACATTGCTTCGAGAACTTTACGTCCGCAAGAACGAGATCAAAGACCTGCGGGAGATCAGGCATCTCCCTCGGGCTCGATGAGAACTCCTGCACACACCACTCACAGTGAGATCAGTTATGGCGCTGCGCTCTGGATTATGAAATCCTTCGTTTCGGCCAGGATTCAATGTACGCCCTTGCCGTGAATATATCACTTTGCTCCCTTGTGACAGAATCTACTACTGTGTTACAGGTATCGACTAACAGTGCTCCGTAACCTGCCGCGGCTAGAAAAGCTCGACAATGTCGTCGTGCAACAAGAGGAGTTGGAGGAGGCGCAGCGGCGAGGCTCGCTCATCGACTCAGACGATGAAGGATACCCACAACAACAGGTAAAAATCTACGATAATCACTCGGACCGTGAGGTCGAGGAGCGCGTGGGCTCCTTAAGGACCTTGGTAAGCGGTCAAGGGAGGCAACAGGGGACTCTCGCGCAAAGGATTGCCATCGATCGCTATACAGCGCGGGAATGCTGCCTGTGCGATGGGCACCTTGCCGAGTGGCCTAGGCTTAGAAGGTAGGTTTTAGGGTTTTTTTTTTGTTAGGTTTAGTTTTAGTTAATTTATTTTATAAGGTAGGTATTTAGTTTTAAGTTTGTTGTATAATTGTGTTTAAATGTAATTAAAAAAGGTAAAATCGCAAGCTAATTAGTAAGTGTCTACTAACGAAATGTTAAGAAGCAAAGAAAAATTTGCCAGTTCGAGCCAAGCTTTCAAATATGATATTACACGACGGCACGTATGCACGCGGCAGGGGTAATGTAAATATTGGCCGTCCTAGAGTATGTGAGTCAGTCTGCAGCGACGGCGTTTATGGTAAACGTATTGTATTTTGTAATTCCAGGAAGCGTACGCGGAGAGCGTGCGCAGCGGCGGCAGCGCGCGCCGCGCCGCCCTCGCGCGCTCCAGCGACTCCAGCCCCGAGCGCGACGAGCGCGAGCGCGAGCCCGCCGCCCGGGACCGCCGCCCCGGCCCCTACCGGGACCACCATAACAGCAGGCACGAGCAGGAGCCTTATCGGGACCATCAGAGGCATGAACAGGTAACAGCATCTAAATGTGAGATAGCATGTAACACTTTTGGACCCGCAAGCGCCGTAGTCTACGGTGACCCCTGACTTTACGGCTAACTTGGTGTGAAAAAATTGAAGGAGTTTTTTTCTCTAAGAATGTTATCGCTATGGTTATTTCTTAGCTGATAGTTTCGAGCGTTGTGTGTTTTATTTGAAACTTTAAGCAGTAATAAAATGAAAGCATTGAATGTTATCTTATTTTATGTTATTCGATACATGAAAAGATACTTGTAATTGTGTATACTAACAAATGTCTATCTTTCTCGTCTTAACGTACAACAATTTACAATACATTACATACTACAGAATTATTAGGTGTAAGTCCGGCTAAAGGCCGATTCACACTAGATGCGCACTACATCATCAATTTTAATATAAGTAGGTGTATGCAATTTTAAGTCTAATTTTACATTTGCGGTATGTGCCCGCAACATAAGGACCACAACACGTAGAGAACCAAAGCAGTGCTGCATTGCATTACGTATTTGGTGTGTGTACACTGTACAGTTAAGGGATTAAATTTCTGTGCCACTTTTTTTCGTCACAGTGACAAAAAAAAACAAATACAGCATTAAGGGTCGGTTGCACCAAACTGTTACGAACGTTAAAGAGTTCGCTAAATTTTTATGTATGGAAAGTTTCATAGTAAAGGCGCGGGGCGCGCCGGCTGACGATGATCAGTCTGTCAAATGTGGTTGGTGCAACTGGCCTTTAAGCTCGTTGAATGTTATATGTATGTGTGTGTGTGTGTATGTGACTAACCGACGGGGCATGTTGTGTTGGCGGCAGACGCACGCCGCGCCCGGCAGCGACGGCTCGGAGGGCGCGCCCGAGCCCGAGCGGCACGACCAGCAGGTGAGCGAGGGGGACACCCACATGTGGCCTAAATACGCATGGGAAAGACACGCTTAGATGACCATTCTTGCATCATCTTCAGTGTACTGAGTGACTCCACTCTGAGTTGCTCCACGTGACCACCCCCACAACACAACCGACAACACTAACATTATAGGTGACGGCAGGAGAGTTGAGGTGAATCATTACGCACACAGTTACATACATAGAGTAGTAATTGCAAAATAGAGAATGAATGAAGCGATTATGTAAATATTTAGTTTGAAGAAACTGATTAATCTTGCAATTATCTGTTGAAACTACCGGAATGAGAAATAACACCAATTTCGAAATCTTACTCTCGTATGTGACTTCTGTTGTGTATGTGACGTCAATCTTAGTGCCTATACCTATACTACCATCTCCTACACCACACTACCACCATCCTCGTCTACTAACAACGCCATATTTGCGAATGATTATACAATTTTGTTTATATTTATTTCGTTGGCATTCGATGAATCCTGGTCACGGCACCAAATTGTAACTACACCTTAGTTTCGGGTTCGATCATGGTTTGGTTTTGTTCTTTTACTTCCTGCTTGTGTGATATAACGACTAACATTTTATGCTGCTATCTTTGTTGTAGTGGTTTTGACTCTGCACCGACAACTTAATTGTAAAGTAGTGCAACATTGTAGTTTTTGATTTTAATTCATGTGAAGGATAGCACTATTTAATTAATTTATACGTATGTATTCTGCAAGTGTTGATTTGACAAATAGGTTAAATGTGACATTTGAAATATTGCATCGGTACTAAGAAAGTACCGCCTCTTGTATTTCTAGGTATTTTAAAATATGTTTTAATACACCAGAAAAATCTTATCCCGAGGGCCACGAAAAAACGTTCCAAGCTTCATCAGCGATAGTCAACTGTTCAGCATTCTGAGCTTTTTTTTGTAGATGAGGTAAAATAAATATTATAAAATCCCCACTATAACTATAATACTTTGTAACAATTTAAGGGCCGTTTTGTAAACACTAGATATTTCGTTTCGCGGAGCGACATACAAAGGAAGAACTAAGTTAAATTTCCAAAAAACCTAACCTAACATTAGTGCCTGTGTCGTAGTGTCCACTGTCCCCCGCGCGGCGCGCGCCCGACGACGAGCGCCTCGAGCACCCGGCCGGCGCCGCCGTGACGCGCTCGCAGTACGACGTGAGTTCACACTCTATTAACACTATAGGTACAGTACTGTACGCTTAGGGCCAGTACACTCGAGTTCACTATATTTTTGAAACGTTGGCGTGTAAACATGTTTGTGAGCTCGATTGTGCCGACCACAATTGACGGACTGATCATAAGTGCAATCGGCGGAGAACTATGAAATCCTTTCAATAACATTTAACGAACTACGAACGTTTTAACGGTGACGGTTGGCGTTAATAAGTCCGTTAATTACGGTTGATACGACTGGACCTGTTGCGAGTTAGAGCTAATTGAGTGTCATATTAAGACTTGTGAGTATTATTGCGTTTTTGTCCGTCAAGGCGAATTCTCAAAATTACATCTACCTTGTAAAGAAAACAAAAAACGAGATTAAATTTTGTCGCATAAGGAGATGTGAAGAATCTGGCAATAACTTTTGCTATCTCTACTCCGCTATATTACAAGTATTGCAACCAATGCTACTGGTTGATTTCCGACATCCCCGCTCTGCTTTACCTCAATGCTCCACTCACCACGTCATGTGAGACTCGAAATTAGCGCTAACTCACAACATTAGCGACACAGCTCTGTATTTGTAAGTAAAATAACATTAAAATCACTAATACCACAGTATTATAAGTATTTAACTTTATATTGAGCTCTTGATTCCATTTTAATTTTCATTAAAATCATTAAATTGGCTGTAGTTTCTCATCAAAGTACAGAAATTCGCAAATCAATATTTAAAATACGTGCTTTGTAAATTTTTCACACCATAAACAGACGTTGGTAATTTTGTCTAACAAATTATGTATTTAGGTACGTTAGTAAACAAGTAAATAAGCTTTTTTAATCTTTAAGGGTTCATTTAATGTAATTAAATGGTAAATATAACACATATATACACTCGCGTTTTGCTGTACAAAACGCCAGAGTATATATGTGTCGCTTAACTTCAAACTCGGATAAATCCATTGGACCCTCTCAGCAAATATCTACCCTATTACGTTTTCTTAATACCAAAATCGCATAATCTGACAGATGGATTTACCCGAGTTTGAAGTTAAGCGACTCATATGTGTTATATTTATTAATATATTTATTTACACGAACGGGCCGTCGACGAGGCGAGGAAGACCCCGACAAACATGGATGGTCACTATAAATAGGGACTTAAATAAATCAAAAATACCAGCCCAGACGACCCGGGACAGACAGTCCTGGCGAAAAATTACTAGGAGAGCCGACCCCAAATGATGGGATTAAGGCTAGGAAGAAGAAGAAGATTTACACGAACGGGTCTACCGCGATATGATTTCATTGTTTTACCTTAAGGTGGATGTCTAGGGATGGGATGCCGATTATCAGCCAAAAGATGGCGTCACTGTGCACGAATTGTGGATTTTCACTATTTCTCCCAAAATACAAAGTTTCATAAGATGTGTTGATATGTGCGAAAACTATAAAAAATACTACATCCAAATCGAGACATGTTCAACTCAACATTGTCTCATTTCGTTATTACCGGAATCCAACTGCAAAATATTGCAATTTCTTGCATTCACGCACACTTACGTACTTAAAGTCACCTTAAAGTCAGTGTCAAATGTCAGCAGATTCGTAATGTTACAGTAAAGTAACCTAGAGGGCGCAGCGGATGAAATGTTTATTGTTGAAAAAAGATTGGAAATTAAATAATAAATTCTTGTTTGAGCAACGATTAAGAATTACAAGGCATTCAGAAGCAACTAATGTTTTCGACCATCAACTGTCATGTGCTCGTGGCACCCGTAGCCTCTATTTTGAAAAAAAATCAGATTGTAGCTAAGATACATGGTTCAAACCCCGACAATGCCAATTTTTTTTTATTTTATAATTTTAACATTCTCTTTTGAATTATTTTAAGCGTATGTTATTCTTCGAAACTAAACTTACGTGAGTAAAACATTTTCAGTAATTTGATTATTTTTTAATAATATTATGGGAAGATATATAAAAGTATTTTTATTTTCCGGTTTTCAAAGGATATAAATAATGATTAAAATAATTTAAAAAAAGTCATGCATGAGGCTAATTAGGATCGCAGAATAGGTACATAAGAAGTCAACTATCGACGAAGTATAGCTGGTCAAGCAGATCTTGTCAGTAGAAAAAGGCGGCAAATTTGAAAAATGTAGGCGCGAAGGGATATCGTTCATAGAATAGAATAGAATAGAATAGAATATCGTTTATTGCACCATGGTAAAAAACAAGTTGTTACAAAATAATAGTATCTCATGGACCCTAATAGGGTATGGCAAACATTTCCTTAATATAAGTAGGTACATATTAAGAAAAAATACTACAAACTAGCTTTATAAGTTTAGGAGATCAAAACTTATTTACTATAAACTAACTTATTTAACAAAACTGTCAGTGAGAAAATCGGTTACTGAATAATATGCTTTTTCAGCAAGGAACGATTTCAACTTCTTTGTATACGAAGTGTCACTTTCCACTGATTTTAAATAATTTGGGAGGTGATTATAATATTTTACTGCCGCATAATGAGGGCTTTTGCGGTATATTTCTAAGTTTGGCTGGGGTAATTCAAGTTTGTATTTTTGTCTTTTATTCTGTATCTCTTTGAACAAATGTATGTTTTTTCTTACATATATACATAACTCTAAGATGTAAAGGCATGGAAGAGTGAGTATGCCGTGTTTGATGAAATAAGGTTTGCAGCTATCCCAATTTCGGATTCCGACTAGCACACGAACGCATTTTTTTTGCATGACAAACAAGTCATGCACATCTGTGCTGTTTCCCCATGTTAAAATTCCATATCTGAACCATGAATTAGCGAAGGCATAGTAAGCGGCTAGTGCAGTACTGAAGTTAGTGGTTTTGCGAAGCGTAAAGAGTCCATACAAAAACTGTGATATCTTGGTTTTAGTGTTTAATATATGTGTTTTCCAGTTCATATGGTTATCGAGAGTAATACCTAAGAGTTTGAAATTATCTACTTCTTCAATTTCTGTGTTATTAAGCGATAATTTTAATTGTAATGGAGTTCTTTGGTAAGGATAAAATTGAATCAATTTGGTTTTGTTTGAATTTATTGCTAGATTATGGTCGCGCATCCACAGATTGATATGATTTAAGGTTTGTGTCAGTTTTAAATTAAAATTTTCATTATTTTTAAAATCAAAAAGGAGAGAGACGTCATCTGCAAAAAAATAGAACATTTGGATTTCGCGCCTTTTTTTACTGACAAGATTTGCTTGACCAGGTATAAAATAAAAGTTTCCAAAATTTTATTGAAATGATATACCTACATGAAATAATCAAATACAACACATTTACTTAAAATAACTTTTAAAATAAGGCATATAAAATTACCAAAAAGATGAAATAAAATAAATACAAAAAGAAATGAGTCTTTGTTCGTGGTTTGAACCCTGTCATGCTGTTCAACTTGTTAGACTTATACTCAATAGCTAAAAGCCACTAGACCATTTGACCATAGTAGACCCGGGCGAAAAATGCCTTCTTATTTAAGTAACCCATTACTGTCAAAAATATCAAGTTTGAATTGATTTGAAATATAATTTTTCATTGTCGACTTATTGACATCCAACGTTGCGAGCATGTTGTACTTTAAACCATTTGGCAACGTCGCACGCGGGGAAATCTTCTGAAAATGTATGTCCTTTTATATTTTGATATTTATGGATATATGAGGATTCTTCTACTTATGTTGCAAATTGATTAAATTATCGAGAGACAAGAACAAGAAATATGATTCGGTTAAATTGTGTTCTAATGTATGGGGAAGACAAACTAATTATAGCCAGCCTTTTATGAATGTAGTATGATACCTTAGGGTATGGTGCTTTACGCACACTAGCGTCCCTTCCCCTCCCCCTGACGCAACCCCCCCTTTTTGCATGAAATATGTCCCGGTTCACAGTTTTTTACATTTTTTGAGGAAAGTATATATTTTAGGAAAAAAGTGTCAATGAAAGAAATAATCCTTAATAAATTCTTAATAAAAAAGGTCTTATTCATTTTTTTATATGATGCACCTAATTCATGTATTAGCTTGTCAAAATTCGAAATAACATAGTTTTTACTTAGGATTCGAAACTCATTTATTATACACAGTGTAACACGAGGAACCCGAATAATTTTGACAGCGTATTCCTGATCATATTTAGATACAAAAATGTCCTATAAACTTTTTTGAAATGCGGCTAGTTTCAGAGTTAATACCAATTTAAAAAAAAAACAAGTTTCTATTGTTACATAGTTCAAAACGCCTTTTTGATGGCGATGTTGTTGTTTGGATTTAGTCTAAATATCCCTATTGATATGTCAAAAAGTGACAATTAAGTAACACGTTGCAAAAACTATGTTTTACGAAAAAAAAGTAAAAATCCATGTTAACTGACAAGTTTACCAATAACATTTACTTTTTATGTACATACATATATAATATATATATTCAAAAAATTAAAAAAAAGCGGCCAAGTGCGAGTCGGACTCGCGTTCCAAGGGTTCCGTATATTACACAATTTTTAACAATGTATTTTTTTTTATTTATTTATTTAGATATTTAATTCAGGGAACAAGGCCCATATTACAAATACCTTACAGACTAACATACATATGTATTTTATAAACTTAAAACTAAACATTATTTATGCGAAACGTGAGTGAAATCTTTAAAAAATCCGTAGGAGTCGGATCAAAAACTGTAATTAAGTCCGACTCACGCTTGACTGTACATTTCTAATAGGTTTTCCTGTCATCTATAGGTATAGACCTATTTTATGTATTTTTTCAAAATTTTAAACCTTGTAGTTTCGGAGATAAAGGGGGGGGGGATAGTCATTTTTGCCTATTTTCTTGAATAACTTCTAAACTGTTTATTCAAAAATTATAAAAAATATATATTTGAGATCCTTACAATAAGCTCTTTCATTTGATATGTAACATGATATAGTTTGAAAATTTTTATTTTTGAATTTTTTCATTTACCCCCCAAAAGTGGCCCCCATGTTTAAAATTCATTTGTTTACAAACTTACATATGTGTATCAGATTTCAACTTGATTGGTCCAGTAGTTCCGGAGAAAATCGGCTGTGACAGACGGACAGACAGACAGACGCACGAGTGATCCTATAAGGGTTCCGTTTTTTCCTTTTGAGGTACGGAACCCTAAAAACAATAAAAAAAATTGTTTTCGGCGAAATTGACCTAAACTCATACATACATTTTTTCCTTCTTTTGACCTCAGAAATAAAATCTTTCGCATTTCTTGAGGACACCTTGTATAATAAGTGTTATAAAATGAATATAACCTTTTTTACTAAGAATTTAATAAGGAACTATTTCTTTCATTGACACTTTTATCGTAAAATGTATACATGAGGTCAAAAAAGGAAAAGATGTAATATGTGTTTAGGTTAATTTCGCCAAAAAAAAAATTTTGTTTGGTTTTTTTTTTTAATTTTATGAATGAATTTGTACATAAAAATTAAATGCTATTGGTAAACTTGTCACTTAAAATGGTTTTTTTTCGTAAAACTTAGTTTTTTCAAAGTGTTACTTGTCACTTTTTGACATATCAATAAGGATATTTAGACTAAATCCCATAGTAGCAACATCGCCATCAAAAAGGCGTTTTGAACTATGTAACAAGAGAAACATGTTTTTTTTTTAATTGGTGTTAACTCTGAAACTAGGCGAATTTCAAAAAGTTTATAGGACATTTTTGTCTCTAAACGTGATCAGGAATACGCTGTTAAAATTATTCGGTTTCCTCATGTTACACCGTGTATAATAAATGAGTTTCGAACCCTAAGTAAAAACTATGTTATTTCGAATTTTGACAAGCTAATACATGAATTAGGTGCATCATATAAAAAAAATGAATATGACCTTTTTTATTAAGAATTTATTAAGGATTATTTCTTTCATTGACACTTTTTTCCTAAAATATATACTTTCCTCAAAAAATGTAAAAAACTGTGAACCGGGACATATTTCATGCAAAAAGGGGGGGTTGCGTCAGGGGGAGGGGAAGGGACGCTAGTGTGCGTAAAGCACCATACCCTAAGGTATCATTCTACATTCATAAAAGGCTTGTAATTAGTTTTTCAAAAAGCACAATTTGGCCGAATATATGAAAGAGGGTCATTGTTGTTGTAAAAGGTGTGCAAGAAATGATACGTTACTGCACTAGAGCAGTTTAGGTTCCAATTCCAAGCACGATTTTATTATTCTTTTTACAATAAGCAATTGAAATTTGGGTATAAATGGATTTGTTATACAATTTCCATTCTGATATTTGACTCCCCATTCCATAAATAACGATACTTTTGGCCAAATTGTTAATTGAAAATACCTACTCTCAAAAATACCTACTATAAAAATGTATTTAAAAAAACACATGCGTTTTACTTTCCTCGTATGCGAAATGAAAAGTAGAGTGTTTTAACTCGGGTGAAAAGCAGCATTTTTGGAAAAAAAACCAGGCAAGTGCGAGTCGGACTCGCGCACGAAGGGTTCCGTACCATAATGCAAAAAAAAAACAAAAAAAAAGCAAAAAAAAAAACGGTCACCCATCCAAGTACTGACCACTCCCGACGTTGCTTAACTTTGGTCATAAATCACGTTTGTTGTATGGGAGCCCCATTTAAATCTTTATTTTATTCTGTTTTTAGTATTTGTTGTTATAGCGGCAACAGAAATACATCATCTGTGAAAATTTCAACTGTCTAGCTATCACGGTTCGTGAGATACAGCCTGGTGACAGACAGACGGACAGACGGACGGACAGCGAAGCCTTAGTAATAGGGTCCCGTTTTACCCTTTGGGTACGGAACCCTAAAAATATCATCTACTAATGTTATTGTTATGCACAAGCAGAAGATATTATAGAATCTTGTTTATTTACAAGAAGATGACATTTTTCTCCACATAGGTACCTATATATTTTTGAGAAAAATATAGCCAGGTATTTTAGTTTAAAAATCATTGTTACATTAAATATAGGCTTTTCCAGAGAACATTTATATTTCTACCGAAACGAAAGCAGAATTCACAAGGGTTTTCGGTGGACGACTGTAAACGCGAATGATTGTTTGGACTGACCTTTCTATAAATATGTAAATGTATTTTATTGTGTAATAATCATAATAATTATTAAGTTATATTAAATCTGGGAATGAAATTATATCAGAAAGGAGATTCTTAAATGAGTAGGTATACTCGTAACATGCTTTGTGCATTAAATATACCTCCCTCTATTGAGTGAAAATAAAACAAAATACACAGGTAATCTGTGTTGCGGTTTTAAAGTGCCATCTGTTACAGCTTTGACAAATTAAAAATGATTGCTTGTCAAATGAAGTCGCCATGTTAGAATTACACCGATACTATAAGCATCACTCACACAAACAAGCAATGAGGCAAAATTTTACCAATATTCAAAGGCTTTTTTCTTAATAATTTTAATCAAAATCTAGTATTTTTTTACGTTCTGCGAAGACAGAAATATATATACTACCCAAACATTACATATACAAGTGAAGAAACCCTATATAATAGGAGCTAGGGTGACAAGAAAGTTGTATGAAAATCGAGCAAGGAGAACCACCTTAACCTCTCGTGTGCCGTGATTATTTTTTTCTAATATTTTCCTCGTACGCGGATACAACGGCTTACATTCCGACGTTTCAGCTGAGTTGCACCAGCTGTGGTGATGGAATGACTGACGTCCTAGCAAAATGTCAATAGATATAAGTAAACAACACCAGTACAGTCATCAGCAATAGTATCTTACACAACTAGGGCCGCAAAAATATATGACGCGTTCTTATTGCGCTCCAAATAAGAACGTGTCACATATTTTTGCGGCCCTAGTTGTGTAAGATACTATTGCTGATGACTGTACAACAACGCTAGTAGTTCACCTGAAATTAGTTAAATGGTAAATTTAAATTAGAGATCGGCAGAAATATATAAAAACCTACATTATAAATGAGCCTTTGAAGTTTGCGTAGGTTGTGGACTGTGGAGTCAGGATTTCATGTTCCAACTTATAATTTTTGCCTCATAAATAAAAACGATAGAATCAAAGTACACCAGACACCACAATCTACGCCTTGTACAATATAGTAATATAGCCCTACCACTTGAGTTAGGCGGTCGGTGAGGCTTCGCTTTTTAATCTAGCGAAGATTTGAATATGCAGACTATAATACATCATGTGTTTACTTAATTTTTACTAATTTGGCGCACTATAAATCGCACACACCGTAATAACTTCTCACCAGCTGCCTAACGCTGCGTCTTACGTAAGCGAACACCTCGCGAGCGCGACGCGGCGCGGCGCGGCGGGCCCACGGCGCTCGCGTTCGCAACGAGATCGCCCATATCGTCGTCGTACGACACTTCTATAGGTATCAAATGATTGATTCACCCCGCGCGGTGACGCTTCGCGTCCGCGTGTTGTTCGCCTACGTAGTACGCTGCGTAAGTTAAGTGGTAGGGTCACAAAAACAGGAGTACCTAGTAGTGGTAGTCGCGGTAGGTACTGGTAGTGGTAGCGGTACAGGTGATGATGTTGTTGCAGCCGCGCTGGGCGCGCGAGGCGCCGCTGCGGCACTCCGTCTCCGCGCACAGCGTCAAGGTGAACACCACACACGTGGGCCAGCCTGAAACTTTCTGGATTCTGATATATGAGACGACTTATTTTTCTAAGTAGCCAGTTCCAGGAATTTTCAGTATGCCCTATATAAGTACATTACATGCCACGACACGACGTGTGCCCGATCGGCACCGACCATACTTTCCCGACAAGGGTGGATTTTGGCTCTGATGACAGCTACCCATATATCCCGTGGTGCTACGAAACATATGGTCTTTGGACTTTGGAGACATTCCCTGACTTATTAATTGCTACATTGTAGCACATCTGAGGGCATCCCGCGTGGCAATAAAATAAAAATTTCGTTATCTGCCTCTCTATCGTTCGAATATGCAAGAATGATAGGCTAATAATGAAATTTAGATTTTCGTGTTTTGCGGTATAGGCCCTCAGTTACATTTTATGAAGAAAAGTATGCTTTACTTTGCCCTTCCAAACCGAATAGACTATAATATGTCATTGGGTCTACATACACACACTTGATTGACATAGTTTACAAATTTAATTTCTTTTTGTAATATTGTAAGGTACTATTACTTATTTCTAGATAGCCAGATATAATATTTAAGTATTTGATATTTGTGTATGTCTATATATTCATTGCATATCACACGCACACTAGCAAGCTTTACTACTTATTAACACATGACATTGCACACACATCGCAACATTCACAATCACATCATAATTTTTCAGTGCTGTACGTAAGCCTTTCAGACATAACATTTGATAATCGTGCGTTGTAGTTTTTGCAATAAAAGTTTGCAATATAACACTTTAAACTCTCGCGTTTTGTACACATATTCAATTACACAAACGGGTCTACCGCGATATAATTTCATTGTTTTTACCTTTAATTCCGACGTTTACGTTGTGGTCACGGACCACAGCTGATGCAACTCAGCTGAAACGTCGGAATTAAAGGTAAAAACAATGAAATTATATCGCGGTAGACCCGTTTGTGTAATTGAATAAATAAAAGTTTGTTTGATAATATGATACATATTCGCTTCGCCGTATATAAAAATAGAAAAACAATATTTCTTATAAATAATTTTGCCCAATCGATTTGAAGTCATATAATAATAAATAAATAAATATTATAGGACATTCTTACACAGATTGACTAAGTCCCATAGTAAGCTCAAGAAGGCTTGTGTTGTGGGTACTCAGACAACGATATATATAATATGCAAATACTTAAATATATAGAAAACACCCATGACTCAGGAACAAATATATGTATACAAATAAAATGCCCTTACTGCGATTCGAACCCAGGACCATCGGCTTCGCAGGCAGGGTCACTACCCACTAGGCCAGACCGGTCGTCAATAAATCTCTTTACTTCTCTTCAATATAAGTAGTAATTGCAAATCTATTCTCAGTCCACTATAACTTGGATCTTTTTAAATCGAGAGTGAATACATCCTTTAGGTAATCGAGGAAATTGATGATGATTTTTATGTATGTACGTTACAGGAGTACGCGTACGCGATGAACGGCGACTGCAGACTCGGCGTGACGTCACCGCACGAGCAGTACTGCGAGCGAGGTGACAACAGGTACATCTTACAATACACACTGTATATTACTGCCCTCCTAACGATAAGTGCAATAACTAATTTTGAAATCTCAGTCGCTTGTGTGACATATTGTATGAGAACAAGGTATATTATTTAATGGATAATAAAATTTAATATGAGTTATTGCACTTATTGTTAGGAGGGCAGATTAGTAGTCTTTATTGTACAAAACACATATTAAAAATAACATACATTTAGTAAGAAGTACAAAGGCGAACTTATCCCTTTGAGGGATCTCTTCCAGTTAACCTTTGAGTAGATGATATATTAATATAGGTATACCTCTGATAAAGTTCCTCAATCCACCAACGGAGCGACAGCTGACGTCCACGAGGTTCATTGCACATCGCCTTTAACTACTTATCGCCCGGAATGGCTATTGGTCATGGAAATCTGGTTCTGGCTCACGGGCTATAAGCTATTACGGGCTAAAAAATTAAGGATGCTCCCTTAATTTTCAGATCAGAATACACACCCAGCACCGTAGGCCGAGGCGAATGGGAGCGTGAGCGAGACAGGGAGCCCCCGCGCGAGCGAGACGCACATAGCGCGGGATTCACCTCCGCCGTCATGGGGGAACATCGCGGGTTCACCCGCCGACCCGTCACTAGGGTAATGTTGACCATTTTGTCTCTCTCACACGCGTAGCACAGCGAGCGAGACCGAGTACGCCCGCGGAGTACATGCCCCACTCCCCCCCCCCATCAAACTTTTTTTGTTAAAAAGTTATATCTCGGCGCCGTACAGCGATACCTATTTACTTCAGCTGTCAAATACTAGGCACCACTTTTCTCAGCATTTACACCCGTTTTTCTAACCATCTACAACTACATTCTTCGGCTATTAGTGGACCTTATATGTTGTAACAACATTTATGATTGGTGCATGGTAACCGTTTGTTTGGTGTGAACAGAATTCGAACCTGCTGTCGGCCGTGCTGTGCCTGGTGAAGGAGCTCGACTACCCGTCGCTGGAAGTCGCCGAGATGGCCGTCAGGTAACTTGCTCTAGCTGTCTACTGTAGTAGGTAGTAGGTACTGATCGGAATTTTAATCAAAATACAATTGTCTTTTTATAGTTTCTAGTTATTACTAAATCGGATTTGTAATCAAGTGCCGTTTGCACCAAACACAATTACTTAATTAAGCTTAATCAAACGAATTAATTAAGCTAAAATACACTTTCGTCGGTCGGTCGGTTGTAAGTTGTAACTGAAACTTATTCCAAACATTTATCAAGGTAATGTTGTTACAATTTGGTGCCGTGACCAGGATGTTTCACTTTTATTATCGGTTTGTTTGACACAATTGATCGCTTTTATTTTTGTACATATCTATATCTTACGATTTACGATGTACAAAGAGCAACACTTTTAAACTGTCCATCGGTGGATCTTACGCCTTTTGTAATAAGGTTTACGAACTGTCAGTTAACAGCAGCAGTACATTGGGTGAAGTTATGGCGTGAATTTTTTTTTAACTGTATATGTATGTACTTATACAATAGTTACATTTTATGTTTGCGATAAGTAATTATGAAAGGGAAATACTCTACAGAACAGGGTTACTAATTGTTTTTAACTTTGGTAATCTTCATCAATTTCCCAGATGACTGCATAACCATATGACGAAAAAAAAACACTAATTTGTATTTAAGATAGTCTCTAGGTCGTCACGAATCCCTTTACCATTCGCCGGTGAACCCCTAGAGGTCGCGTATCATATTTTAAGAACCCCTATACATATAGGGGGTGGGGGTCTTCTGCATAGAAGAGAAGGAACAATTGCTTTAGACTTTAGTAGGACACCAACCGTTTGATAAGAATGAGGCATGACGAGCATCGTGTACGTTTCAGATGCCGCATGGACGAGCTCGCCAACGCGCAGTGACCCGCGCCCTCCCCCCGCCCCTCCCCCTCCCCTTCCCCCTCCCCCTCCCCCGCCGGCGACGAGCAAGCGGGGTAGCGCCGCGACACTACTACCATCACCCCGAGGACTCCAGCCATCATCATGGCTCCTATACACGATAAGTCAGCGCCGTCCACTCCAAGGGACGCGTTTATGCGTTAGAGGGAGCAAGTGATATTGCTATCTCATTCTACCGCATGGCTGCGTCCCTTGGGAGTGGCCGGCGCTGGCTCATCGTGTAGAGGAGCCATCAGATATATCGAAGCGGCCGAGGTACTTACAAATATCTGGACGTGTATTTTAAACGTCTCGACGATGACCATAGAGGCTTTGTTAACTTATTGTGAACATCGCTGCCGCTCCGATATATCGCATAGCGACTATACAGTGACGGCCCAACTTAAGTCCTCGCGTCGTCAGACTAGCTGGATTTTAAAAGCGGATTCCTAAGTTAGGACTTTGACTGTACGTACACACACTATAGACTCAGTTTCCATGTATATCCCAGACGCTTCAAGTGACAGGTCGATATGCCATGAGTACAAATATTCTGCTAGCTGAAGCCCAAAAATGTTATATGTATATTCACGAATATTTTGAGACTACATTTACAGACATATTGTCACTTGGAGAATCAATAAGATCTGGGATTTAAATAGAGACTAGGCCACGCTAGCAGACCTGTGACTAGGCCGGACTAGTCCGTCATAAAAAATACAGACTAATATCACTATTAACAAGTGCAGTGTTGTCTAAAGTGCGGAAAAAACTGCAATAATTGTGGGCGGGAAGCAGGTTGTGATCTACAAATCTACAATATCATCTGTACATGTATTATTGAAACATGAACTAACAACAAAATTGGTGTAGTGAAAAATAAAACCTGGACTACAATGGAATTATGTAAAAAGATAATATTATTATTAAATATGGGTACACATTAAAAATTATGATAAAGTTCAAATTTCGTTTTTTCTATGCAATAAATAATTGCAGGTGCACTTTTTAAAATTGGGTCGTAATTTGTACCTTTTTATCAAAATTCCTATATTTACATGCGGTAACAATACTAACAATATAAAATATGTATTTTCTTTAAAAAATCTTGACTAGTCCATGAATTAATATAAACTAGTGTTAACACGGGTATGTGTGGTTGCGGGGTAATGTAACCGGCCTCCACGCCGGGCCCTGTTTGTTTACACATTGATAATGTTTAGTACGAGTTCATTCAGTTGCCACTAAAACGCAAGTAACAAGCGGAAAATAATGTAATTGACCGCGGGCCAGGAGCAAATATCGTCAGTCATCGCCTCCCGCTTGATACTTTGTCAGATGATAGTTTAGATGCTATCATCATCATCAGTATTTAAGAGCTATGCTCTTGTCGGTGGAGTAATCGCCACTCTTCTTTTTGCTGGGCCAGCCTTTTAACTCCCTCGTACGACACGACAGAAACTTTTTAAACATCCTGGAGGGCAAGATTGAGGGGAAAAGAGGCAGAGGAAGGCCCAGGCTCACATATCTCAGCCAAATAAAAGATGCTATCATGAATTAAAAAAATAGTCAGCCGGTTGTATCGCGGTGGGAAGACCGTCAGTTGATCATGTCCGCAAATCCATTCCTCCCGCTCTAATAAAAAGGTACAGCGCTCATTTTTTACATGTTTATGCAAGTAGCTACCGGTGTTTCCACCGCTATACAACCGGCTAACGTTTTTTTTATTTATAATAACATCTAAACTATCTTCTGACAAAGTATCAAACGGGAGGCGATGACAAAATTTATTTAAATTTTTTACATGTTTCGGTGGCTGCCATTCCTCAACCCACCAACGGAGCGCAAGCTGACGTCCATGAGGGATCATCATACATAGCCGTTAACCAATATACGAGTTATCACCCGGGAGGCGATTGGTCATGGAAATCTGTTCGTGGCTCGCGGTCTATAAGGAAAATAGACACTATTAAATGTGTAAAGATGCCTCAATGTGAAGGCCAGCCTTACTTAACCTGCAGCCAGACTTATCCATATTTCAGAAAGCTAAAATTGGTGTTAAAATTGCATACGAATGGAGTGGACGGTACATGAGATTGACACCAATGTTTTTTCTGATCAAATTGTCAATTTGATTGTTCCACATGGACACGGCTATAGACCGACATAGATTCAATATGTGACGTTATCGATGAAAAGTGATCTTATTGTCGATTGCACTTACACCATTATTAACGATGCTCAGATATAAATACGACGCCGCGCGACGCTGTGCGGCGTAACCGCCATCGACAATAAGGTCCCTTTTCATAGATAATGCCCCAAATTATAAATTTTACCCGTTAATTTGAATTTGTATATGCGTGTTGTTACGCCTTGTATACAGCATATAGCTTGAATTGTATAATATGATGAGTTGTTTTCTAATGTACATAATAGTTTACATAGGATTTATTTTAATGTTTTTATAATTTTATTATTCATCGACACAGATGTAACATACATAGTGGGTTTTATAAAATTGTGATTCTTATAGATTTTCTGTCAAATGTGGAAAATAATACTTTTAACCATGTTTTTTATACCACATAAGTGACATGACATAAGTCCTGAAATCAAACTGTAATTTTAGTGTTTGAGATGTACACAAAGTAACAGATCTTAAGGCTGCCTGTGCACTGAAGAGGATCGGAGCGGAGATGTGGGGAATCAACCAATAGCATTGGTTCGCCTCAGTGGTCAGACAGCCTTAAATTAACAGTACGCGGCGGGCAGCAACAAAAGTTATTTCAAATGAGTAACTAATTAACCATACAAAACAAAAATAAATCTAAAAGGTAAGTACAGTCAGCAACAGAAGTAATTAGCCGGCTAAGTTTTCAAATTGATCTGAACTGTGTTGTTAAGAGATTGAGACTATTGAGAGTTGTGCAGATCATTTTAGACAGCCCGCTTCTTCTGGCGACCTACCGCGAATACCGAAGTTCGCATATTGCAGGATTTTTTCTCTGTCTCTCTATTTACTCCTTAATTGGAGTAAAAGAGAAAGATGCCGGCCATTTGCGAACTTCGGTTTTCGCGGTAAGCCCTCTGAGGGCCTACCACGAATCACGTTCGGCGTGTTGCCTCCCTGTCACACTAACGTACGAATTTACAGGTGCGACATAGAGGCAACACGTCAAACGTGGTTAGTGGTAGGCGCTCTGAGCGGCTACCGCCAAAACCGAAATTCGCAAATTGCGGGGATCTTTCTCTTTTACTCCAACGAAGGCGTAATTAGAGTGACAGAGAAAAATGCCCGCAATTTGCGAACTTCGATTTTCGCGGTTATAGTCCTGATGCTGAATACTAGCCTTAAGCAGCCAAGGTTGCGAGCTGCGCCCGCGTTGGAATGAAATACTTTTGTAGGCCGGTGGCGCGCCGCGCCGCGCGAACAATATACGAATACCCACACTTTGTGTTTTATTTCTCCTTTACCCAACCAGTTCCTTTATACCTAGACGATACCTAGGTCCCCGGGTCTTAGGTAACGGGACCCGGGTATGTCCTTAAACTACGTCCAAGACCACCGGTGGACGGGCAGCAGCGTCCCTCAAATTCGGTGTACTCGACTGCGATCGCCAACCCGCCTGCCAAGCGTGGCGATTATGGCATACACCCCCCAAAAGGGGGAGGCCTATGTTCAGCAGTGGACGTCTTATGGCTGAGATGATGATGATGATGATGATAGCTAGGTCTATTTTAAGTTAAACTAATGTACATAAAATACAATCTTTCGATGTACGTAATCTTTGTATGTACGTAATCCGAACTTTTCGGTAAAGAACATTTTCAAGAAAATGAAAGTAAAGGTAGACCAAGATAAGTCTGCAGCGATTTTGATTTTAAAAGTGTGCTGTCAAAATCTTTGCAGAGTTATCTTAGTCAAACTGTTTCTGTAGTGAATTATACATATATCTAGTAGGAAAGGAGAATCACGAAAGTTAATAGTCAAGTCAATACCATCATCTGAATAAAAACCGGCAAGTGCGAGTCGGACTCGCGCACGCAAAAAAATACGTTGTATGGGAGTCCCACCCCACTGAAAGGTATTTATGTTTATCTGTTTTTAATATTTGCTGTTATAGCGGCAATAGAAATGTGAAATTTTCAACTGTATAGATATAACATGAGAGTTTTAGCAGATAGGGTCCCGTTTTTACTCTTCGGGCACGAAACCCTAAAAAACGTAGCATTGACACACAATTTATAAAACTTATGTACGCGATTTATTTCTATATCAAAAGGAACGACCATCGATCAAGTCGATTCAATTAATAGATTTTTCATATATCAGTAAATCGATTATGACATGCACGTCACTAAAAAAAACTATGGCAACACTGATCGCGGCCCGCCATCTTTCTTTTCGCTTCTGTCATTTCCGTGATCCTCGCGATTATTATAGGTTAGTGCGTGTTTTCCACACAAAATATACATTAAACCATACGAAAATTGTTCTAAACGGTGCAAAATTGTGCATTTCAGATAATCAAAATGCAGAACGACGCCGGTGAATTCGTTGACCTGTACTGCCCCAGGAAATGGTTAGTGTCATTGTTAGGTTATACTATCAACTTTAGAGCATGTATTTGTGTATTTCTTCGCCGCAGTAGCTGTAAAAACGAGAAAAATATACATTTAGTCAGTGTTGTGAAGTGTTTTGTTGTCGTTTTCAGCTCGGCGAGCAACCGCCTGATCCACGCGAAGGACCACGCGTCCGTGCAGCTGGTGATCGCGGACGTGGACCCCGCGTCGGGGCGCGCCGCCGAGGGCTCCAAGATGTACGTGGTGTGCGGCGCCATCCGCCGCATGGGCGAGAGCGACGACTGCATCGTGAGGCTCACCAAGAAGGACGGCATTCTCACAAAGTGAGTTACTCAAATTATATACGTAGGCTAGTTTTCTAGATTCAAATAAGTTAATGATGTATTATTTAGAATAATCCTAAGTAATTTATGTTGTGCTCAGGTAAATAACAATATCAAAACATTAGCATTAGACTAAATGAACCAAGCGGCAAGATATTTATCAGCAACAAAATATGAGAAATTAATGTTCTTTCCATTCTGATATCAAGGTCTAAGGTTAAGGAATGTACAGACCTGTGACAGAGTGGTGTCCATCGGTTCATAGTAAGGTTTACGAATGGTCAATTTAACCCTTTATAAGGCCCGTTGACAGGGACGTGCTATCGCAGAATTTGTTGCAGCTATCAGAAGCCTACATTTCAAAAATCTATTTTAAAAGCAAGTTGAATATTCAATTAATGCAAACGATTTTGAGCCCTATTATTAAAACAGTATGGTTGAATTTCTGATTGAGCGTATGTGGTCGATATATCGCCTCTGCCTTATAAAGGGTTAAGTAACTGTGTGGCAATGGTACCAAAAATGATATATTTGCTAAAAACTTGCTTCTAAATGGTGGGCCTCAGTTTCTAAATAATGATGATGGTAGCTGCTGTCCTTTATAACACAAGAATCATAAGTAGGTACAGTCTGCAGCAGAAAGTCGCCAGCCTGTCGGTATTCTACAAGTTGCACTTCGGGGAGTGTGCCCAAGAGCTACACGAGCTTATTCCACCGTCCCCATTCTACCATCGGACTTTTAGACGCACGGCCGGTTTCCATCCTTACATGGTAGATATTCCACCAATTCGCACGAAGCGCTTTGCTTCTACTTTCCTTATGCGCACTGCCAAGGAATGGAATTCCTTGCCGGCGTCTATATTTCCGTGTTCTTATAACGCGGCAACCTTCAAATCAAGAGTGAACAGGCACCTTCTGGGCGAGCTCGCTCCATCGTAGGCCACGTCTACGCCTCGGCTAGTCTGTGGCCATGAGTAAGCCCATTCATAATTTAAAAAAAAAAAAAGTTGCTAAGTGTGCGAGGTGTTCAATATACCTTGACATGCTCTTATTCTCTTAACAATAAAGTTGCGCCAAGATCAATTTGAACACCTTGCCCGCTCAGCAACTATTGCTGACTGTATCAAATTATTGTCTTTTTGTTTCAGGAACTACTGATGCAGTTAGTTGTGTAAGAATAAATTTATAAAAAATAAAAAAAAGTATAAAATCTGAATTGTAGTTTGTTTTCTAACTTTTGATAAATTAATGTAATACCCCTAAAGTAGTGGCACAGAATAAATAATAGTACTATGTACAGAATACTCACTCTCTAACAGACTAACGCGTCTGTTACGATCAGCACAGATATAGCCACTAGGTAGCTACAGCGCCACAAACGGCTTATGGCTTTTCCCTTTGGTGTTGGTCAGATGTATTTTTAGCTACCTGTAGCAAAGCGACAAAATCGCAAAGTGAGCCACACCTGCTAGTGGGGACCTCCAAGGCAGCCGTCCAACTGGTGTTTAATGAGTGATCACCAGAGTTCGGACAATATCGCAAAAATCTAGAAATGATTGCATTTTTATACTTTGACAATTATATTTTTCATCAATTGTATATTACGGCAATAACTAAGGGACATTTCTATACTTTGTCAATTATATTTTCCACCAAATATATATTGAGACAATAAAAAAGGGACATTTTTATACTTCGACAAACATATATCTTGTCAAAATTATACAGGGAGGAAATTATTCGAGTGGACATTTTTATAAACCTAATAATTTCGTAGGTTATTACCAAAACGTAAGGGGACTACGTACAAAGACACACAGTTTTTATTCTCGCGTTGCATTATCAAATTATGATTTTATCTGCATAACTGAAAGTTGGTTAAATGCAAACTTCTATGATAGGGAAATTTTCGATAACAGGTACATAGTTTATCGCTGCGATAGATCAGCTGGCGAGAGTGGCGCGGAGCGGGGCGGCGGGGTGGCGGTCGCCGTGCGCCGCGAGTACTTGCCGACGCAGCGGGCCTGGCCCTGCCCCTCTCCTGCATCCTCCGAGTGCATATGGATAGCATTACCGTTATCGAAACATGGCGTTCAAGGACAAACGTTTCTGAATATTTGTTGTGTTTATATTCCGCACGGACCTCTTTACAGGGACGCATTAGAAAACTTTTTTGAAATTTGCAGTCAGTTAATAATTGACAATCCTAATGACGTCTTCCTCATAACAGGCGATTTTAATATATCTGATGCGCTATGGGTCAAAGCCGATTGTTCTAAATTAAGCCTTGGTAACACTAATACTTTACCTTTACAATTGCTAAGTGAATTTTTATCTTTTTCAGGTTTAGACCAATATAACAATTGCACTAATATTAATCAACGTATATTAGATCTCGTTTTTTGCAATAAAAATTGCTCAGTAATAGCCAGTACTGACCACTTAACACCTGAAGATTTGCACCACAAGGCCCTACAAATTGAATTACATATAGTTTACACACGTCCCCTCAAACCTGCTCCTACTTTTGTTTATCAATATTACAAGGCAAATTTTAATGAAATAAATAATAACTTATCTAAAATGAACTGGACTGAACTTTTTTCAGGCCGCGCATTGGAGGACTGTGTAGAAATTTTCTATAACATTTTAAATGATTTAATCAGCAATTTTGTTCCAAAGGTCCCTCAACGTACTTCCTGTTCGAGGCCCCCGTGGTATACTAGGCCCCTTAGAAGACTGTTAAATGAAAAAAAGAAATATCATAAGCGGTGGAAGACTTATGGTAATCCTCTGGACTTGGATACTTTTAAATTATTAAGAAAGAGAATCTCTAAATTAGAACCTATATGTTACAGAAATTATATTAACCATACTGAAGCTAAAATCAACACTCACCCTAAATTTTTCTGGACATACATAAAATCAGTTTTCGCCAAAAGTAGCCTTCCTCAGGTTATGCATTATAAGGGAGTATCAGCACACAATGGTGCACAGATATGTGATTTATTTAACGAACATTTCCACTCCGTCTTTGAGATACCTAGCGATAGTTCTGTAGACCTAAATAATCTTGCTCCTGTAAATGACACTGTTTTCGACATGGACAACATTTTCATATCTGAAAATCTTGTCTCCAAATATCTTAAGCGCATTAATATTAATAAAGGTTCAGGTCCTGATGGGATTCCTCCTATTTTAATTAAAAATTGCTCTTCTAGCTTAGCAGTACCTATCAGTTTACTTTTCGAAAGGTCCATAAGGGAGGGGTGCGTACCATCTGTATGGAAACGGGCACTAGTTACACCGATACCAAAGGGAGAGCTTAGCGCCGATATAGAAAAGTATCGCCCAATATCGAAATTGTGTCAACTCGCTAAGATCCTTGAGAAAATAGTCACTGATCAACTTTCGTCTGCATTGCGTCGACATATCATTCCAAACCAACATGGTTTTCTCCGCGGTCGTAGTGTGGACTCGAATCTCTTATCTTATACAGAGACCATATTGGACGCGTTAGATAACAACTATCAGGTAGACGCAGTGTACACTGATTTTGCCAAGGCATTCGATAAGGTATGTCATGAGCGCCTACTTTTGAAGCTCTGGCAATTTGGTATACACGGCGACTTGTTCCGCTGGATAAAATCGTATGTTGAGAATCGTTCACAAGCAGTTGCTGTGCAGGGACACACTTCTTATTACAGACCTATACCTTCCGGTGTACCGCAGGGATCGCATTTGGGACCTTTGTTATTTGTGCTGTATATTAATGATATCACAGATTGTATACAAAATTCAAATATGCTATTATACGCCGACGACACAAAGATATTTAGAGTTATCAAAAATATGGACGATTGTACTGCCTTGCAGAATGACCTAAATAATTTTCAGGCTTTTTGTACCTCAAATAAGTTATTTTTAAATCCAGACAAATGTTTTATTATCAGTTTCAGCAGGAAGCGAACATCCATAAACAATAGGTACACACTCTGCAATAAAGAGCTGACTCGTGTTAACCAGATCCGTGACCTCGGCGTAATTATGGACTCAAAACTCACCTTCGTACAACACATAGATAACATATTAACTAAATCTTTTAAGCAATTGGGATTTATATTACGAGTAGGAAAGCCTTTTAATAGATTGTCAACTTATAAAGTATTATTTAATAGTTATGTCCGCAGTAGGTTAGAATTTGCTAGCGCCGTTTGGAATCCACTTTACAAAATTCACAGTGATAAAATAGAGAAGGTACAGAGAAAGTTTGTCAAGGCAATTGAGTATCGTACTGGACATAAATACATAGACTATACCACCTCCATGAAAAGACAAAATACTACTTTATTAAGCTCTCGTCGCGAACGTATTGATGTCTTGATCCTGTACAAAATTATTAATAACATCATCGATGCCCCTTCGTTAATACACTCTCTTTCTTTTAGAGTACCCCGGCGTTGTGAGCGAGCTTGTAGAAAAAAACCTCTCTTTCATATCCCCCGTAGTCGTACTTCATATGCAAAACATGGTTTCATTAGGAGAGCGTGCAGGCTTTATGATGAAAAGTTTCAAAATGTAGATATTTTTCATGAAACACTATCTAATTTCAAACGGTTATCTTTACAATGTATTCAGCAGGCATTATAATTGTTAATACATCTACATAACTTTCAAATTTTCTGGCACTGTTAATTAATACACCGTTTAAGTATGTTTGATTCATATAGATAATTCATAATTCTTATGTACTTTCACATTTTAATGTTTAGGTTTACATAATTTTATTAAGGAAACTGTAAGTCTACAATATTACTAAAATGCAATTGTATCCAATGTAGCAATACGAGACTGTTTGTTTCTAATTAAATAAAATAAATAAAAATAAAATAAACCGTCATTTTTCCTTTAAGTCCACAGTCGCATAAATCTGGAACATGACACAATCTTTTTACAATTTTGAACTGCAGTTTTTGAGATACTATCTGGGAATTTTATAAAGATACTGTGTACATAATATGAGTTTAATAAATCTTGTCGTATTTTGAGATATTTTTGTCTGATCACTGGTGATCAGACAAAAATCACCATCAAAAATCGTGTACTTTTTGTGTAACACTTGATCAATATGTCCATGCGTTACAGGTAATGCACAAATGTTTAGAGCCATCCATTTGCAACATCACGTAGACGAGACAGAACTAATTTGAAAACGCATGACATGAAATGTAAGAACAGTAAGTGTAAACATGAAATAAATATTGTCCAAAAAAGGGATTATTTATGAGAAAATTTATTAATTTCTGAAACGCTGAACACTAATCCGGACAATACGATGTGTTAGTTTTTAAGTAAATTTGTTTATAAATGTAATGTAATACGGTTTTAGTTTCGGCAATAAAGGCTATTATGATATTAATTTCTGTGGTCTGATAGTTGCCTAATGAGATAATGTTCCCTGTCACCTTTAATGGTGGGATATCATCATTCCATTGCTCGTGCCACACAGTGGAGCACATGGTAAATCCTGACGTGCCATGTTGCGGAATTGCACTGGAACTAATATTTTCATACTACACTAAACTGTCACCCTATACATGAGAATAACAGCGCCCTCTTGACAATGATCATATATTACTGGTCATGCGCTTTACCTACTTGGTCTTATTTTCAGTGTCGGATTTGCAGTGTTGGCCGCCCTATGCCCCAGGCCCTGTAGTAACTAGCACCCATATACAGAGTGATTCAGGAGACGTGAGCAGGACTAACACTGCGCATTTCGTAAATTATAAGCAACTGTCTCGTATCAGTATTAGAGGTTAACGTAAATTTTCTAGTCATGTTGAAAAAAAAAGTTATTAATTTATTTACGACATGCATGGTCACCCTAAAATTAGAATACTAAACTACCGATATTCTGTGTCAAATTGAATGTCATCACCTTGGAGGATATAACCAACGGAGACGCCATGTCTAAAATTTTCGGTACAAAATAGTCTGCCGTTTTTTGCGGGGGAGGGGCACATCAAATGTATAGGTACGTCATGTCAGATAAACGTCAGTCCATACATATGGTTGACATGTAGTTGACCATTGGCCGCCGTTTTTCGACAGAGGGGAACGCCTGTTAATGGCGGCTCCATTGTTAATTACTCCGAGGTCATCACTGTCATCACGGACTGGTTACTTTTGAAAACTCGTATCTCACTCAAGTTTTTTTTTTTTTATCTCACTCAAGTTTGACAGTTTATTTTCTTCGTAACAAAATGCTGTCATTACGGTTAATGAGGTTTTTGAGGACCATGATTGTAGAGAATTAAATTTGCCCTCACCAAAAAGTTAAAAAATAGGAAAAAGTGTGGTTGTTTCACCTAAACACAATGGTGATCGATCAATTATCAGTTACTGAGTGGGCAGGATTAGTCCTGCTCACGTCTCATGAATCACCCTGTATAGACTGCCGCCCCTAATATCTTGCCCGGGCCTACTGGGGCCTTAGGGCAAATCCGCGACTGCCTATTTTCATGTCAAGCTGCTTGCTTACAACGGTCGGCCTATTCCATGTGATATCGATTGAAATTAAAATCCGGGAAACTATTCAACAGTACGGTTTATTGACTTGTAGCACATATGTTGCGGTTTATTGACTTGTGATTCATCTTGGAGCATTATAAGCAGCGGGTCTGGCGGCGCCTGCAAATAAACAATAGCAATATGTAGCACGACATACAGTATAACCTATTACGCGGAAAAGCAGGCGTTAAACTACGCAGTCATATCATACTAAGCCCCGTCTCCATATCGCGCGGCAAACTATCGAACGTTGGCTCGCGAGCCAGCCGCGCGCAAGAGCGGGAGGGGTTGAGAATCAGTGCATGATTCAAACTTTACCGGTCGCCGTGGTAAGACCTAGGATTTACCATATCGGTGTTGGTAAAAGCCCGAAGTAAACTAGTAAGATTTAACATTTCGGGCTTTTACCGAGCGGCATCGGTAAAAACTAGGATTTACCGGTAAAACCTATGTTTTGCCGTACTTCGGGCTTTTACAGTAACATAAATATTTCAGTTGGCTCGCGCGGGCGCATATATGGATAATGAAAAGTGTCGTACTTTAGTTAAATTATACGGCACTAAACAGTTTCTATGGAACAGTAAATGTAGTGCACAGGCGTGAGAGCGATCGTCTAAACCAGGGCTCTCCAAACCCCGGCCCGCGAAGCGTTCCGGCCCGCCGACAGCGTTCCAATCAGCCCGCGGGAGCCAGGCGCAATATGGCCCTCAGGTAAAAAAGTTCGGAGACCCCTGGTCCAAACTAGTCTAAAGACTCAATATTATATCTAGAGTTCTACCCTTAACTGACTTCCTTTATCGCGAGCGACTAAATACTTGAACGGCTTGACTTATGGACTTGCGCGCTACAACGCAAGTCATTCCAAGCGGTTCCATCTAGCGAATACTATGTAATTAATGTATTATAATATTTTAAACTTTCGCGTTTTGAACATTATGTGTGGTGGGTGGTTTGAAAATGTGATGTCTACCCCAAACTTTTCCATACACTTTTCGTCGGGTAGATGCACAAATCTCTGTTTTGACATTTTGCTGGGACATCAGTCAGCCGCGACCACGACCAGTGAAACCTGTGTCGAAAGTCGAAACGTCGGTAAATCAAGGTAATTGAATATAATTCGCGTTAGACCCGTCTATAATGTGAGTTAATAACTAATGTATTAAATAGCGGGCGCCGGCGGCACATGAGACTCCTTAATGCCCTCTCAACGAACGGATGCCCTGCGTCGGGCGGCACGGTGTGACGTCTTCCCACCTCTGAATAAACGGATGGCCCCCTACTAGGTATTAGGGAGGTATTCACCAGCGACGCCCTGCCGGCACGCGGGCGGCTGGCCGGGCGGCGGGCGGCACACGATGATCCTCTTCTTGCAGGCGGCCGCCGCCAGCGCCAGCCACAGCAGGCCCGCCAGCCGCGCCAGGAGCCATGCGATCTGCGGATACACAATTTAATACTTTAACATACAACTATTGCTCCAATACTTGGGCCACAGAATAAATAATAGTACTAAGTACAGAAGATTCACTTTCTAACATCCAACTCGCCAATCTCTGGGATGGTACGGCTATATAACTCCATCCCTGACTCCAGGAGTATAGATATACTGAATGATCCAGAGTTAAAATTCAGAAACTCAATTGTCTCGCATCTAAATAAGTCACATTAGAGGAATGGCCTCTACTTTTCATCCCATGGGGTCATCCATTAATTACATCACACGTTTAGGGGGAGGGAAGGGGTCAAGAAAATGTGACATATTGTGACATGGGGGAGGGGGGAGACACAAACTTTGTGACGTCACTTTAACTTCATCAGTAACCGAAAATTTATTTAAATTATTTTATTCGCTGTACATTCAAATAACAAGTTTTTAAAACGATAATCGTTTTTATTCGTTTAATTTCCTTTCCTAAGCAGTTTTGGGTTATAAAATTACCAATATTTATATCGTCAAAAATATTTGGATAAAATATTAATAATACTTCGGTACTTACTTAATTTGATTTGGCGATTTCGTAGAAAAAATGTGACGTCACACTAGGGGGGAGGGGTTTGCCAAATGTGACCAAGTGTGACAAGGAGGGGGGGAGGGGTAAAAAAACCTAGAAATTCGTGTGACGTAATTAATGGATGACCCCCATGGTACTTTATTACTATTTTAATTCTATGTCTGCATGCTTACATGTTCTCTTGTTTATATTTCTCTACTTTATGTAAATTTAAGTAACTTTAAGTTAATTTTAGTTGTTTATATGTATACTCTCTTTGATATGATCTTCTCTTGACTTCTCTTTAAATAGAATATTGACATGTAAACTGGTTTTATGAATAAATTGATTATGATTATGTACACGCGTGAGCTGTGGTCACCTATAAGTGGCTACCCTAATAGCATTTTCTTGTAGGGATTTTGTTGGGCCTTTGTTTACGTATTAGTTGGGCAACCGTTATATTTGGCCGTACGATTTGCTGGAGGGCCCTCGACAAAGGCCCTCCCGAAGATTCCAAACAGAGGGCCATTAGAGTAATTTTTTCGTTGGGCCTATTTATATAAATCATACAATTATTCAACGGTGGTGGTTTTGGTTGGGCCTATACACATTTGTTTGATGGTTGGTTAATTGTTACATTTGGCCGTACGATTTGCTGGAGGGCCCTCGACAAAGGCCCTCCCGAAGATTCCCAACAGAGGGCCATTAGAGTAATTTTTTCGTTGGGCCTATTTAAATAAATAATACAATTATTCAACGGTGGTGGTTTTGGTTGGGCCGTGGTTGGGCCTATACTCATTTGTTTGATGGTTGGTTAATTGTTACATTTGGCCGTATGGCTTGCTGTAGGGCCAACTGCAAAAAACTAAAAAGGGCAATTTTTTCGTTGTGCATCTGTTTGCAAATTCAACAATTACCCAACGGCAAGTCATGTAGGTCGGTAGGTAGTCGTGCACCAGATTGAAGGCCCAACACAGCTTGTCCCACAAAGGGCCAACATTGTAACTTTAACGTTGGGCCTTGTGTAGGATTCTTACAATACTACCGTAGGTAAATAGTTGTGTAATTTATAGTGTGCCTACAGTCTAATTATGTAATGGGCTTTTGTTTACGAGTCCTACAGTTACCCTACGTTAAGTAAGTGGTTGTGTAATACGACGTTGGGCCTTTGCTGATATAGTACATTTCGATGCTAGTGCGGAAGGTATGTCATTACTTAAGAATGACATTTCCGCACGTGTATCGAACGACGTTTTTTAATACAGTTGCGAAAAAATAAGAAAAACATTGTTAATCGTACACTAAACAAAAGTGGTAACAGTGACAGCTCGGTTAGACGTCGTCTTTAAGTATATTATATCTATGGGCGTTTGGCAGCTATTCCGTTCCATTCAGTCAACTTTTTAAGAACGGAATTTTCAATATTGAATATTAAAAAATAAACGTGTTATAATGATGAAGAGGTAAGTAATTAAATATGAAATATGTAATATTTTTCGTATTCTTACATTAACGATAGGTTTTTATGCTGATTACGACGTTTAAAGGAAACTAATATTAACACTCATCAATAAGTAGTCGTGAATTGGAACAAGTATAAATTTAAAAAAATTGGAAAAGTAAAAAGCACTAGTTCGAGATAACCAACTTTCCGCACGCTAAACAGCTACGTAAAGTAGCACTTTTTGAGCAACTGTATTAAAAAATATGTATTACAATTACACTACGGTAGGCATTGGTTGTATCCACATGAAGGCCCTAGGCAGCAGTTGTTGTTAATCCTCTCTGTATCGTTCCAATTTTAGTATATGTACTGCCGAAGCAAGTACACTTACTATACACTCTAACTTGTATATATACTAACCGCACTTCGAAACTTCGTAAGCGAGATTTATGTTTTTTGAGATTTAAATTGAGAAAATGTTGGTAAAATACAATTTTTTAAATTTATGTTTAAATTTTATAGTTATAGCTATTAGATTTATAAGTTACTTTAAAAAAATGTTATGATTATATCCGGAATAATCGAGAAAATAACTATAACTTCGATGTTTGGAGACAGTAACGCCATCTAGTGACGCCACAAGCAAACTCAACTGGTATTGTTGGGCATCAGTACCACAGCCAATGTTGGTAAATGCGATATTTGTGCTCACTGGGCCAACGAATGTTATCGTTGTTTAGCCACCGGTACCAAAATACACAAAGGCCCATTGTTAGGCGTCAGTGCCACAGCCAATGTTGGTAAATACTATATTTGTCATCATTGGGCCATCGGATGATATCTCTGACTAGCCAACGTTACCAAAATACACAAAGGCCCATTGTTGGGCATCCGTGCCACAGCCAATGTTGGTAAATGCGGTATCGTCACCATTGGGCCAACGAATGTTATCGTTGTTTAGCGAACGGTAGCAAAATACACAAAGGCCCATTTCTGGGCCTCAATGCTACAGCCAATGTTGGTAAATGCGACATTTGTCGTCATTGGGCCATCGTATGATATCGTTGATTAGCCAACGTTACCAAAATAAACAAAGGCCCATTGTTGGGCATCAGTGCCACAGCCAATGTTGGTAAATGCGATATTTGTCATCATTGGGCCATCGGATGATATCGTTGATTAGCCAACGTTACCAAAATACACAAAGGCCCATTGTTGGGCATCAATGCTACAGTCAATGTTGGTAAATGCGATATTTGTCGTCATTGGGCCATCGGATGATATCGTTGATTAGCCAACGTTACCAAATAAACAAAGGCCCGTTGTTGGGCATCAATGCTACAGCCAATGTTGGTAAATGCGATATTTGTCGTCATTGGGCCATCGGATGATATCGTTGATTAGCCAACGTTACCAAAATAAACAAAGGCCCGTTGTTGGGCATCAATGCTACAGCCAATGTTGGTAAATGCGATATTTCTCGTCATTGGGCCATCGGATGATATCGTTGATTAGCCAACGTTACCAAAATAAACAAAGGCCCATTGTTGGGCATCAATGCTACAGCCAATGTTGGTAAATGCGATATTTGTCGTCATTGGGCCATCGGATGATATCGTCGATTAGCCAACGTTACCAAAATAAACAAAGGCCCATTGTTGGGCATCAGTGCAACAGCCAATGTTGGTAAATGCGATATTTGTCATCATTGGGCCAGCGGATGATATCGTTGACTAGCCAACGTTACCAAAATACACAAAGGGCCATTGTTGGGCATCTGTGCCACAGCCAATGTTGGTAAATGCGGTATTCGTCACCATTGGGCCAACGAATGTTATCGTTGTTTAGCGAACGGTAGCAAAATACACAAAGGCCCATTGTTGGGCATCACTGCCACTGCCACTGCCAATGTTGGTAAATGCGATATACGTCATCATTGGGCCAACGAATATTATCGTTGTTTAGCCAACGGTACCAAAATACACAAAGGCCCATTGTTGGGCATCTGTACCACAGCGAATGTTGGTAAATGCGATGGTGGGCCAATACAAAATTAACGTTGGCTACGGAACGAACCTCATCCCAACGTTTTCCCTACCGTTGGCACCGTGGGCCCCAACGAAAATGCTACTAGGGTAAGCATCTGTTAATGTTAAATGTCCTTGTTCCTATGTAATTGTGTAGTGTATTATCCGTTGGTGTACCTTAAATAAATAAAATAAAAATAAACATAACGCGTCTGTTACGAATAGGAGAGATATGACCGCTAGGTGGCGACAGCAGCGCCACGCGCGGCTTATGGCTAGCCACTAAAATTGGTGTGGGACGGATGTACCAGTTCCAAAGCGATGAAATCGAGGAGGGGGGGAGGGGAGGGTGACTTACCATGAGGGTATGGGATATTAGGGGGTCACCAGTACTTGGGCTTGCAGCCGCCGGGGCAGCGAGGCGGACGACAGGGTCTCTTGCCGCAGCAACCGCTGCAGCCGTAGGCTTGGCTGACAATCTGCGGACAAAAGGAAAAACTGGATTTGTAAGAGGACAATCACAATATTCAGACAAGGATGTAGTCTTGTAAAGCTATAACGGCTATAAGTATATATAAGGTATATCTTTTAAGATTAGAAAGAACTCAACAGAAGTAATCATGTGGTTCTAACTCTTAATCAGGAACAATATATATGTGGTAAAATTTCAAAGCACCAACAGTCAATAAGGAATTTCGATTTCTGTACCATTTCCTACCTGGTCATAATGACAATTAACATAAAAGCCGCTAGAGATTTAAAAATATTATTTCATCTTTATTGTTTATCTATTTATTGTCACTTAGCAATTTAATTAATTATCGTAGGTATCGATAATAGTTATTTGTTTTACAAGGGGGCAAAGTTGTTGTTTTTAACCGCAAGTGCTAATTATTGATACCCGAGCAAGCGAAAGATTCCAAAATTGTACCACGAGCATAGCGAGTGGTCCGATAAATGGAATCTTGAGCGTTGCGAGGGTTTCAAAGCACGAGGGTTAAACAAAATTTGCCCCCGAGTGAAACACAAAATTTTTCACCACACCAGCCCGAAGCAAATATTAATTGTAAAATATGAAACAAAATCAAATCCAATAAATGAATGTTAATTAAATATTTATCATCCAAAATCATCATTTAAAAGTCAATTCTACCAGCAAACAAAAGAAAACAACTCAAAATTTGCATTTGATTACTTTGCCTCACATGTGAATAAAATGTAACTTTGCTATCAGTTTTTGACGTGCAAAGTAAGCCTTTCCGAGCTGGTGTGGTGAAAAGATATATTATCCTGACGCAGGAGCTTCATAAAACAAAATAAGTCGAAATTTATAAATTCGCTTCTACTTTTTAGTGTTCCGTACAAAACTTTGTTTTTTAATGATATAGTTAAAAGGCTAACGAGCAGATATATGGACCGCCTGACGGTAGGCGATTGACGGTGAGGTTGTAAGCGCGTTGCCGGAATTTGAGATGGGAATACGCTCTTTTCTTGAAGGTTTTTTTTACCAAGTCTAAGACCCCGAGGCTTAATCCACAATTTTTTGGAACGTTTTAATTCATTTATCCACGTCGAAAACTGGGAAATCAAATATTGGGCAACGTCTTGTGTTCACTGGACATCTCGTAATCCGGGAAAATAAGGATTCGGATCTGGTAATTAGTATTCCTTAGCCTTCGCCTTGCCTAGTTGCGCTCCTGGGGCATTCCGGAAGTGTCGGTTTTTTTAGACTTCTGAAAAAGATAAGAAGCCAATATTTGGCGTGATAACTTTAGATAAATTAGCTTAATATACCTTTTTTGTGGAATGCCCCACCTATAGGCAGTGGCGGATCACCTTAGCAGATGCAGCTAATGCCAACGGCCCCGCCACTGCCTCAACGAACTCATTAACCTAGCTTAAGTCTAATCCGCCACTGCATATAGGTCTCGCAACAAGTTGAGGTTAATGTAAATTCAGACACGGGCAAATTAAGCCAAGGATAGATTAGGGACAATTGTCCCACGACAAGTTGCCGGCGACGTCCGATGAAGTGCGGCGAAGTTGCCGGACTTCGCTCGACATGTCGCGCGACAACATAAATATTAAACCGCCCAATATCGAGCGAAGTCTGGCAACGACGCGACGCCGCACCTCACCGAATTATCCCTAGTCTATTCGTGGCTGGACATAAAAATGGCGATGTTTGGTTTTGTGGCCTCAACCTATGATGCGATACCTATCTGCAGGTGCTGCGGCAGCAGCTCAAGGGGTAGCATCGCTGGCAGCAGCAGCAGCAGCAAGAGTTACAGGCCCAGGCTTGGCCAACAATCTGCGAACAACCGTCAATTAAGTAGCACACTCAATAAATCCCGCTTTCTTTTGCCGGTATGCCCTCATTATAATTTTGAGAGGAAAAGTATTACGAGTTAAATATTACAAAAAATACATAGGAAAATATATAATAAAAAAATCGAAATAAGCCAAACAAAGCGCCTCGTTTGTTTGGCGTAGCAGTCGCCCACTATTCTCTTTAAAAGTACAGTTTCTGTAGGACTGCATGGGATAGATATTGCATCGCAACATAAGAAGAGGCCACCAACACAACAACATATGATACTTTTAAAAGTAACTAGCTTCATATACCTTTTTTATGGAATGCCCCTCCTATAATAGGCAGTGGCGGATCACCTTAGCAGATGCAGCTAATGCCACGGCCCCCGCCACTGCCTCAACGAACTCATTAACCTAGCTTAAATCTAATCCGCCACTGCATATAGGTCTCGCAACTAGTTGAGGCTAATGTAAATTCAGACACGGGCAAATTAAGCCACGGATAGACTAGGGACATTTGTCGCACGACAAGTTGCCGGCGACGTCCGATGAAGTGCGGCGACGTTGCCGGGCTTCGCGCGACAGCATAAATATTAAATCGCCCGAAGCGAAGTCTGGCAACGACGCCACACCTCACCGCTCATCCCTAGTCTATTCGTGGCTTCAGGACATAAAAATGGCAATGTTTGGTTGTGTGGCCTCAACCTATGATGCGATACCTATACGCAGGTGCGGCGGCAGCTCAGGTGGCAGCATCGCTGGCAGCAGGGGCAGCAGCAAGAGCAACAGGCCCAGGTTTGGCTGACAATCTGCGAACAACCGCCAAGTAGCACACTCAATGAATCCCGCTTTCTTTTGCCGGTATATATGCCCTCATTATAGTTCTGAGAGGAAAAGTATTACGAGTTTAATATTACAAAGAATACATAGGAAAATATATAATAAAAAAATCGAAATAAGCCAAACAAAGCGCCTCGTTTGTTTGGCGTAGCAGTCGCCCACTATTCTCTTTAAAAGTACAGTTTCTGTAGGACTGCATGGGATAGATATTGCATCGCAACATAAGAAGAGGCCACCAACACAACAACATATGATACTTTTAAAAGTAACTAGATCAGCTTGTAAGCATGGAATAAAATAGAATCTATAAAAGTCTCTTCCGACACGGTATCAAATCCGAATGTGACTGTGAGTGCTGCGCTGCAGGTGGGAAAAATATATTAGAAAAGTTCTCGGAAATATCAGAAAAATTCCTACTACACGGCAAATCAGTGCTGCCAGTGGCGGATTTGCAGTCTTCGCCGCCCTGCGCACTAGCCCCTACCCTAATAGCATTTTCTTGTAGGGATTTTGTTGGGCCTTAGTTTACGTATTAGTTGGGCAACCGTTATATTTGGCCGTACGATTTGCTGGAGGGCCCTCGACAAAGGCCCTCCCGAATATTCCCAACAGAGGGCCATTAGAGTAATTTTTTCGTTGGGCCTATTTAAATAAATCATACAATTATCCAACGGTGGTGGTTTTGGTTGGGCCGTGGTTGGGCCTATACACATTTGTTTGATGGTTGGTTAATTGTTACATTTGGCCGTACGATTTGCTGGAGGGCCCTCGACAAAGGCCCTCCCAAAGATTCCCAACAGAGGGCCATTAGAGTAATTTTTTCGTTGGGCCTATTTAAATAAATCATACAATTATTCAACGGTGGTGGTTTTGGTTGGGCCGTGGTTGGGCCTATACTCATTTGTTTCATGGTTGGTTAATTGTTACATTTGGCCGTATGGCTTGCTGTAGGGCCAACTGCAAAAAAATAAAAAAGGGCAATTTTTTCGTTGTGCTTCTGTTTGCAAATTCAACAATTACCCATCGGCAAGTCAGGTAGGTCGGTAGGTAGTCGTGCACCAGGTTGAAGGCCCAACACAGCTTGTCCCACAAAGGGCCAACATTGTAACTTTAACGTTGGGCCTTGTGTAGGATTCTTACAATACTACCGTAGGTAAATAGTTGTGTAATTTATAGTGTGCCTACAGTCTAATTATGTAATGGGCTTTTGTTTACGAATCCTACAGTTACCCTACGTTAAGTGGTTGTGTAATACGACGTTGGGCCTTTGCTGATAAATATTACAATTACACTACGGTAGGCATTGGTTGTATCCACATGAAGGCCCTAGGCAGCAGTTGTTGTTAATCTTCTCTGTATCGTTCCAATTTTAGTATATGCTGCCGAAGCAAGTACACTTACTATACACTCTAACTTGTATATATACTAACCGCACTTCGAAACTTCGTAAGCGAGATTTATGTTTTTTGAGATTTAAATTGAGAAAATGTTGGTAAAATACAATTTTTTAAATTTATGTATAAGTTTTATAGTTATAGCTATTAGATTTATAAGTTACTTTTAAAAAATATTATGATTATATGCGGAATAATCGAGAAAATAACTATAACTTCGATGTTTGGAGACAGTAACGCCATCTAGTGACGCCACAAGCAAACTCAACTGGTATTGTTGGGCATCAGTACCACAGCCAATGTTGGTAAATGCGATATTTGTGCTCACTGGGCCAACGAATGTTATCGTTGTTTAGCCACCGGTACCAAAATACACAAAGGCCCATTGTTAGGCGTCAGTGCCACAGCCAATGTTGGTAAATACGATATTTGTCATCATTGGGCCATCGGATGATATCTTTGACTAGCCAACGTTACCAAAATACACAAAGGCCCATTGTTGGGCATCCGTGCCACAGCCAATGTTGGTAAATGCGATATTTGTCGTCATTGGGCCATCGTATGATATCGTTGATTAGCCAACGTTACCAAAATAAACAAAGGCCCATTGTTGGGCATCAGTGCCACAGCCAATGTTGGTAAATGCGATATTTGTCATCATTGGGCCATCGGATGATATCGTTGACTAGCCAACGTTACCAAAATACACAAAGGCCCATTGTTGGGCATCAATGCTACAGCCAATGTTGGTAAATGCAATATTTGTCGTCATTGGGCCATCGGATGATATCGTTGATTAGCCAACGTTACCAAAATAAACAAAGGCCCATTGTTGGGCATCAGTGCCACAGCCAATGTTGGTAAATGCGATATTTGTCATCATTGGGCCATCGGATGATATCGTTGACTAGCCAACGTTACCAAAATACACAAAGGCCCATTGTTGGGCATCAATGCTACAGCCAATGTTGGTAAATGCAATATTTGTCGTCATTGGGCCATCGGATGATATCGTTGATTAGCCAACGTTACCAAAATAAACAAAGGCCCATTGTTGGACATCAGTGCCACAGCCAATGTTGGTAAATGCGATATTTGTCATCATTGGGCCATCGGATGATATCGTTGATTAGCCAACGTTACCAAAATACACAAAGGCCCATTGTTGGCCATCACTGCTACAGTCAATGTTGGTAAATGCGATATTTGTCGTCATTGGGCCATCGGATGATATCGTTGATTAGCCAACGTTACCAAAATAAACAAAGGCCCGTTGTTGGACATCAATGCTACAGCCAATGTTGGTAAATGCGATATTTGTCGTCATTGGGCCATCGGATGATATCGTTGATTAGCCAACGTTACCAAAATAAACAAAGGCCCATTGTTGGGCATCAATGCCACAGCCAATGTTGGTAAATGCGATTTTTGTCATCATTGGGCCAACGAATATTATCGTTGTTTAGCCAACGGTACCAAAATACACATAGGCCCATTGTTGGGCATCTGTGCCACAGCGAATGTTGGTAAATGCGATGGTGGGCCAATACAAAATTAACGTTGGCTACGGAACGAACCTCATCCCAACGTTTTCCCTACCGTTGGCACCGTGGGCCCCAACGAAAATGCTACTAGGGTATAGCCAGCCGCCCCTTTCGCAGCACCAATATGATTATTGACTACATTTTTATTTTATTATTTTGTTATTTCTTGTTAGCATCAGCGAATTTTTTGTCACAATTTGCCGACCCTAGTTTTTTACCGCCCGAGGCCCGGGCCTACTGGGCCGTGGGCCTACTGGGCCGTGGGCCTAGCTACTGGGCCGTGGGCCTTAGGGCACATCCGCCACTGAGTGCTGCGCTATTGGCGATCGGACCTTTTCCGATTATTCTATTATACCTATCGCGTCGTATTATAACCCCTATGTCGAGTAAAGGGAATGCAAATCTGTTATTTTTTGTATGGCAATAATCGGTTTTTAACCGAAACCGCGGTTATTTCCATACAAAAAATAACCGATTCGCATTCCTTAGTCAAGTTCCTTCTATATATCTTCTTCTTCAATTTAAAATATAATAAAAGAGGTTTTCAACGTATTTAAAAAATGCTAAACTTAAAAAAAATGGGTTGCTAGGGTTGCCAATAGCGCTCCTATAGGCAGTGGCGGATCACCTTAGCAGTTGCAGCAAATGCTACGGCTCCCACCACTGCCTAAACTTAACAACATATCTACATTCTAACAATCCGCCACTGCATATAGGTCTCGCAACAAGTTGAGGTTATTGTAATACACACACAGGTAAATAAAGAAACAAAAATAATTGAACGTGCGTGGCCTCAACTTACGATGCGATACCTATGAGTAGCAGCCGCGCCGGCACGCCGGCATGCAGCAGAGGCGGCAGCAGCGGCAGCAGCAATTACAACATCCCCACACCTGGCTGACAATCTGCGAACAACCAGGCCATCGGGTGTATTCCCATATGTCCCCACCGGGCACAAATGGGAATACTTGCATTCATAGGTACCAGTCATTCCCAAACATTAATCCGACCTAGCCGTTATGCCCTCGTTGTCTTCATTAGAAGTTCCACTTGATCATTTAAGTCGAGAGAAAAATATGAGTTATTGTAAGCCAAAAAGTTTCCCCAATAACGGTGCATCGCCGCTGAGCTCACAGCAAACCTTATTTTTTTATAATACTTACAAATGTGAAAGTAACTCTGTCGTGACTTAATTGTTTTGCTTATCGATAACAGTTTTGTCGATATTTCAACTCTCAATCTCTCGTTTTTGCTAGAAAAAGTTCTAGGCCTAGGTTGCCGATTTTGCGCTCCTATAGGCCGTGGCAGATTACCTTAATTATAACATTTAGCAAATACTACGGCTCGGTTACGGGCCCCGCCACTGCCTTTACGAACTCATTGACATATCTAAAGCCTAATCCGCCACTGCGTATAGGTCTCGCAATTTAAGTTGAGGTAAATAGAGGGGCGTGTGCCTCAGCTTCCGGTGCGATACCTATACGCAGCCGCGGCGGCACTCGGCGCGGCAGCAGGGGCAGCAGCAGGGGCTGCAGCCCGAGGCCTCCCTCACTATCTGCGAACAACTAGGCCATATCGTAACACAGTCCGCATCAAATAGCTTATTATTTCGTGTGCATCAACAGTAAGTCAGTAATACACAACGTCCCCCCGGGTCCCCGCCCTCCCCCTCTGCCCTAAATTCTTAAATTCGTGCGGCTCTATTCTATAGTTTTAGGATTTAACCGCATTTCTTAGTCGTTTCTTTTCCAAGAACAATCTAGACACGCGGCAGCGTGTCAAGCCGAGTTCAAAAGAAGACAACTGGCGACGCACCGTGTGTTATATTCTCACGAACCATTTGGATTGGAGCCACTTTTGACACCTACGTAATATAAATACATGAAATTGTGTGCATTTATTAAGACCCTTAAGCTTAAGGCTAACTGGAACCCCAAATTTCATTAATATAGAATTCTCTCACTGACTTATTGACTCATGTACTGACGTACGCACTGACTCACCAACATCAAAAACCTAACCCAAGTCTTGAACTTGAATTACATCCCAAGCAAACTAGAACTTTGCACCCATATAGAATTCAGCAACATACGACGCATATTTTTAATATTCAACTTGGCTCTCGTTTCACATTTATGTTTTTGATGGGATTCTACATTTAGGTAATCTATGTATATACGTCAAGACTTTAGTATGCACATAAGAAAGTAAAAAATAACTTACTTCGAAGAGTATGAAGAGTAGCCACCAGAGCAGGAGCCCCGACCGATTCATCTTGCTGCCGTTTTACCTGTCTTGGTTCATTTTCCGGTTTTTATTTGCGTTGAAAATTTGGGGGATTCAGCCCGCGGGCGTGATGGCCAAAATTCTTTTGTTTTTATGTCACTTCAGAAGATACTTCAAGGAAAGGTTGAATTTCTTGACAGCGACCATAGTAGCCAGTAAGAACTGAGATTTGTAAAAAGTTTCTAAATAGGCTTGTTTATAAAGAGGTTTTAGCTGCTTTATACTTTTATTGATGCCTTTAAAATGTGGTGCTGGCGGAGAATGCTATAGGCATATCTTGGACCAAACTCCGGACCAAAGCCTCTATACTCAAGGAGCTCGGAGTAACCACCAGGCTCTCAACCACATGTCTCCGGAGAGTACTTGAGTTCTTCGGACACATAGCCAGGATGACTGGAGACAACCTGGAAAAGCTTATGGTCAATGGTTCGGTGGAAGGAAAGAGAAGGGCCGCAGTCCAACGCGATGGTCCGACCAGGTTAGCAAATCGCGAAGGTCCATGATGCATTAGAAGTCGCAAGGGATCGGATTAGGCTAGAAATCTGCAATCCGGAATCATGTGCTCCACTAGGAGGTCACGACCCTCAGCACTGAGGAGAACGAAGCAAGGAGGAGGATACTTTTATTAAGTGTTGTTTGATAAAGAAATAAGTAAAATACTTATTAGGAACTTACCTACGATTAGAGCCTATAGTTCGTTTTTTTTAGCATTAGAAAGAACTTCGCAGAAGTAAGCTTGTGGTTCCAAATCCGGCACTTTTAGCGGTAATAATTTGAAGTAAATTATATCTATTAACCGTGCTACATTAGATAATTCAATAATTATTAACAATTAAAGAGCCTGATAAAAACTGCACGCTTACTTCTGTGGAGTTCTTTCTAATGCTAAAAAAAACGAACTATAAGCTGTGTGATGTAGTTTGGACTTAATACTTTTTAACTCATTTATTGTATGTATAATAAGTGTTATAAAATAAATTTAAAACTAATATTAACTACTATTACGATAACTAAAGCTAAAACATTAAAAAACTTGGACTTAATACTTTTTAACGTAACATCCACAAAAAACAGACTTATTCAGCTTTCATTCGTTAAGTATATTTTCTTAATAAGGTACGTGAATGCCAAGGAAACACGATAGTTAGACCAAGATAAGTCTGCAACGAATATGATAGCACACGCAGTGCAAGTGTTATTTTAAATATTTGAAATTATGACGTACTTATAAATAATAGGTACTTCCACTGCGTGTGCTATCAATATAGTTGCAGAACTTGTTAAAGGTTTTGATAAACTCCATAGTGAATTGTACATGTAGGCCACATGATTACCTTTATTATTTTTCTATATGTCACTCTTGTCTAAATAAATAATCGATCCACATTAACATGGTAGCAGAGCGTGGTTTATTTCAATAAAATTTATTAATTATATTGATAATGAGCGAAGAAAAATAAATTACGTCGATTACGTAAATATTTATTTCAAAAAATAAGTTAGCAATTTTTCAAATTTTCAAAACATATTCTAACAAGAACCGTCAATATGTCAACTTCGTCAACAAGATGCAAAATTGATATTGGTCGTTTAGAAGGTAAAGAAAATTGGACAACATGGCGCTGCAAGGTACTGTTACTGCTAAGAGGTACTCCTGGAGGACTAGATGCTATCAACGGCAATCTAAAGCCACCAACTCAGCCAGATTCAACAGCAACCGCCGCTGTCATGGCAACTTATCAAGAAGCTCTTCAAGAATATAATAAGACGGATAGTGCAGCTATGCTTATTTTGATGGCTAATATGTCAGACGTTACTCTTCAAAAAGTTATGAGATTAACCAGTGCGAAACAAATTTGGGATGAGCTACACACCCTATTTGATGGCACGTCTGAGGATAAAAGCTATAATTTATGCTACAGTTTCTTCAGCTATCGCAAGGATCCCCTTCACGACATGTCAATGCACATATCTAAGCTGAAAAATATATGGCATGAACTCAAGGTCGAACTACAGAAGGACAAGCATGAACTTCCAGAAATCTTACTTCTTTGCAAGATTCTAGAAACGCTCCCCGACGATAGTTACTTCCCGTTCAAGTCAAGCTGGATGCTTATGTCTAAAAAGGATCGTAACATAGAAAATTTGACAGCTCAAATCTGCAGTTACGAAAGGTCTTTGACAAATAAAGAATCTGAGACTTCTGAAGCACAAGCACTAGTCGCCCTGAACTCCACACGCAAAACAAAGAAGAAATGCGGGTATTGTAAACTTTTCGGACATAATGTCAAACAATGTCGCAAATGGATTTCGGATGGCAAACCTCCCAAAGTTAAACCATCGACAAGCGAAGCTATGAATACAAACTTGAACCTTACTCTAATGCAAGTTGAGATCAACGGAACAGTAACAACCTTAGTAGATCCTGAGAATTGGTATGTCGACAACGGAGCTACAGGTCACGTAACCTGTCAAAGTGACGTATTCTCCAGCTTTCAACATTTCAATAATGATCAAACAGTTACATCTGCGAACGGATCCAAGAATAAAGCTATTGGAAAAGGAACAGTTGACTTACTAGCGAACGTCCATGGTCGCCAAGAACGAATCCAACTATGCGATGTCTGGTACGTCCCTGAAATTAAACGAAACCTATTTTCTGTACTTGCTGCTCAAGATAAACTTGAGAATAGTGTCTTCACGTCTGAAAGAGAATCCTGTCAATTGATACATGATGAAAAGGTGAAACTGATTGGAACACGAATCAAAAATGGAGGACTCTATAAGTTGAAAGTTACTGTATCGAATCAAACTCCAGAATTGAACACCGTGTCAACAGAAAACACTTTACAACTATATCACGAAAGATTTGCTCATCAGAACAAAAGACACGTTAAACAGTTAATTGAAAAGGAACTTGGCATCAAAGTTAAACTTGATTCTGAATTATGCACTGGATGCGTCTACGGAAAAGCCCATAGACATAAATTTGGAACAAGACAACAAGCTAATGCACCAGGTGAGATTATACATACCGACGTATGTGGCCCTTTTCCAAATTCATTCACAAAACTACGTTATTTTGTATTGTTTAAGGACGGCTACAGCAAATATCGTCATGTTTACTTCATGAAGCATAAATCTGAAGTTAAAGACAAGCTCGTGCAGATGATCAATGAAGCAAAAACAACTGGCCATACTATAAAAACAATACTTAGCGACAACGGTGGTGAATTTAAAAATGAAGCAGTTGAGAAAATACTTCAATCTCATGGTATCCAACACCGATTGACAATGCCTTATACACCTGAGCAAAATGGATCTAGCGAAAGAGAAAATCGCACCCTGGTAGAAGCTGCTCGCACTATGATGCACGCTCACGAGGAACTTCCAGTTGCCTGTTGGTTAGAGCTCGTCAATACGGCTGCTTACATCCTAAACAGAACCGGACCAACTTCTCAAGAAGGAAAATCACCATTCGAACTCTGGTTTGGAAAGAAACCTGCCATAAAACATTTAAGAGTCATTGGAACAGAATGTTTCGCACACGTTCCTAAACAAAAGCGAACAAAGATGTCCAAGAAAGCCCAAAAATGTATTTTAATTGGCTATGAAGGTGATGATGGCTATCGGTTGCTGAGTTTCAACAAAAATAAAGAACCAACTCTAATCAGGTCGAGAGACGTAACATTTAACGAATCTATAATCAGATCTGTTGGATTAGAATCAGATGCTCCTGATGCAGATGAACAAGATCCTACTACTGAAATAGAGATTTACTACCCAAAGACTAAAGAAAATCATCCAATCTTTGATGCAAGGGAGGATATAGAACAAGATGACGAAGTATCTTCTGGTATGCCTCAAATCTCAAAGTATCGTACCTTTCTACAGGATCACATCCATCAGGTTCAGGAGTATCATACCTTTGTACTGGATCTTCCTCTAGTTGACAAGGTAAATCATTTGAGATTTTGACGCCGCGCGCCTGTTCGCGCCCTCTTCGACGCCGCGCGCCTGTGCGCGCCCTCCTCGACGCCGCGCGCCTGTGCGCGCCCTCCTTGACGCCGCGCGCCTGATCGCGCCCTCCTTGACGCCGCGCGCCTGTGCGTGGGAACGCGTTTCCCAGGCGCTGCACCCCGGAGCACCGTGCTACCACGCTACTACAACTTCCCGGTGTTGTTGGACAATTTAAGTTCCCAGCCGTGCCATATTGACCCACCACTTATACCTGGAAAAATAAACGTTACCTACCCCTGAGTCTTTACTTTTCATTTCTTCACCCTTCATCCTTCCAGCTGCTCAGTTGCGTGCTCTACCAATTCATTGGCAGAGCACGTAACGCGACAGTTTTGGCTTATAGAACAAGATGACGAAGTATCTTCTGGTATGCCTCAAATCTCAAATGATTTACCTTGTCAACTAGAGGAAGATCCAGTACAAAGGTATGATACTCCTGAACCTGATGGATGTGATCCTGTAGAAAGGTACGATACTTCTGAACCTGATGGATGTCGAATCAACTACTCTGATGAAGACCATGAAGATAATGATGATCACGATGAAATTCCTGAAGCGAGAATTCTCAGAGATAGATCTAAACTAAACCCTCCAGTTCGATATGATGACTTTATCATGTCAGCTATAGTTGAAGATTCAGATGAGCCCAAAACTTATAAAGAAGCCATGAAGAGTCCTCAGAAAGCTGAATGGAGAAAAGCTATGGAAAGCGAGGTGAAATCCTTAAATTCTAACAAGACGTGGATTTTGGTAGACCAACCTAAAGATAGAAAACTAATCTCTTGTAAATGGGTCTTTAAAAAGAAAACCAATGCCGATGGAAGTCTTGACAAATATAAAGCCCGACTCGTAGCGAGAGGCTATACACAAGAAAAAGGATTAGACTACGACGAAACTTTCAGTCCTGTTGCTAGGATGGCGACCATACGCTCAATTTTAAGCATTGCAGCAAATGAAAGTCTTTCTCTCACACAATTCGATGTAGCCACTGCATTCCTAAATGGTTCATTAAGTGAAGATATCTACATGCACCAACCAGAAGGTTATAATGATGGCACAAATCGAGTTTGTAAATTGAAGAAAAGTTTATACGGTCTCAAACAAGCACCAAGATGTTGGAACAAATGCATTGTTGACTACTTGAAATCAATTGGATTTAAGCAATGTGACATGGACCCATGTTTGTTTATTCGGAACAGAAATGGAAACAAAATAATAATGGGACTCTATGTTGATGATGGCTTGATCGCCTCTACTAACCAGAAGGAATCTGAAAAGTTTCTAAATGAACTGAAGAGGAAATTCAAGATTACAACAAAACCAGCCTCTTACTTTCTTGGATTAGAGATCATAAATGAAAAGGATGGTTCCATAAAGGTTTCTCAGAAACACTACGTAAACAAACTTTTAGAAAAGTTTGGCATGAGTGATTGCAAGGCTGTCAGCACTCCAATCATAAAGGAAGTACAGTCAGATACGGAAAAAGACCATGATGTCAGATTTCCTTATCGAGAAGCTGTCGGTGCACTGGCATACCTAATGACAGGAACCAGACCAGACATATCATATGCCATAAGTGTTGTTTCCAGAACATTAGCGAATCCATCTCATGAAGATGTCCTGAAAGTAAAACGCATTTTTCGTTACCTTAAAGGAACTATGGATTCAGTTATTGTCTATAAGAAAGGACACAAACCCGGAGTGTTGGAATGTTACAGTGACTCTGATCACGGGGGAGATTTCACTTCTGGACGCTCCACTTCAGGCATACTTTGCCTATACGCAGGAGGCGCTATATCGTGGGCAAGTCGCAGACAGACATCAGTCGCGATCTCAAGCACTGAAGCAGAAATAGTCGCCGCAAGCGAAGCAGCCCGAGAAATAGTCTGGCTACAACGACTATTCCAGGAAATCACCACTTTAAGTGCAATTCCTACATTGCAGGTAGATAATGACGCTGCAATAAAACTGGCTCAGAATCCTGAACTTCATAGAAGAACGAAGCATATTGCCATAAGACATTTTTATGTCAGAGAGCTAGTTTCCTCGAACGAACTAAATATAAAGTATGTTCCAACAGAATACCAATGTGCGGACATACTGACCAAACCAGTTTCTAAGCCAAGAATGGCATTAATCTGTGGCATTATTGGATTAAATTAACCTATAACGTTTAACAAAAAGGGAGGATGTTAAAGGTTTTGATAAACTCCATAGTGAATTGTACATGTAGGCCACATGATTACCTTTATTATTTTTCTATATGTCACTCTTGTCTAAATAAATAATCGATCCACATTAACAGAACTATCTCTATTTCCTTTTTAAATCACCCAAATTTTCCTTTATTTAATGATTAGATCTAGTCGCATGTTGGTCGGAATTGTTTGGTCAAACCTAGTCCTAAACCTTCACAGTCAAGTCGTTCTGACATGGTTCTGACAGATCGAAAGTTGACATTCTGCCATCGGTGACAGTCTGCCACCCCGAGCAGCATGCTGCGCCCAAGGCCTTCCATCTCTTCACACGGCTCTTAATTCAACACGACAATGTAAGTACTAGTGGCTCTGTGACCTCGTGAACCCATGGCTTCGCTATTTTGAAAAAAATCCGAAAATTAAATCTACAAAAGAAATCACATACTCTCACAACATTTTCATAAATCATTTGACGTTTCGTCCGTTGGGTTACGTCCAATTCAACCGACCGACCAAAACTCGCAATGTAATGAAACTGGCATGCGAGTTGTTCGTTTTTTTTAGCATTAGAAAGAACTCCACAGAAGCAAGCGTGCAGTTTTGATCAGGCTCTTTAATTGTTAATAATTATTGAATTATATAATGTAGCATGGTCAATACATATAATTTACTTCAAATTATTACCGCTAAAAGTGCCGGATTTGGAACCACAAGCTTACTTCTCCGAAGTTCTTTCTAATGCTAAAAAAACGGACTGTAGGTACATTTTTTTTTTTTTTATTTATTATGCATGGGTTTACTCATGGCCACAGACTAGCCGAGGCGTAGACGTGGCCTACGATGGAGCGAGCTCGCCCAGAAGGTGCCTGTTCACTCTTGATTTGAAGGACATCACGGACTATTGAGATTACATCCAATTCAGGCGACCGAAATGAAACTCGCATGCTAGTTCACGTTTATCGTCTAAATATAAATAAAGCCCTCACGAATCTACCCAGAGGGCCTACCGCAAACCACGTGACCTGTTGCCTCTCGTTCACACTTGTAAATTTGTACGTAAGTGTGACAGGGGGGCAACACGTCGAACGTGGTTCGCGGTTAGGGTTGCTATACGTCCGGATTTGTCCGGTTATGTTAGGATTTTTGACCCTTTGTCCGGATTGCGGCCGGACTTGGCAAGTGTTCGGATTTTTAGGAATGACCTTATAAAAAAAAATGTTCACGTGATATGCGATACGGGGTCGGGCGGAGGGAAAGGGAAAGGTAGATCCACGATACAGTACACCGCAGAGAGCAGCAGACGAAACGGGAGCTGAGCTAAAAGTCAATTTTGAGATTTCAAGCTGAATATACCCGTCGCTCTGACGAGGCGTAACCGCGGCGTGAGAGACTGTATTTGTATGTGTAATGCACGCACACAGACGCGTGCGGTGCGCCCGTACTCGCGCTGGCGCGCACCCGGCGGCGGCGCACCTCACTGATTGCAATTTGCATTGCCACTTTTTGTTACTGCTACTACTAAGTAGGGTAATTCGCCAGTAACTGGCCACTTTTAATAACTGGCCGCCCTAAACTAAAAATGAATCCTATTCACCTATAAACAGAATTCATTTTAGTATAAGGTTTCAATAACTTGCCACTTTATACTAAAATTAATTCTATTTATAGGTGAATATAATTCATTTTTGGTTTGGGGTGGCCACTGACGAATTACCCTATTGCGATTGAACTTTTTTACTTACCCGGCTTACGTTTACGGAACTCGATATCGAATAGGGTAATTCGCCAGTAACTGGCCGCCCTAAACTAAAAATGAATTGTATTCACCTCTATACAGAATTCATTTTAGTAGGTATAAGGTTTCAATAACTGGCCACCTTATACTAAAATGAATTATATTTATAGATGAATAGAATTCATTTTCGGTTTGGCGTGGCCAGTTACTAATCGTGGCCTGTTACTGGCGAATTACCCTATTTACGTACTTAGTGGTTAATACTAGTATCAAGTAAGTTTTTTTTTTCAATAATGCTCAGAAACGAAGTATAGACATGACAAATATAAATATTAACGTCTTTGTAAGGCAGGATTGGACATTCTATAGAGTAAGAGTAAGTGTATGAAACAACCAATTCAGCTAGGACTAGGGAATGTATCTAGATCTCGCAATTTCGAGATCTCGCTAGATCTCGCACGTATTTTCGAAATTTAACCTAGTTGACAGGAAATCTCGATATATGCAATCTCGGTCGAGATCTCGATTAATATATTCGAGATCTCGAACAAGACTGAAAGTGAAATACTTTGTTTTAAGTAATATATGACCTTAGATTCATGTTGTTCAGGCAGTGCTATTATGTGTCCGGCTTTAGCTCTATATTTTCATTTATTTATTTTTCTTCTTAGGCTAGGTCATTTATAACATGGATATAAAAGTAAAATACAAAAACACATAAAAAAACAACAAAAAATAAGTATAAACACATTATAAAAAACCTAACCTAGGGTGCCGCCAGCAGCGGGGCAGGGCCCATTAGCTCTATTATTGTTACGCAGTTTCTAAGTAAAGGTAAATAGTGGTTTAATTTCGATAGCATTTCATAGAAGTAAAGTAAAAATTAAAATTGATTTTATGTTAAATATTTAATTTTTTGTTGTTATTTTCAAAATATAACATCAGGTACCTTAAATAAGTAGTATGTCGGCGGCATATCGTAAATCGTAATCCTTGGCGTATCATGAAACGCCACCATTTCCTGATCTAATATTAACCCAGGCATAACACGATCTTCCTTATGAAAGAGACGGCAGATCCATCAGAGCAATGCATTCTTTGATATTCCTAGCTTCATAGCGGGTGCATTGTAAAATAATTGATCGAGAAATCATATACATATGTTCAATGATTTTGTAAATGACTACAGTTATGACTACGGTTATTAGAAACCAATTATCCACTCAACCGTCCGGCCCACCAGACTGTTTTCCTGTCAACCGTCCGGGGTTTTTTAGCGACGCACACCCCGCGCAGCGCATTCACAATTTTCTACAAAAATTATAACTACACTGCCATCAAAATTTTTTTAGAGCTAACTATTTAGTTAGGCTACGTTGTCGCATCAAGAGAATTAGTAAATAATGCTGAAATATTCCGTTAGATGGCTCTGAAATCAAATCTTTCTTCCACCCCTTTGGATAGTAAGGTTCCCGCGGACGGTTAAGAGCATATTTTTTTCGGATACTATGCTATCGTCGGGCGGTCAAGTGGTTATAGTATATTTAATATTCTTTCTAATGGTATGCATCACCAATTGATCAGTAAAATAGAACCCGAGAAATAATGATCAGTTGAGTTCGGTCGCCCGCCATTTACGTGACGGAACAAAATTCATCATTACTTTGTTATATGTATAATATCATACATCAATAAAACTTATGTTTTTGGAAAGCTAATGAAATTTTTCGTATATTTTATAATAACATTAATTGCGGTAAAGTTATAATTTATTGAGTTAGACGCATGTTTTGTCAGTACTTATGCCATCCATGCACGGTAAAAAATCATATATTTTAAATATTTTGTAAATGACTACAGTCATGACTACGGTTATTATAAAACAATAATTGCACGTTTAATACTCTTTCAAACGACATCTCACACGAACCGATCGGTCCCATAGGACTAAAGACGTGAACAAATATCAATGCTGGTCGGCCGCCCACTTTTTCCTTCCTTTTTATCGACACGCCCCCCCCCCCCTCCATAAAATAAAAACCGGTTTATTCATATTCTGGAGATCACGAGGAACACGTCCATACCAGTTTTAGGTATTTAGAAGAGATGTCGACGAAAATCGTGAAGGAGACGACTCGACTTTTGTTTAATTTGCCTATAGACTATAGGAATATCAGAATTCACAATGAGGTTTGCGCAAAATGGCTGGTGTTCGCTAGGCAGATCATGAAATGTCGGCGTTTCATTATATTCCTAGGAATATCTCGATACGCCCGATTTTACGATGTCTATATCTATGGAATTCTTAGAGATTATTGATTAAAATAACACATTTTTAGTTACTTTGTCAAATTCGATCTCGTCGAGATATTAATCTCGATTCCGAAAATCTGACTGTCGAGATCTCGAAACACCCAATCTCGATTCGGATTTTTCGTGCGAGATCTCGAATCGCCAATCTTGGTGCGAGATTGCATTCCCTAGCTAGGACCTTAAATTGCTCGACAATTACGGAGCGTGACTGTACCTAAAAATTTTGTAAACCCATAACCATGCAATAAAATATTTTTGATTTTGATTTCTAATTTGAAATATTAGAATCAAAAAGTTCAAAATAGATTGTACCTATGTAACTACAAAAATGTGTTCCCTCTCAACGCAAAACCCCTTGTGTCTTAGGAGGATCCAGATATTTTCACACAAGACGGTTTATCGATAACTTCTTACATCACTAGATTATCGACATTAAATGTCGACTATTGCCCATCACTTTTCTGGCTGTGTACGTATTTAGAAACTTGACTCCGCCCCTAAAATTAGTGCGATAGGGACAACTGCAGCTGAGGCGAAAAATCCTGCGTAAAAATGACAAAAATCGAGGTTTCGTAGTCCTCTTTTTCCTCCTCCAAAACTTAACCAATCGTAACCAAATTTGGAAATCTAAATGATTATGAAATTATCTGTGTCGGACCGTTTTGCTTTTTTGGCTAATTGATATCAGTTTTGAATACCACGCCTCTCATTGCGGCATAGTCAATTAGGCGATTTTGGCCATTTTTGAAGGGCTAGAGCGCCTTAAAAAACAAAAATATCAAAAAAGCAAAACGGTCCGACACAGATATTGACAATATTAATCTGTGTTGAAAAAATCATTGCTCTAGCTTCAAAAACCACGGAGGAAAACGAGGACTACGTTTGTATGGAGAAATGACCACTCCTGTTGGCTCTTCTGTTACAAGAAATGTCCGGATTTTTAGGGTGAAGTCAGGATTTTTATCAGGACATTTAATCCTTCCATATGGCAACCCTATTCGCGGTAGGCCCTCAGAGCGGCTACCGCGAAAACCGAAATTCGCAAATTGCGGGGATCTTTCTCTTTTACTCCAACGAAGGCGTAATTAGAGTGACAGAGAAAAATCCCCGCAATTTGCGAACTTCGATTTTCGCGGTTATAGCCCAGACTCGAGTTTGGCTTTTGTTGTCAGCGTTCGAGACATGCTCGTGTGACGTCACCATGACGGGCTCATCCTCGTGGTCGGAGGAGGCTCCGGGCGCCGACATCCTGGACCTGGACCGCTACATGCGCGCCACGCGGCCCGCGCGCGCGCGCCGTCCGCAGAGGAACATGTAAGCTCGTTTCGATGTACAATCCTTTTAAGAGCCCTTCAACGTGCACACTAGCGCCATAGCTAAAAAATCGTGATTATTTAAATATAAAGAAAGATATTGAAAAAAGGGGGCCGCTACGTACTGTATTGTGTATTTACGTACCTTTTGAATACATCAAACTAGTTTCTATGTTGCTGATTTCGTCGATCTAGGAACTTAAAACAAAAACGGCCGTTTTAACTTTGGACGCATAGATTGACTAATCCAGCAACATAAAAACTAGTTTGATGTATTCAAAAGGTACTTAAATACACAATACAGTACGTAGCGACCCCCTTTTTTCATAATCTTTCGTTAAATTGAAATAATCACGATTATTTAGCTGTGCCGCTCGTGTGCACGTTGAAGGGCTCTTTAAGATCCTTGGGGCTAGTTTTTATCCAGGCGAGTCTTTCGACTGACTGCGGAGTGCGGGTCAGGCCACGTAGCCAACATGCCAATCGCTTACGCTCCGTAGCGATCGAAACGCAACTGGCCGCGTAGCCAAGATGCATATCGCTTACGCTCCGTAGCGATCGAAACGCAACTGTCACTGTCACACTAATACGGAAGAGTGATAGAGAGACATAATGCTTTTCGTTGTCGAAGCGATAGCGATTGTAACCTTGGCTAGGCCGGCTGGTACTGTCGTACTAATATGGAAGAGTGATAGAGAGACACAAAGCGTTTCGTTGTCGAAGCGATAGCTATTATTATTATTGTAATACGTTAGATTGAATTGTTAGTTTTATTTTATAAAATTATTTTTGCTTTTATGTAAATTCAATGTTGACGTGTAAAAGTGCCCTTGTGGCCTATTTGCTGAATAAATGTTGATATTTGATATTGTCTTAGCTAGGCCGGCAGGCATTCTTATTCTTTATTTCTGTTAATTCCTTGTTTATGTTGGTTTCACAGAAGCAATACTGGGCTGGTGGTGGACGCGGGCGCGGCGGGGCGGCCCGCCAGCCCGACCGGGGGCTCCAGCTCGGCCAGCTCGGCCTCCGAGCCGTCCGGGCCGTCCGACAAGCGCTTCTCGCACGACTCTGGCCTGTCCGACACCAGCTACCGGCAGACTAGTCGCCAACAAAGGTAGATCTGGGCTATAACCGCGAAAATCGAATTTTACAAATTGCGGGCATTTTTCTCTGTCACTCTATAATTATATACGCCTTCATTGGAGTAAAAGAGAAAGATCCCCGCAATTTGCGGATTTCGGTTTTCGTGGTAGCCCCTCTGTTCGTATGTCCCAGAAACCCATCAGCCTTTACTTCGTCCGCGTGTTAGTTGTTACGCTGCGTCTTAACTTACGTAAGCGAACAATTCGCGAACGCGGCGCGGCGCGGGGGGCCCAAGGCGTTGTCTTAAAGGATTGATTCACCTGGATGAGCGCATGCATATGAATTGCCCGTTGCGATCTTCATGTCAGCAAAAAAGCGCCATCTGTTACACACTGCGTACAACTACGTGAGCTCGACTCTCGCGATAACTTTGTACGGGCGTACAAGGCTTGTTAAGTTTATTCGCGGTTTATATCAGAAGAGCGTCGATTAAGTTTATGGTTAATCAAAATTATTTGTTGTATTTGTTGGCGTTGTTTGATATCCGTGTCGTCGACACTGACGCTCCTTCTTACCTCTCAAGACCCGTGACATCTGTACTAAAATCAGCTGAAGACGAAAAACAGAGAAAATATTCCACGGCCTGTGAAATGCGACATGCAACTTTCACACCACTTGTAACATCTGTTGACAGCGTCTATGCACCCCAAATGTCCTCCGTTATAAAACATATGGCAGAAACCATATCTCAACGTTGGAACCGATCTCTAAGTACTGTACTGGGCTGGCTGAGATGCAGGATCAGTAACGCCGTTATACGTGCCACCACCATGTGCATCCGAGGCACACGCCACCGGTTTAAGTCCCCCGCCTGGTGGCTTGGGTTCGACGACGGTGCCGCCCTTCCACACATCGACTGAACCCCCTTTTCTACCCTACCTACATATGTCTTAACCTAACCCTTTGCCTATGTATTACTTATGATTCTCGTAATAAATGCTTTAGTTAACATATTTATTGTATTAAAATGGGCGAATTTATCCTTATAAGTTTCCGTTCTTCTACGTTATTTCGTGATGTCATTATCGTCTCAGGTGGCAATGCAATATTTTAAACATTCGCGCAGTGCGGTGTGCCGCCCTGTGTAAGCCGGCTCTGTCAAGGTCGACAAGTTGGCCGAGCTACTAGCTACAGCAGTACAGTTCGATAAGTACCTCCCGAGCTTTCGCGAGTAAAATGCGGCGAACAACTATTTCTGTTAGTTTCTTGCTTGCAAAACAGGTAGAGTAAAAAAGAAGGAAACAGCAATACAAACTAACTATTTTGGCTCAGTGATCCAAAGAGAATCTTGGCCTCCGAAACGAGAGCGTGCCACCTGTCCACAAATATGATGCAAAAATATAAGTAGGTAATGGAAAGTATTAAATACAGCGATGTGAATTAATCGGTGTTTGAAAATGCGCGCTTTGTTTCTAGCGCTCACCTGTTAATTTTTTTTGAGTTTTACCTACAGTTAATTAAAAACTTTAACCTGACAAGAATTAATATACTAGGTACCTAAGTCAACGAATAAAACAATAACAAATACTTGATCTTGTTATTTCGAATGTTTTTAATAATTATGTAAAAGAAACGGGAACAAACTCTGTAAGACAGACAATAGGTACTTTAATTTCGGTAATTATATCCGGTAGGTAATCAACTAATCATATTTAAGTAAATTTACCTATACAAATCACGCAGTATGCATTTCTACTTCATAATAACTTCCAAAGAGAAATGACGTCCTTACAAGGTTAATGCATTAGCGCTATGACGTACGAGCGAACATTAGTTGCTCGTGAGAATGAAATAAAATTATCGTTTAAAATTGGTTTTAAGCAATACATAAACCTAATTGGAAATTACTTACCGATGATATGAGATCCCATTTTTTTTCTTATACTTCCTATAATGGTTTTTGCACCCTTTTACAACGCAATAAGGCATTTTTGTGTTATGCTGCGTGACAACTTTCTACTGCGCAATTCGCCACACGACTGAGCGCCGGGGTGTGATAAATGCAAATATCACACCCATGTAGCGGCCCCCTTTTTAGTGCTCGTTAGCCGCGTCCTTACGAAGTAATATATATGGGTCAAACAGATCACTGTGTTACGTTCTTTCCTGTGGACATACACAAAGTTAAGGGCTATAAAGGTTAATTTTCTTATTGAACCCTTATCCACGTAAAAAGGTCCTCCTTTTATTTACAGAACTATGATTAAATCATTACTTACATGCCCACAAGCTGTTAACTATTGCCCACAGGGGAGAAAAATGTACAGTTCGCGCGAACACGCTAGTTTTCTCTCCTGTGGGCAATAGTTAACAGCTTGTGGGCATGTAAGTAATGATTTAATCATAGTTCTCTAAATAAAAGGAGGACCTTTTTACGTGGATAAGGGTTCAATAAGAAAATTAACCTTTATAGCCCTTAACTTTGTGTATGTCCACAGGAAAGAACGTAACACAGTGATCTGTTTGACCCATATGTCCATGCCTCACGCCGCATTGCTTCGCTTCGCATTCGCGTGTTGTTCGCCCCCGTAGTACGCTCCGTCAGACTGCCCTCATCCAGCCGAGAAACTTAAGACCATCATCCATCCATCCCACACCGAACACCGAGAGAAACACCGAACTTGTTTTTGTGAAATTTTGAGCCTCAATCTAAATTTTGATTTCGTCTACGGCATCTGTCTTTTTCGCTATGGTCGTGGAATGTCTGTATTTATTGAGGGACCAGCATAAATATTCAGTATGAAATGGCTCGTGCGCCTTAGGGCTCGTTTACACGATGCGAGAACTCGCATGCGAGTTTCACATTGCGGGTTTTGACCGGTCGGTTGAATTGGACGTAATCCACAGTCCGCAATGTAACTAAAATCGCATGCGTGTTCGCGCGCCGTCTAAATTTGTGATTTACTATTTATTTTTTAATTCTTTTTGTATTATTTATGTATATGGACTGTTTGTCTGAAATAAACGTTACATTACATTACATAAATCAGCCCTTATACTCGTTTCCTCCCGTACAGACGAAATAGAGCTGAAATCGTCAGCAAGAATGACGCCGCGGCGGCGCCGTGGAGCAACAGGAACGGCGGTGAGGCAACGCGGCGAGACAAGAGCCGCGAGGCTCGGCGAGGCGACAGCGGCGAGACAAGAGCGGCGAGGCTCGGCGAGGCAACGCGGCGAGACAAGAGCGGCGAGGCTCGGCGAGGCAACAGCGGCGATGCGCGGCGAGGCAAGAGCGGCGAGGCTCGACTAAGCAACAGCGGCGAGGCGAGACGAGGCAAGAGCGGCGAGGCCAGGCGAGGCAAGAGCCGCGAGGCACGACGAGGCAAGAGCGGCAGCGAGCGCCGCAGCACGTCCGAGTCTTTAAGCAGCTTCCGCGATTCGTTGGAGCGTGTGTTGCGCGATCAGCAGGTAAGATTTTATAAAATAATTGTGCTTATTCTTATAGATGAGAATACAAATAACAAAAATTGGCTATTCCTCAAATCCTCACTCAGGCGCAGATCGCGCGCGTCACGCAAATGTTCGAGCAACAAGCTCGCGCGGCGGCCAGCGAGCGACAGAGCGAGCTCTGCGACCGCCGCCGAGGAGGGCCCAGCGAGCGCGAGCGACGCAGCGATAAGCGGAACGAGCGAGAGCGCCGCGGGCAGGAGAGCGGCCGCACGTCGAGCGAGTCCACCGAGTCCTCGTCGTCTAGCAGCAGCGTCGATGCGCTGAAACGACGGGTACCTAGTTTCTTACAAACCTTTTATTGTCTTACAAATACAATCATCAAAAAAAGCAGTGGTGGCCGAGTGGATATAACGTCTGACTTTTAATCCGGAGGTCGCGGGTTCAAATCCTGGCTCGTACCAATGAGTTTTTCGGAACTTATGTACGAAATATCATTTGATATTTACCACTAGCTTTTCGGTGAAGGAAAAACATCGTGAGGAAACCTGCATACATCTGCGAAGAAATTCAAAGGTGTATGTGAAGTCCCCAATCCGCATTGGGCTAGCGTGGGGACTATAGCCCAAGCCCACTCGCGCATGAGAGGAGGCCTATGCTTAGCAGTCACTCGCGCATGAGAGGAGGCCTGTGCTTAGCAGTGGGACGTATATAGGCTGAAATGATGATGAAAATGATGATAATGATAGTCCGGTTTCCTCACGATGTTTTCCTTCAACTAAAAGAGGTTGGTATCTAATATTTTACCATCATTGTACGGTTTAAGTCTCAAGATCTCATTGGTTTGGTAGGTACTATCGTCCACACTCCTAACTGTCCTGGTGGACCTTATGCCTTTTGTTATAAGGTCCACCGAGTGTTGCTGTTAGTACGAGCCGGGATTCGAACTCGCGATCTTGTTACTGTAATTGATATGTAAGTATTGTAAGTTAAGTACATTACTGTTAACATTATTAAATTGCACAACGAGACTAACCCCCTTATTCATAAACGTTCACTAAAGTTCACAAGCCGATAATAATCGTTTGTCCCTTTCCATCATACCGATACGTCGGAAAGGGACAAACGATTATTATCGGCTTGTCAACTTTACTAAACGTTTATGAATAAGGGGGTTAATCGCGTATTTACGAAACGTCGGCCGTAAATACGTGATTAATTCCCGTTGTGCAAATTAATAATTTTTAAAAATCGTGAAATAAAATCAGTGTTTTATATCAGACCTCCGAGTGCAGAACATACAAGATCATAATGTCGAAGCTGGACGAGCTGAACCGGCTGTTCGCGGCGCGCCGCCCCGCCGCCCCGGGCGCGCCCGCCGCCCCGGCGGCCGCCGCGCGCGCCCGCGGGGACTCCTCGGTGACGGTGTCCGACAAGGTTGTGGGCACTGACTCTCCGCTGCACACGGTAGCTCATTTTCACTTGGCTTGACTTTTACTCTAAGTATGATTTTTGTGACTGTTTTGTGTCAGTACCGTATGGTCTCGTCTTGGCAACAGTACATGAAAATGTTTTTGGTGGAATATAAGTTTTTAGGCTTAGGTTAGTAGGCCCAAACGGAGATGGCGAGATGACCTGGACAGCTTCCTGAACAACTGGCCGGAGGAAGCACCAAATCGGGAGTCGTGGAAATTAAGGGGAGAGGCCTTTGCCCAGCAGTGGGACACTCAAATCGGCTATAAAAAAAAAAGTTTTTCACACAAATATGGGCTAAAATTATCAAAGAGTAGGTATGTACCAGAAAATGTATGGGCAGGGAATAGATAGGTATTTAAAAATAAACCTTAAAAATCTAAAATATGTAGGTATGTATAGTTCCTTGCACAAAGCAGTTTAGTTTTATTTTATTGCTTCACGAATAATATGTATATTGAATCCTGAAGTTACAGTAAGCTAGTTAGGTACACCACGTTCAGCCAGGTAACGCCGTGCCGAGCCGTGGTTATTTATCGAGTTAAAAAAACTTTTTTGAACGTAATGCGACTACTGTATTAATACGTATTATTTTTAAATTAGGACATGTCATCACTTTCTGTGCAGTGGCAATTTGTACTCTCAACCTGTGTTGCGCATCCTTGGTATTGAATTAGTATACCTATAATATGAGACCGATTAAAAAGCGTGTATTATGTACAGTTAGCATTACTATTCGCTTAGCACCATTGCATACCAAATTGTACATAATCATAATATATCCGTACGTGATGCGTGTGGTGTGGCAGGCGCGGCAGAAGGCGGAGATGGAGCACAACCGCACCATCATCGTGGCCGCCGCCGCCGTCGATATCCCGCCCGCGCCGAGAGTCAACGTCGTCACCGAGAGGTAACTGACGAACACACACACACACACACACACAACCGCACCATCATCGTGGCCGCCGCCGCCGTCGACATCCCGCCCGCGCCGAGAGTCAACGTCGTCACCGAGAGGTAACTGACGAACACACACACACACACACACACAACCGCACCATCATCGTGGCCGCCGCCGCCGTCGACATCCCGCCCGCGCCGAGAGTCAACGTCGTCACCGAGAGGTAACTGACGAACACACACACACACACACACACAACCGCACCATCGTCGTGGCCGCCGCCGCCGTCGACATCCCGCCCGCGCCGAGAGTCAACGTCGTCACCGAGAGGTAACACACACACACACACACACACACACACACACACACACACACACACACACACACACACACACACACACACACACACACACACACACACACACACACACACACACACATTGCTGTCTTTGTGGTGTAACTGTAACATATTATTGCAGGTGACTGTACGTATTGTGATTTAAGTCGAAATAAAAATTGAAATTTTTGTAATGCTGCGCTCTTGCGCAGCTTTGTCCTAAGTTTTAATCCTATGTACTATGTACATCTTAGAAATTTACTGTAGCCAATACTAGGCGGGTTAACTCATGACGAGCCGCCTCGCCAGGAAAATTGCCGCGCGGAACAAACTCGGCCGGTGGAGAGAGGCAATGTGGCCTGGAGTGAGCTTAGTTCGCCCGAGGCACTACACAGGCAATTTTCTCGCGAGACGACTCGTTCTGTGTAGGGTACTGTATTAATTATATCGATCTTCAAATTGAGCTTTAACTGAACGTTTCGGCAGCGTGGTGCGCGACGAGCGAGACAGCAAGCCGGCGAGCGAGAAGGGCATGCCCGGGCGCTTCCACCTCGACGACCCGGTGCGGGTGAGCGCTCCACCTTGTCTCCTCATAACGATTACCATCCTCGCTAGGCACACTGTAGGGGGGGGGGGAGGGGGGCGGTTTTTGAAAATCGCTCGCTCGGATTCCTCACTCGTAAATCAGTGGAAACCGGCGAAATACTATTTTTTAGGGCTCCGTACCCAAAGGGTAAAACGGGACCCTATTACTTAGACTCCGCTGTCCGTCCGTCCGTCTGTCACCAGGCTGTATCTCTTATCTCACGAACCGTGATAGCTAGACAGTTGAAATTTTCACAGATGATGTATTTCTGATGATGTATAACAACAAATATTAAAAAGTACGGAACCCTCGGTGGGCGAGTCCGACTCGCACTTGTCCGGTTTTTTTTTTTAATTTGAGCGATTAAATTTTGAATCTAGTGGTATTGACCACTCGTTTTCAATTCTATTCGTAGAATTTAACTGCCTAGTAGTTATTGAAGGAAATACACGAAAACGAGTAGTCGAAATTCAAAAATCGGCCCCCAGGCTGAAAGCTGCCACGAATAGAATTAACGAAACATATTTTATATGACATCTCGCTGGCCCAATATTGTGTGTATATTTCCAGTTGTACCAGCAAGCCAAACGTCTCGAAGCCAGAGTAACGCGTCGCTCGAACTCGCACTCCTCAGACTCGGGGAGAGACACGAACTCGAAAGGGTCGAGTCAAGGCTCGAGTCAAGGCTCGGGTAAAGGCTCGAGTCAAGGCTCGGGCAAAGGCTCGAGGCCGCCGTCGCTGTGCGCGCTGTGCCGCTGCTATTGGCTGGTCGCGCGGCGCTACGTGGCGCAGCTCAACCCGGTGCGGGAGTGAACTTAATATTATTGTAATGTCCTGTGTTGTACCTCTGTAAAGTAAATTAAATATAAACAGTTTTATTAAACATACTCCGTATTATAAAACGTACTTACTACTTATAATGACTGTTCGCCGCAAGAAAAAGATGTCTGTTATTTTTGAAGACCGCGGCGAATGTTCAGTCCAATTGACCCTTTCAAAGTTGCAGGAAACTTTTAACTTGCTTAAGACTGATTGTGAGTAAGACGCTATTGGTACTAATTTATATATAAATTAATTTGTGTATAGAAAACACAATTCCGCTAATGAGGGCGCCACTTAACGCAAGAGTTACGTATATGTAGTTCGTAGGTTTCTAATAGAGCCAGACGGCTAATCCTATTGTCTATTGCTAAGTAAAACCGCACGTGCTACTTACCTGCCAAAAAGGGTCTTAATTTTTCTATTTGGCACCTGAGCGCGGGCTAGACCAACGCTCAAAAAACCAGTGTAGGTGCGCTTTCGGATAACGCGCCTTTGTTACGCATCTCGATGACACATTTTAGACTGGTTCTGTAGTGTTCGACACGCCGGCACTCGGTAACCGAAGTACTGTACTTTTTATGCAGGTGGTTATGGCACGTGGCACGAGCGGTTTTACTTAACAAAAGACAATAGGATTAGTCGTCGGGCTCTATTAGCAACCTACGAACTATACGGGTTACGGAACGAAAGGTATTTAAGTTGTTTCTGCCGATACTTAAAAGAAAGGTATAACTTGATTAAAGTGTTTAATAAAAAGAAAATACAGAAAACCCTTTAGTTCTTCTCAAAAGGGTAATGCGGTGAGTCCCTCCACCACTTGACGTCGATGGTGCGGTATCCTCTGTCGAAGGACGCCATCTTCTGCCTCTCTTCTGCGCTGAGCTCGAAGTCGAAGATCTGAATGTTCTGCTCCACCCGGGACCGGGTCACCGACTTCGGGATGGGCGTCACGCCGAGCTCCCACTGTTGATCAAAAATAACAAATTTATGGCAAATAAGTTCATGGCAAAAATTTCATTTTTGGTACAAGCTTTTATCGGTGACTGTACTTTTATTACGACAAACAACTAATACTCATCGAGACAATTCTAAAAACCCCTAACACAATGAAGTTTCGTTGTTTCATCCATCACAGAGTTGTTATGGCCAATTCCTGTCTCCATCGTTCGATGGTATGTACCATAATATTGTATTGTCATCCGATTTATGCATGCAAAATTTCAGCTCAATCGGAAACCGGGAAGTGGATTAAATTTAACTTGCAAGATTTTATTACAGCGACAGACAACGCGCGGTCAGATGAAACTGAATAAAAGCTTGTAATTGTAAAATATATGGATCAGGATGATGCCAAGCTCCCACTGATTGGAAAATATTTATCATTATACCCTATAATCTATTATATACACATTTGTTCAGCGACTTTTAAAAATAAGTTGTGGTTTGATTTTTAATACACTTTAAAGTTTATTCTAAGACGCAATGTATTACGAATTTTGTTATGTTTAAGGCGTGACAAGCAACGTCAATCACAATGCTATGGCGTGGCAATGGCGTCCATTGAAGGTAATATTTATTTTGTATAAAAAATAGGGAGTCTTTATACTTCACAATTTTTAAAAGTTGTTGAACAAAAGTGTCACCGTTTGAGGAGTACAATCTATGTTTTAATTATTTGCTCATGTTACAGACCACACCCGGTATAAATAAAACCGGGCAAGTGCGAGTCGGACTCGCGCACGAAGGGTTCCGTACCATAATGAAAAAAAAAAAAAAACAAAAAAAAAAGCAAAGAAAAACGGTCACCCATCCAAGTACTGACCACTCCCGACGTTGCTTAACTTTGGTCAAAAATCACGTTTGTTGTATGGGAGCCCCATTTAAATCTTTATTTCATTCTGTTTTTAGTATTTGTTGTTATAGCGGCAACAGAAATACATCATCTGTGAAAATTTCAACTGTCTAGCTATCACGGTTCGTGAGATACAGCCTGGTAACAGACGGACGGACGGACAGCAGAGTCTTAGTAATAGGGTCCCGTTTTACCCTTTGGGTACGGAACCCTAAAAATGAATGTTACCAAGTATCTGAGCGCGATCTGCGGGACAGTCTTGTTATATTTCCCCGCTATAGCGACGAGCGGCGCGTCGTCGACTCGCGGCGGGGGCGCGTCGGGTGTGGCCTTGTTCGGGAAGAGGGACCCGAAGGGCGTGTAGCCGGTCACTTGGATGCCCTGGGCGCGGCAGTACGCGAGGAGGGCCGGCTGCTGAAGGTTCAGGTTCAGCTGAAACGAGAGATAAAGATAAAATATACAGGGTGATTTCTGGGTCGCTATCCAGAACCACTTTTTCTGACTCTGTAAATGATCCACATTATCATATGGTAGTATTTGATTAAAAGATAATTACTTTAATTATTCTTATTTTTCAAGTAAAATTTATGTTGTACTAAGTAATTATGGTCACCCTATGACTTTTGACCTACGCTGTATGGAAAGTGACAAGACGTCACATTGAGTAGGGTGACCAAACTGTATGCAAAAATGTTTTTTCCTACTTGTCATCTGGAAAATAATCATCATTATTGATGATAAACAATAATTAACAACATCATTAGGCTCATCTTTGGATTCTGTATGATGTCTGGCTCTCTTGCTCCACGACCCCGAAATCACCCTGTATATTTGAGCGTTTTCCAAAATAAATGTAGGTACATTTCATTCATGTCTTCAAAATATTGACTTCTTGGGCTCATTTTACTCATTTGTACATTCACGCCTCATACATGAAAAAATGTGTTCCAAAATTTCCTTTCCAGATCGTCACATTTTTGTATGAATAATTTTTTTATTTGTATAAACGTGAGGAACTTGATAAATATTTTTTAATACAAAATTTTGGGACATTTTTTATGTATGAGGCGTGAATGTACCTACAAATGATTCTGAGTAAAATGAGCCCAAGAATTAAATATTTTGAAGACATGAATGAAATGTATTTTTTTTTTAAACGCTCATTTGTCATCACAAACATGTACAGACAGCAAAAGTAGATAAACAGAAAATTAAGATTGGTGAGTAAGAGATTGAAAAGCTTGATTATATCACTGTTGTATACGATACTTTTTCAACTAGTCAACTAAAATAATACTTATTCTAACAAAACCTAAATAATTAAACAACTCAGGTACTTAAGTATCTCAAAAGATATTTAAAATATACTTAGTACCTACAAAAGACATCAACGCACTTCTTCAATATTCATTAAATAATAGCGCGTTGATGTCTTTTGTTCCATCATTTCCGGCGACACGTGATTGGTCGAATTAGTTACAGTTAATTATATTATAGTTATAGTTTAGTGTAGTTTAGTTTTTAGTATTTACTAAAGCATACGAAAACGAAGTGTACGAAGTCTTAATTCTATCATTAAAGGTGACGAGTAGAAAAAACTTATTATTGTATTAAAATTGTCAGCACACCTCGACTTGCAGCATCGCTGGCTTCACATTGCTCGCTTTAATGAGTCTCTCGAGTTGTTGTTGGTTGAAGTTGGAGACGCCAATAGACTTGGTCAGTCCCTTGTCCTTGACCGCCACCATGGCCTGCCACGTGTCCAGGTAGTCCGAGTTGTCCAAGGAGTTGTTAGCCTGTAAAGTAAGTTAGTGACAATCAGTCTTGCAAGCGTGTATTCGTTACATTGTTTATTTTTATACCACTTTGGTGGTAACCAAGCTTACGGCCCGCCTGATGAAGTGATGAATGTCGCCTATGGACGCCTGCAACTCCAGAGCTGTTATTGTGCATAATCTTTTGCCATCGTATTTTCTCGGAAGGGTTCGTATTTGTAATGCTACTTCAGTCAAACTCAGTACCTACTTTTTGGAGTTATAACGACTGAAGGTAGCATATACAGGGTGATCAATCCAAATGGGTCAGTATGGAGAAGTCAGAAACTATAAGAGATAGCGATAGATAGCGATCTAAAATCGAAGCCATGGTTCCTAAGAACAGATTCTTAGGAACCATGGCTTCGATTTTAGATTTAATAATAATGGCATTCAATTTTTTTTTTTATCTGTCATACATAACCGGGATTCGAACCTGGTCAATATTCTTGTTGTTTGTTTGTATGGCAACTTTTAAACGATGCGTGATAGGTGGGGGGTGCTCGACCAAATATCATAGAGGGCCCCGAGACAAAACAAACTACATTAAAAAAATTCAAAATGGCCGACTTTTTTTTAATTTTTTCAAGTTGGTCCGAGCGCGCTGAGATTTGGCATGCGGCGAGCCTGGGGTCCCAAAATTACCATGCCAAACATTTTTTTGGAAAAATCCAAAATAGCGGCGGACACGGGCAAAGTCAAATTTACAAGTAGGTTAAGCGAGCCCGAAGAGCGAGCTTCAGGCCGGGAGGCCAAAGGCTGACCCTGGCGGAGGGCCGAAGGCCCGGAGTTTCCACCCCGACTCCCAAAACACGACTCCCAATAGGAAAAGTGTTGGGTCGTGTTTAAGCTCCAACTTCCCCCTCTCGTGTGACGCTTCGGGCCTTCGGCCCTACGCGGAACTCGGCCTTCGGCCTTCGCAAGCCTGGACGCTTCGCTCATCAAGACAGTTGACTTGGTATGGTAGAACGCTTGGAAGCACCCCATTCACGCAGCTCGGCCTTCAGCCTCGCGTTTTGAGAGTCGGGGTGGAAGCTCCGGGCCTTCGGCATTCCGCTGGGGTCAGCCTTCGGTCTCCCGGCCTGAAACTCGCCCTTTGGGTTCGCTTAACCTACTTGGAAATTTGTGTCCGCCGCCATTTTAGATTTTTTCAAAAATTTTTTTTGGCATGGTAATCTTGGGCCTTTAGGCTCGCCGCATGCCAAATCTCAGTGCGCTCGAACTAACTTGAAAAATTAAAAAAAAAGTCGGCCATTTTGATTTTTTTTAATGTAGTTTGTTTTGTCTCGGGGCTCTCTATGATATTTGGTCGAGCACCCCCCACCTATCACGCGTCTTTTAAAAGTTGCCATACAAACAAACAACAAGAATATTGACCAATGTTCGAATCCCGGTTATGTATGATAGATTAAAAAAAAAATTGAATGCCATTATTATTAAATCTAAAATCGAAGCCATGGTTCCTAAGAACAGATTTCGCTATCTCTCATAGTTTCTGACTTCCCCATACTGACCCATTTGGATTGATCACCCTGTATTTTAAAAAGTTCGTGGGATACCATAAAAATCCAATGGTAAATGATTATTGATTATGCACTATACATCTGTAAAAACCTGTACTAACTTACATTTTTGAACAACCCCATGACCCCATACTGTAGTAAACTTTCGAGAAAACCTTTTTTGTATAGTAACCTAGTACTCGCGAGTATCTCATTGAGACGGTACTATGATTCGTAGGTGGCTAACCCCAAAATCGTCGAAAAAACAGCTTTTCCATAAAAAAAATGCTAGGGTGTTGGTACTTACATACGTGCCGACAGGCCAGTGTATGGGGTATAGATCGATGTAGTCCAGACCGAGTTTCTGTAGAGAGCGACGCAGCTCCGGCTATCCTAGGGAGTAGGTACTTACATACGTGCCGACAGGCCAGTGTATGAGGTATAGATCGATGTAGTCCAGACCGAGTTTCTGTAGAGAGCGACGCAGCTCCGGCTATCCTAGGGAGTAGGTACTTACATACGTGCCGACAGGCCAGTGTATGAGGTATAGATCGATGTAGTCCAGACCGAGTTTCTGTAGAGAGCGACGCAGCTCCGGCTATCCTAGGGAGTAGGTACTTACATACGTGCCGACAGGCCAGTGTATGAGGTATAGATCGATGTAGTTATAGTTATGTAGTCCAGACCGAGTTTCTGTAGAGAGCGACGCAGCGCCGGCTATCCTAGGGTGTAGGTACTTACATACGTGCCGACAGGCCAGTGTATGAGGTATAGATCGATGTAGTCCAGACCGAGTTTCCGTAGAGAGCGACGCAGCTCCGGCTATCCTAGGGAGTAGGTACTTACATACGTGCCGACAGGCCAGTGTATGAGGTATAGATCGATGTAGTCCAGACCGAGTTTCTGTAGAGAGCGACGCAGCGCCGGCTATCCTAGGGAGTAGGTACTTACATACGTGCCGACAGGCCAGTGTATGAGGTATAGATCGATGTAGTCCAGACCGAGTTTCCGTAGAGAGCGACGCAGCTCCGGCTATCCTAGGGAGTAGGTACTTACATACGTGCCGACAGGCCAGTGTATGAGGTATAGATCGATGTAGTCCAGACCGAGTTTCTGTAGAGAGCGACGCAGCTCCGGCTATCCTAGGGAGTAGGTACTTACATACGTGCCGACAGGCCAGTGTATGAGGTATAGATCGATGTAGTCCAGACCGAGTTTCTATAGAGAGCGACGCAGCTCCGGCTATCCTAGGGAGTAGGTACTTACATACGTGCCGACAGGCCAGTGTATGAGGTATAGATCGATGTAGTCCAGACCGAGTTTCTGTAGAGAGCGACGCAGCTCCGGCTATCCTAGGGAGTAGGTACTTACATACGTGCCGACAGGCCAGTGTATGAGGTATAGATCAATGTAGTCCAGACCGAGTTTCTGTAGAGAGCGACGCAGCTCCGGCTATCCTAGGGAGTAGGTACTTACATACGTGCCGACAGGCCAGTGTATGAGGTATAGATCGATGTAGCCCAGACCGAGTTTCTGTAGAGAGCGACGCAGCGCCGGCTATCCTAGGGAGTAGGTACTTACATACGTGCCGACAGGCCAGTGTATGAGGTATAGATCGACGTAGTCCAGACCGAGTTTCTGTAGAGAGCGACGCAGCGCCGGCTCCACCGCCTCGCGCGCATGCGCGTCGTTCCATAGCTGAAATCAGAATTTACTCTATTGTATAAATGAGTCATATGAATAATTGAATATGACTCATAATGCATACCTACAGTTCAAAGATAGGCTAAAAGAAATGAAACGAAATAGGTACCTGTCTTCCGTCACATGACCATAATGTGAAAAAAATATTCAGTGATAATTTTAAGCTAAACCAAATAACATTTGTGGAAAAACTACTGTAATGGGTGAAAGTATCACCTTAGTAGTGACGAACAGATCTTCCCTCTTCACCGTCCCGTCATCTATCTTCTTCTTGATGGCTCTGCCAACCTGAAAACACAATGGAAGCCGTGCTTTATATCCACCTGATAAGTTGTTTTCACTACATTTTTTTCTTGCCTACATAAGCTATGCACAAGTCAGCTAAGTTAGTTCGATTGAGACTGTACCTATTTTAGCCGTTTAGACTAAATACTTGAAGTCACGCAAAATATGGAATAGCGCGCGAGAATGCAAGTCGTGCTAGGCGGTCTGGGCTGTACACTGAGAAAATGAAATGGCTAGACATAAATAAGTTTTTGCTGTCTACAACCGAGTGACTTGGCTCGGAGGGAGCCTGCAAAGTTCGTTGTTAAAAATCAAAGAAGTCAACTAGGTTAATGTAAGTTGGTAAAATCATGCAATTAAATTTATTAAAAGTAAATAACACGCGTTTATATTGACTAAGACACTTATTTGAAAACAAATTAGTACTTGGTTAAAACAACCAAGAACGTTTAGCAATAATTGCTAGTTTGTCAATTACAAAGCTTTATTCCGCATTTTAAATAACTCTTGGTTGTATTCAACTAAATAAATTTTAACGAAGCCAAATTGGTACTTTGCTAGAGCTTATTTTTTTCCGTGTAGGTACTTGTCCGCACGGTGCAATTACAGTAAGTTGTTCGCCAAACCAAAGAACGCCGGTTGCCTAACTAACCCTATACTCCAAAAGTATAGAAAAAAAGGCACCTGATTCCTGACCGCCCACACCACCGTGTTCTGCCTCGTTCACGGGGGAAGTACCCCCCCCCCCCCCCCGACATCGTACCTGGGTCTCCGTGTCGTAAATGTGCGCCGTGTCGATGTGTCGGTATCCAGCGTCGATCGCCCACACCACCGCGTCTTCCACCTCGTGCCCTTTAGGCTCCACGCGCCCCTGACAGACAGACAGACAAACATATTAACGTCATGCCTACCAAATGCATCAGCATTGCTCCGAGCAATTATTAAGGTTGGCATCATTTGACTTCCTTTTGCGTGCACGACCACAGATAAGGTAATCACTTGAATTTTGACAACCCTAAATAGTCGAAAGGGATAGGGCTATATATTAGAAAGCGATAGCATGATTCGAGCCTGAACCGCTGTCAAACTTCGGTTTTGTATGAAGTTTCCTTTCTGTACGGCAGTACTATTATTTATTCTGTGATACTGGAATGGAAGCGAAATCGTTGCGAGTTCGTTCAAATCGCTAGTGCTAAATGTCATCAAGACTCGCTTTTTGCACTAAATTGCTGCTTTACATCTCAATTCTTCTGCTACTCCTGTATCTAGTTGCTGAAGCCGATGAGAAGTAGGTATGCTTACCTTATCGGAGAAGCCAAGCCATGTTCCAAGCCCTAAGCTCGGGACACTGTTGTTGTCGTTGAGAGGGCGCCACGGAGCCAAACCGCCGCTGTGCAACGCTAGCGCCATCTGTGTAACAAACAAACACGTTGTGCATTTACGTGTCTTACAGTATATTCCTTTGTCTAATATATGTATATTGACTGGTTTATATATATCCCTATAAAAATCGTATAGGGACAACGCCTATAAACGTAAACTTTGCTTGAAATGGAAACCTACATTCATTGGTATATTATGCATTTTGCAACAATGCAATCGTGCATCCAATTTATTATTTTTTACCAGAGTTGCCAACTCGGATTTTGAAAAAATGCTAGGCTAATGTCAAGATTATGCAATATTATGCCAAAGATTTTTGAAACACCTATGCTAAAAAAATGCTAAAATATCACTTGAAATTAGACACTTAAAGCACATACATTTTTCAAATTTACCGCCTTTTTCTACTGACAAGATCTGCTTAACCAACTTTATATAGTCCGTCGACGTCCATCCGTCCACAAAAGTCAAAATTCATATGAAAATATGAACCACATAAGGCGATGGCGCATATTGTTGCTGCCAAGTTGGTGCAAACTTGGCTTAGACTAAATTATGCTAAAAAATATGCCAGATGCTAAATGGAAAATTTTGGTGACAAAGCAAGTGAAAATATGCCAGATCAATTATGCCAAGTTGGCAACACTGTTTTTTACCTATAAGTACCTGGTTCCTTGGAGCAGATGAATCTATAGGTAGGTATATGTATGTACCATGGACTATGTACATACTTACATCACACAATGGTCATTGGCACGAGATCGTATCGTGACCGGTCGGCCTTGGCGAGGCTTCTTTATTATGCCTTGGAGCTTTTTGCTTTTCCGATCACATCTTGTTTTTGCATTTTAAATAAGGTGTAGCGAGCAAAAAATAAGTAGATTTAAAAATACAAGTACGTAACTAGTCTTATTACTAGACTATATATTAAATTACATTTTGTATTAACCACAAAACGTTGACATTATTTATATGTAAGTGTAAAAACAATTTTATATGTTCATCATTATGACAAAGTAATGAACTCAAAACAAAAACGGTCGTTTTAACTTTGGACGCATAGATTGACGAATCCAGCAACATATTAGAAACTAGTATAATTCTAATCAAACTAGGTACGTAGCGGCCTCCTTTTTTAAATACATATCGTTAAATTTAAATAAATCACGATTATTTAGCAGTGGCGCTAGTGTGCACGTTGATGGGCTCTTAAATACCTTTATGTCTAGAGTGGCCATGCAATTTTGCGGCATATTGAAATATTAGAAATCTTATTGACTCACCGGCGCAAACAACACAAAGACCGTCAGAAGCTTCATGTGGATGCCGTGCGCTTGCGCGGGCAGACGACCATAAACTGCGCATACGCAGCCAACCATACACCGGCCGGTCGATACGCGAAAACACCAAGAGCGGTCTTCGGGTTGTAAAATCGGTTATGGTTTTGATATTGATATGGGCCATACTGAAAGTTTCTGGATTTCTGATATAAGACGACTTATTTTTAGGGTTTCGTACCCAAAGGGTAAAACGGGACCCTATTACTAATTAGGGTTCCGTACCCAAAGGGTAAAACGGGACCCTATTATATACTAAGACTCTGCTGTTCGTCCGTCCGTCCGTCTGTCACCAGGCTGTATCTCACGAACCGTGATAGCTAGACAGTTGAAATTTTCACAGATGATGTATTTCTGTTGCCGCTATAACAACAAATACTAAAAACAAAATAAAATAAAGATTTAAATGGGGCTCCCATACAAGAAACGTGATTTTTGACCAAAGTTAAGCAACGTCGGGAGTGGTCAGTACTTGGATGGGTGACCGTTTTTTTTTTTTGCTTTTTTTGTTTGTTTTTTATTGCATTATGGTACGGAACCCTTCGTGCGCGAGTCCGACTCGCACTTGCCCGGTTTTTGACCAAAGTTAAGCAACGTCGGGCGTGGTCAGTACTTGGATGGGTGACCGTTTTCTTTTTGCATTTTTTTCCGTTTTTTTTTTGCTTTATGGTACGGAACCCTTCGTGCGCGAATCCGACTCGCACTTGCCCGGTTTTTTTTGCCTTTTTTTACATTATGGTACGGAACCCTTCGTGCGCGAGTCCGACTCGCACTTGCCCGGTTTTTTCTAAGTGGCCAGTCCAGGAATTTTCAGTATGCCCAAGTATGATACGATACCATCGCCCGTGTGGGGCGTGTGGGCGTGTGCAGTGTTAATGCACATCGATATACCTTATGCCTTTTGTAATAAGGTCCACCGATGTACAGTAATTATGCTGTTTGTACGATGGGCAGCTTAGTGAACGTTAGCGCTTCTTATAGAGCGTCTTCATTTTGGTAGTTCCGATATCGATGTCGCGTGATACTTGGGAAAAAACAGCTGCAGAGTGTCCCATATGGCATTATAAGTCCTAGTTCTTTGGTTATCTTTTGAATGATAAACATATTAAACAATAAATTAACCTCTTGGGGTTCAATGTCCTAATACTAGTACAAATTACCTCCAATGAAATATAAATCTTAATGAAATGGAATAGAGTTTCTTTTATTTCGTTTCGTTCGTTTTTAAAACAAAACAAATTCAACTCTATTTTCTAATACCGTTGATTCAAATTCGATTGCCAATTTTCCTTGTATGGTGGGCCGCTAGAGGAACAAACAAGGCGATTCTTTGTGGTCGTATCTGACATCCGATATGGGATCGGACAATGTAAACATACATACATACAAGTATACGGGTCAAACTGAGAACCTCCTTTTTTTAAGGCGGTTATAAAGTGTTGGTTTTCTACGGATGCTGTTCAAAGGACGACTCACGCTAGACCGGACCGGGCCGGGCCGGAGCTCCGGCGCTTCGTTTTCTACGGAAACCACCACGTGGATCACGTGATCACTCATCAGCCGTCATAGATGATGACATGTCGGACGCCTCGACCCGCGGCCCGGACCGGTCTAGCGTGAGTCATCCTTAAATCATCGTCCTCTTTGAGATGAGTAGCGTTAGTTAGTAGCAGGGATATTCTTGGTCAAATACTAAACGTTTCTTTTTTTAAATAAAAAATGCGAAAAAACGTTTTTTAAGTACCAAATCTTGACATCCGCATCTGCATCCGCGGGTGTGAGGCTTTAAATATCCGCATCCGCATCCGCGGATGTCAAAAAATTTGCATCCGCAACATCCCTACCTAGGTACCTAATCGACACAGATGGAACCCTTTAATGTATACTTGTATAAACTCTACCATTTCCTCTACCGGTGGACACATCGATTGCGCATTCTGTGACAATGCTCATTAAGTACCTATATATATACCTACTCACTGCAACAATAGCAAGACTTGTGCATGGCTTGCATTCTTCACATACTTGCATAACTTGCACCTGCTCATTGCACTAGTTTTTTAGGGTTCCGAATCCCTTTGGGTAAAAACGGGACCCTATTACAGACTCCACTGTCCGTCTGTCTATCCAGTGCTGTATCTCATGAACCGTGATAGCTAAGTAAGACAGTTGAAATTTTCACAGATGTATTTTTGTTGCCGATATAACAACAAATACTAAAAAGCGCGGAACCCTCCGTGGGCGAGTCCGACTCGCACTTGGTCGAATGGGGTAAGTTAATTTTAATTGTAACATGTTTTTAACATGTAGCCATTTGTAGTCGAACCCTATTAAAGAAATGTATTTTGCTGATCTCCTACCTACATGTAATAGTTATTTGTTTTACAAGGGGGCAAAGTTGTTGTTTAACCGCTCGTGCTAATATTGACACCCGAGCAAGCGAAAGATTCCAAAATTGAACCACGAGCGTAGCGAGTGGTTCGAAAATTGGAATCCTGAGCGTTGCGAGGGTTTCAAAGCACGAGGGCTAAACAAAATTTGCCCCCGAGTGAAACACAACAATTTTCACCACACCAACCCGAAACAAATATTAAATGTAAAATATCAAACAAAATCAAATCCAAATAAATGTTATTAAATATGTATCATCCAAAACCATCATTTAAAAGTCAATTCTACCAGCAAACATAAGAAAACAACTCAAAATTTGCATTTGATTACTTTGCCTCACATGTGAATAAAATGCAACTTTGCTATCCGTTTTTGAAATGCAAAGTAAGCCTTTCCGAGCTGGTGTGGTGAAAATGTAATTTCTCATATCAACATACTCACATAACCAATTATGAAGCAAACCAATCTCCTTTGGCAGGTATTTAGACATCACCCAAACATTAACTACGATAACCTCAACAAAGCTATCATCCCTCCGTTCTTAATTATCTCAAATATTATTCACAAAACCTACTATACCGTCAACTACAGAGACCATTAAAAGTAACCTTCATACGCATATATTTACAACGAATGTAGGAATCATTTTAAACTAGAGGTAAACACATATCGGTTATATATTACATAAGGTTTTTATGAATGGAAAGTTAAAGTTAGTATCTGTGCGGTTGGCGCGCGTTACAGACGCAATGTTTATTATTGTGTTTATTTTGTACATAATTGTTTTTGTAGTGAGTTTACATTGATATTTCTTTACAATTTGTGTAGCTTAAATATTATTCGTGAATCATCTAAATTAGAAGTCAAAATCAAAACGAACTAGGCACCTAAACGGTTAAAAGGTTAAAACATGTGTCTTAAATCAGTCATTTGGCTCCCTGACACTGCGGGGTTGCGAACTGCATCGCAGCCGTAATTGTTTGATTTAGTTTTAAGTTATACTATTTTATAATAATATGTACGTATTTTAGTTTTAAGGTATTTATCTATGGGCCAATAGCTGCCTGAAAATACATATTTAATTTAATTTCATTGGTTATTTGAACATCAAGAATATAATAATTTTAATTTAATTTTTTTTTTATAGATAAGTTAGTTTATTTTTTATGTACCTACATGAAACAGAAATATACGATTATCAATAAACAATAATTTAAATATTCTGCAGTGAAATCATTTTTGTCAAAATATTTATCATTATGCCCACTTGCACCATTCCACTAACCCGGGGTTAAGCGGTTAAACTGTTAACCCAGTGTCAAATTGTATGGCTAACCATGGCAACTCCTGGTTTAACCGGTTAACCCCGGGTTAGTGGAATGGTGCAAGTTGGTCTTAGTAACACAAAATAATGTATGATCAATAAGTATCTCACATCATACAAGTAGGTATATATACCTACTATAATAGACATGAATTTGAGTTTCAATAGACGTTCTAGTTCCTATAAAATAGAGACAAACATAAGTAGTACCCTAGTACCTATATAGTACGTAATATTTTTGTCGTGTTTGATTTTTGAAGGTTTATTGTGATGTAATTAAAATCAATTTTGAGGAAGTTCTGATTAAACAATTGCATTACTGGTAAACGGCATGAAATTAAAATGAGTAAATAAGTACACTTCTATGCGATCCTTCTATGTTAAACTAACACTCGTTTATTTAAAATATTAATCATATTTAGCGTTATATACTATTGTTCATCTAGATTGTAAAGAAATTTGTTCGTCAAACATGTCAACGAAAACGTCAATTTATTTTCATAGCGATTTGATGCGACAGTATATGTGCAGAGTTAGCTTGGTCCGACTTTACCTATGATGTGGCTACGTTATTGTATGATTACAGCACGGGGACCCCGGGAAGGCGCCGCTGGTGCTTCTCAACGATGGCCGCACGATGCCCACGGTCGCGCTGGGGACCTGGCTGGGGAACAGCTCCACGGTACAGTCGCATTATATCTTGTACTATCCAGGGAGGGCGCCACTGGTGCTGAACGATGGGCACACGATGCCCACAGTCGCGCTGGGGACCTGGCTGGGGAACAGCTCCACGGTACAGTCGCATTATATCTTGTACTATCCAGGGAGGGCGCCACTGGTGCTCAACGATGGCCACACGATGCCCACGGTCGCGCTGGGGACCTGGCTGGGGAACAGTTCCACGGTACAGTCGCATCATATCTTGTACTATCCCAGGAGGGCGCCACTGGTGCTGAACGATGGCCACACGATGCCCACGGTCGCGCTGGGGACCTGGCTGGAGAACAGCTCCACGGTACAGTCGCATTATATCTTGTACTGTCCAGGGAGGGCGCCACTGGTGCTGAACGATGGCCACACGATGCCCACGGTCGCGCTGGGGACCTGGCTGGGGAACAGCTCCGCGGTACAGTCGCATTATATCTTGTACTATCCAGGGAGGGCGCCACTGGTGCTGAACGATGGCCACACGATGCCCACGGTCGCGCTGGGGACCTGGCTGGGGAACAGCTCCACGGTACAGTCGCATTATATCTTGTACTATCCAGGGACAGCGCCACTGGTGCTGAACGATGGCCACACGATGCCCACGGTCGCGCTGGGGACCTGGCTGGGGAACAGCTCCACGGTACAGTCGCATTATATCTTGTACTATCCAGGGAGGGCGCCACTGGTCCTGAACGATGGCCACACGATGCCCACGGTCGCGCTGGGGACATGGCTGGGCTACAGCTCCACGGTACAGTCGCATCATATCTTGTACTATCCAGGGAGGGCGCCACTGGTGCTGAACGAAGGCCACACGATGCTCACGGTCGCGCTGGGGACCTGGCTGGGGAACAGCTCCACGGTACAGTCGCATCATATCTTGTACTATCCAGGGAGGGCGCCACTGGTGCTCAACGATGGCCACACGATGCCCACGGTCGCGCTGGGGACCTGGCTGGTGAACAGCTCCACGGTACAGTCGTATTATATCTTGTACTATCCAGGGAGGGCGCCACTGGTGCTCAACGATGGCCACACGATGCCCACGGTCGCGCTGGGGACCTGGCTGGGGAACAGTTCCACGGTACAGTCGCATTATATCTTGTACTATCCAGAGGGAGGGCGCCACTAGTGCCGAAGGTTGGATTATTATGATGGGGTTTTAAAACCGCAAATGCCCTTTTTTCGTATCTTTAAATGGTTCCTTTAAAATTGGTATATCTTTACTATATCATTCCTCTTACTGTTTTCTTTACTGGACCAAACACGTACGTCGAGGTTTAGCTTAAAACAAGAACATCCCAATAAGCGAAACTTCTGCTCCTCAGGGTCGAATCGTCCCAGTTGGGTACGAGACAGAGCAAGCCGTGATGTGGGCCTTCGAAGCAGGCTACAGACACATCGACACCGCCTGGTCTTACCATGTGGAAGACCAGGTCGGGCGCGCAGTGAAGACCGTGGTGGACGCTTACAACCAGCAGCATGAGGTCACCACCACCCCCAAGGTGAGACAGTCCCTTCATCAGACAGAACAAGTGTTGTGCTGGTCTTACCATGTGGAAGACCAGGTCGGGCGCGCAGTGAAAACCGTGGTGGACGCTTATAACCTGCTGCATGAGGTCACCACCACCCCCAAGGTAAGACAGTCCCTTCATCAGACAGAACAAGTGTTGTGCTGGTCTTACCATGTGGAAGACCAGGTCAAAGCAGAGAAGACCGGGTGGATGTGTATTGGTTGCTGCATGAGGTCACCACCACCCCCAAGGTAAGACAGTCTCTTCATAAGACAGAACAAGTGTTGTGCTGGTATTACCACGTGGAAGACCAGGTCAAAGCAGAGAAGACCGGGGTGGTGCTGAACATGGAAAGGGAACGAAGGGCCCTGTCGGTCAGGGCGAATATGATCGCTCGCAGATTTGCAAGGTGCTCTAAGAGGCGAAAGTCACTTTGTTTAGGGCGTTTTGCACTTCCCTCTACACCTGCAATATGCGGGCGGCGTATACGCAGCTAATAAAAATGTGGCCATGTGTTACACGAAATAAAAATACCTATTCATTCATTCACTGGGTGCTGCATGAGGTCACCACCACTCCCAAGTTGAGAATAGATAAATAATATCACACTTCATCACAAAAAGTCTGCGGGATTCATTGTAATCCTAAATTTATATAACAGTTACGAATTGTAGGTAATTCTCAATCTAGGTAACTAGGTGCGGTCCCAGCACATGTCATCTTGAAACTTAAGTTATTGTTAATAGAGGTGACACCAGGGTGTCATCTATTGGGCATTAGCAATGTCGAGTACCTACTATATAGTACCTTACATTTACATAATGCCAAGCCAACGGCACCAATTATAAATACAATGAAGGGGCACGAATTGATATTGCAGAATACTTAGATTTACATCTAATCTAATCTAATCTGATTAAATCTAATTTGTATTGTGCCATTAACATAGTTATTAAGATACCTCTTAAATAACATACTTTGGATCGAATTTGGTCTGAATTAAAGAGGAATTAAATGAATTATTATTATTATGCGACTGTATTTTTCAGGTCTGTGGCGCCCAGTGCTACTTGAAAAGGTTCAAAAAGAAAATGGAAAGATCGAGCAACAGCATGGTTCCTCCTGTGTCTCGGGAGGAGATATTCGTCACAACCAAGGTATCCTAAAGTTCGTCTAACCTAACCCTGGAGGTTATAGGGTGTATATCGTAAGTTTAGACTAACTTTATAATAATAATAATAATAAACCCGCGGGGGCAGCTTGTGGCGAGCTGACGGTGAGTGGCGACACCGCGGACCCCTATTCCAGAGGGCACTTTCATCTGGCCCTCCTTCTGGCTTGCCTTGACCGGCCGGCCAGAGTAGAGTCGCAAGAGCGGGACCTATGCTCCAGGTTGGAAGTGTAAAATGTCATAACGCCGGCGGCCTGCTGAACGGATTACCGGGATCTGGCACACCGCAGACTCACCTCTCGACAACTTTACAGCCACTCCAAAGTGTTGCCCTGTTGTCGCACTGTGCGTGCGGCCATTGCGGGGCCCACTCAATGAGTTGGCGAGTCACCACCTGTCTTTAACAATATTGAGACTGATTGTCACGGCAGGTGTCCGCTAGTCTCATCCCATAGCCCGATATCCAGTCCATCCAACATTCATAGCCTATGACCTTATAGTTCCCATCGCAGCACAAAAGTGCTGCACTGCAATAGTCTTTGCACCTGGCGGGGACCATCTCCGGATGTATCATATTGTGCGCTCGGGGATGGTATCCGCCACGTGTATCCCTTGCTTTTAGATTAAATTGTCTTAAAGGGCCTCTGCGCTGTTGGCTTCGGCCCCACGCACGCCTCCCAAAAGTCCGGGACCCCATGGTCCCGAGATCTGGAAAGGACAAACAAATAATAATAATAAATCATTTATTTCAAGTAAGTTACACTCATATCTTGGTTAGTAAAAAATATTCTAAAATAATGTATTAGTACAGTACTTAAAAACTACGAATTAATATTATATACATCTATATTTATAAACTATGAACTACATATTACATATTTTTCTTATCCGCTGAGTACGGCACATGTAGCCGACTGCAACGCAGCAAATAAGGGGAGTCCAGCCTGTCCCCTATCATCTTCATGATGATGTTGGGGCTGGCGCGAGTCCGGCGCACCAGAGATGCGGCCCTCTTGCGGATTGTGGCATAGAAGCAATCCACCCTGGCTTCGGCGAACATCCCTGATGCGCTACAGAAGCGCGGCAGCCCCATCATCACCCGGAACGCATTATTATACTGGACGCGGAGGGCTTCGTAGGCCCGCTTCGTATATGAGAGCCACAAACTGCACGAATACAGTGAGGTGCAGTAAGCTCTAAATAGAGTCACTTTCACCTCCCTGGTACAGCGCGCAAACTTGTGAGCAATCATATTCGCGCGGACCGACAGAGCCCTCCGTTCTCGCTCTTTGTCTTTATCGTCTTTGAGGTCTGCCGTAACGATGTGGCCTAGATATTTAAATGTGTCCACCCTTTCGAGGACTGCCCCATTAAGTTTGATGGGTGTTACTTCGGCTGTTCTGCTACGGCTGACCTCAAAGACCATATATTTACTTTTCAATACATTGTATTTCAAGCCGTGAGTTTCAGCGTATGTCTCACAAACCTCCAGCAGCCTACGTATGCCACCAACCGATGCGCTTAGCAGAACCATATCGTCTGCATAACTAATATTATTAACGCAGACATCGTCGATATGACATCCGATATGCATTCCGCTAAGCGCATCCAGGAGCTAATTCATATATAGGTTAAATAGAGTTGGCGAGCTCAACCCCCCCTGTCTCACCCCACACTCCAACCTATACGGGTCTGAAAGCACGTCTGCCCATCTAACGCAGTTGACTTGGTTTCCATACCAGTACCTGAAGATGCTGATTAGTCCAGATGGAAGTTTAATGTCTTCGAGTTTCTTCCATAAAATCTTGTAGGAAACCAAGTCAAATGCCTTAGATAGGTCGAGGAAGCAGGCGTATACAGGGGAATTCCTATTTACGTAATACTTGATAGTGTGCTTAAGAGCCAATATTGCATTTTCTGTGGATAATCCTTGTCTGAAACCAAACTGGCTGTGATTTAATGCCACATACTCGTTTAATCGTGTGTTAAGCACACTATCAAATACTTTAGCTATTACAGTTGCGAGTGATATCGGCCTATAGTTATTTACATCGGACAGATCTCCCGTTTTATTCTTTACTATAGGTACAACTATCGTTCGCATTAAGTCGTCAGGCAGATAAGAATGCGTTACACACAGATTAAACAGCATTGCTAACACTCGCGCTAAATAGGGACCTGCGTGCTGGAGATGCTCAATGCTGAGACAATCATGACCCGGTGATTTGCCACGAGTCATTGACTTTATAGCTTTCTCCACCTCCCGGACAGTGATCACCGGGCATGGTATGTTTGTCTCAGCATTGCTTATCTCTGCTTCCCTCGAGATTAAAGCAGACTTCACAAAAAAGTGATTTTTAAAAATATTTGAAATGCACCTTTTGTTGCTTTCACTGTTAACACACACAGGCAGGCCAGACCGAAAGTTCAAACTATTTGTAGCCTTCCAAAATGTTCGAAAATCTTTCTTTGAGTGATGAGAGGCTAGGGTAAAAGCACCAGTAGTCAGCCTTATAACGAAATTTCTATGTTCAAGATCGTATAATTTGCACACTTATGGACCAATAAGTGTTATCAATGTTTTTTCTGTTCAAGAATTTAATAGTTTAATTTTTGTAAAGAATAAAACGTAATTGAATTCAACTTTGGGAAATATTTAATTAAATATGATAAAAGGGCATTTTTGCCAGTAATCAGCCCCCTGTATACCAATACACAGCCTTTAGGTACCCAGTGCCCAGCCATCCCATTCTAATGGCTGATTAGTGGGTTCGAATAGAGTGAGCTTATTGTCCAGTGGTCAGCCACAGGCTGACTACTGGGTATTTAATGTATTTCAATCAAATAAATTCATAATAACGTAATTTTTTCAAGGGGCTTGATTTAACGACTTATACTTCATTTTAAAATAATAACAAATCCTAAATCCTATGGTCAGCCTCCCCTGGCTGACTTCTGGGTTTATGACCTTTTTAAAATTACTGCTTCAAACCCAGTAGTCAGCCAGGGGAGGCCGACTATTGGATTTTGTACAAAAAAGTAGTTTCCAATAGTCAGCCGCTATAAAAATGTTACTTCCACATGGATTAATATTAATCTTTTACGTTTTTCAGATAGTTTAGGTATTAATTAGGTGAAGCAGTCCATATTCTTTTAAAAATAAATCACAAATCGGCTGCTATCGTCTCATCAAAATACCATGTGACATTCCAAAAAAAATGGCGCATATCTCTTAACCTTTCATGTCAGAAGACACCACCACTTTGAAATTTTTCTGTGGATCATCCTAGAGTTTTCGTTTAAAAATTAAGGTATTTTTCAATGAATAGCTTTTCAATCTATAATATTACCTAGTTTTCACATGAAAATTAGAACAACTTTATTGTTTACAGCCAAAAATAGGCAAGAAAGGCTGACTACTGGTGCATGGCTGAGCACTGGTGCCTTTACCCTATTAAGTCCATTTTGATTTGATGCTGGTGATCCTGGCACCATTTCAACCTTGACTTGAATATTTTTCGGCTCTCGCACATCTGCTCAAAGAAGTATCCAGCTTTAGGCTGCTGCTTTACACAACTGACGGCCTCGCGTTATCCCGGCATTTAGCCACAGCTCATGGGAGCCTGGGGTCCGCTTGACAACTAATCACAAGAATTGGCATAGGCACTAGTTTTTACGAAAGCGACTGCCATCTGACCTTCCAACCCAAAGGGTAAACTAGGCCTTATTGGGATTAGTCCGGTTTCTTCACGATGTTTTCCTTCACCGAAAAGCGACTGGTAAATATCAAATGATATTTCGTACATAAGTTTCGAAAAACGCATGGGTACGGGCCGGCGTTTGAACCCGCGACCTCCAGATTGCAAGTCGCACGCTCTTACCGCTAAGCCACCAGCGCTTTTTACTTTCCTCTCATTGACGTAGATATCCAGGGACTGGCTTTACGGGCAATAATAATCAGGCATTGACAGGGGCCAGTACAGCGGTGTGAATCCGCTACAACGCGGTTGGTTGATGAGTTCGCATCACGCGCGCGATTGGTTGACGAGTTCGCATCACGCGTGCGATTGGTTGACGAGTTCGCATTACGCGCGTTATTGGTCGCAACTGCACGATTGGCTGGAATTCGTGAGTAACACCGCTGAACTAGTACCATTTTTAGTGCCCCATTAGCCCGCCCCCAGATATTATACGTCAATGTTTCCTCTCTGGGGCCAAATTCGACACGTACAACTGTCAGATTTCGCATCCACGTCAAATCAACAGTTGATTTTATTGCATACTGATTCCATCAACGGTGGATAATATCATTTGGTACAACCAAAACTCAACTCTAAACTTAGGGTGGTTCGGTTTGGTTTGCTTGTCACCCTAACTGTGGATTGTTAATGTCAAATTTTAACATTGTACGTATTCGAGAACTTATGATTTTTCCCACATCAACGGGAAATCAACACGATACGTCAAACGTCGCTTGTCGAATAGGGGTCCTGATTATATGTTGTTTGTCTGTCAGCTGTGGAATGACGCGCATGCGCGAAGCGCGGTGGTGCCCGCGCTCAGGGCGTCGCTCGCGCAGCTCCGGCTGAGCTACGTCGATCTTTACCTCATGCATTGGCCATTAGGACAGTTTGTAAGTAACCAACAATTATGCTCATAGAGGCAGACCAAGAAAAGTCTGCAGCAGATTTGATAGCCCACGCTGTGCAAGTGTTCTTTTAAACACAATTCTATGAAATTATGACGTATAAATAACACTTGCACTGCGTGGGATATTAAATCCGCTGCAGACTTTTCTTGGTCTGACTCTAAAACATTGGGGGCTTAGCCAACATGACCCATAACCATCGTACATCGCCAAACAAAAAGAGAAAATGTATCGGGATGATGTTACGAAAAGTCACGTTACTATATAATAGTTGACGAAGATTGACGTTTAAAATAACACTTGCACTGCGTGGGCTATTAAATCCGCTGCAGACTTTTCTTGGTCTGACTCTAATTCCATCAGATACATCATTTAAGTTTCAATTGGCATTTTCTGTAGTCCCGTGTGATGGCAATATCTTCCATCGCAAATGTCACGCGGGGCGCCATGTCTTTGTTTCCTTCTAATTTCCTAATATTACAACCAGTGGCGGATTTGTCCTAAGGTCCAGTAGGCCCGGGCCTAGGGCGGTAAGATATTAGGGGCGGCAAATTGTGACAATAAATTCGCCGATGATAACAAGAAATCACTCAAAATGTAGTCAATATGATGGGTGCTGCGAAAGGGGCGGCTACAGGGCCTGGGGCCTAGGGCGGCAAAGACTGCAAATCCGCCACTGATTACAACCAATTGTGACGTTATCTTTGAAAAGGGACTTTATTGTCGATGACGCTTGATGAGCTTACGCCATTATTAACGATGCTCCGATATAAATACATACGCGACGCTGTGCGGCGTAAGCGCCATCGACAATAAGGTCCCTTTTCATAGATAATGCCCCAATTTACCTAAAATATAATTGTCAGGCAAACGGCACGTACGACTCGACACACTACCTGGAGACCTGGCGAGGCATGATGACTGCGCGGGCGCGCAACCTGACACGCTCCATCGGCGTCAGCAACTTCAACCAGCTGATGCTAGAGAACATCAGGTTGCACCAGCTGGCCACGCCGGCTGTGCTGCAGATCGAGGTACTTGGAGCTACAACTAAACTGCAAAACGTAATTCAAGACCAAAAAAAGTAAGAAATGTTGCCACTTTTTTACTAGCGCGTCTTGTATTTATGTAAAAATAAGTAAATAAAAGTACTTTTTTAAATCGTAGGAGTTAAATTACTAATAAATAAATTATCTTAGGGTGATTATTTATGATAAGGAATTTACTATTTTATATACAAATTATTGCAGTGGCAACATTGTCTTACTTTTTTGGTCTTGAATTACGTTTTGCAGTATAGGTAGAAATTGGAAGTTCTTTAACACTTTGACCGCCACAGACGTCGCTCGCGCGGGCGGCTTCAATAATCAACCTTCGTGCATTCTAATAAGATTCACGACGACGCTTAGTTAAAATACTTATCTTTGTACCTGACAAGCCCAGAGGCGGATTTGCTCTAAGGCCCAGTAGGCCCAAGCCGGCGGCAAGATGTCAGGGGCGGCAAATTGTGACAATAAATTCACTGATGATAACAAGAAATAACTCAAAACGTAGTCAATATGATGGGCGCTGAGAAAGGGGCGGCTACAGGGCCTGGGGCCTAGGGCGGCATAAACTGCAAATCCGCCACTGGACAAGCCTCAAACATAATCAACAGATTACTCAAAAATCATTTTCAGTGGAACATCAACCTGCAGCAACCCGAGCTGCTGGCCTACTGTCGTCAGCACAACATCTCCGTGATGGGCTACACGCCGTTCGGCGCGCTCATGGACAAGCGGCGCGCCGACTCGCCCACTCGCATCGACGATCCACTGCTGACCAAGATGGCCGCCAAGTATGGGAAGAATGTACCGCAGATATTACTACGATACGCTGTGAGTGTTGGATCGATAGCAGCAACAGCTGATTCCAACGATATATGATTTAATATATAATTTTATACAAAGACAAGTTTAAAGCGTCATTTCGTAAAATCTTGCGCTGACCATCCTTCGGGGCCCTGCCACTTGACTGTTAGCGCACGCGCACTCGAGTACTTTTCGCGTTTTCGTTGACGCCATTTGAAGGGTTAGATTATAATCAAATTTTATCAATGTTCATTTAGCAATGTTGGCAAAGTAGGGTTGGCAAAAAATACATATAGAGTTAGACCAAGAAAAGTTTGCAGCGACTTTGATAGCCCACGCAGTGAAAGTGTTATTTATACCTTACCATTTCATAGAAGTTTGACGTTTAAAATAACACTTCCACTGCGTGGGCTATCAAAATTGCTGCAGACGTCTTGGTCTAACTCAAGGTGCCTAATAACTTCTTCGCCGTAACTAAAATACAATTTAAGCATTTCGTAATTTCACGCAAATCAATCTAATTCTATTTTTTAGGTCGAAATGGGAGTAGTCCCGATCCCAAAGTCCATAACCAGCAGTCGAATTTTCGAGAACATCGAAATTTTCGACTTCGAGCTCGACGAGAGCGACAAACGGACGCTCCGGGACTTCGACCGCGGCTACAGAACCGTGCCCCAGCTCAAGTGGAGGGACCACCCCTTCTACCCCTTCGAGATGATGCCGGACAACAGTACCACCACTACTACCACCACTACCACCACTACTGCCGCTACTACAAGCACTGTAAACACGGAGACAAGTAAACCACAAGTGATTTCTGAAGTAGATTTTAACGATAAAACTGCTAGAATGAGCTTTAGGGATATAAAGATATAATAAATATATTAAACATTGATTTATGTTTATTTACTTTTATTCTTAGGTTGTTTACAATATGAAAATAAAAGTAAAATACAAAAACACATAAAATACATATAAACACGTTATAAAAACCCTAACCTAGGGTGCCGCCAGCAGCGGGGCAGGGCCCAAGCTGCCGGTGGTCAGGGCCGCAGAGAGAGGAACCGGCGGACTATCCGCGCCGTGTCCAAGATCACCGCCTTCTGCATCTGGCCCTTGATCCAACCACCAAGCGAGTCTCTCAAGAAAATTGATTATTATTATTTTGAAGATAGGATATTTTGAATTATACCTAATATTTAGTAGTTTACCGCTACATTTAAATACAAGTGTGAGCGATGACATGTGACGAAACAAGTTGAAAGACAATTTCATAAAAACATGACATGTTATATTTTATTTTAATTTGTGGAAAACTCTTCCGGGCTTACAGCAATACGCAATGCCATTACGTACATATACATATATATACACTGCTTTATAGTATAAGGTCTCTAATGTGTTCAGGAATCGCATGTGACGACCGCTATTGCGGCACTTGATCACACATTCAATAAAACGGCATCTCGCCTGATACTCGAAAAGAGGTTAAATTAAATTTAGGTTTATTATAGGTATGTGTAATTGTGTAGATACTGTAGATAAATTATTACCAAGATATGTTATTTTCTGTAATAAATACAAAAATGTTTCGGAAGAAATACACTTTTTGTGTCCACTGAAAAGCTTGTTAAAAATAAATAAAACACATAATATTTGGCACATTTTTATTGTTGAACAATAAACAATGTATTTTTTTATTACAATTTTATTCTCTTTCTAGTAAATTCGATACCAGAAGTTGCGAGTGCAAACGAGAACCTTCAAGACAAAGTGGAGAATTCTCGAGACGACTCGAGAAATTTCTAGAACTAAAGAACTCAAATGGTAACTCAAAATAAATAAAAACCGAAGAATATATGACAACTAGTTTGTGATTGAAAAATAATATTATAAGTTTTATGCCCTACATTTGATTTTATGCCCTAACTGTCTGCTATTGCAGAAAATCAAATGTAGTACTATCTTTCAATCGCAAACTACAAGAGTATACCTAAGGTGTAACAAAAATAATTTAAAAAAATCTAACATTCTCGAACTTATTAAGAGATAAATTGGGCTACATATTTAACTACGTATCTTTCTAATGACAAACTTCATTAATTCTTAAGAAAAGTCGAGAACGCCCGAGAATTATCTCTAAAATACCCCGAGTCGGCACGAGAATCCTCCTTAACAACCAAGTAGAATAAATGCCAACCAAGTCTTCATTTATCTAAAAAAATACAACCTCACTTAAGTTTCGGAGTCCAATAAAATTTCGTAGAAAAACAAATGAGAAAAATAAAACTATTACAGGACACAAAAATATAAATATTATTTACAAATTATTTATTTCTTACTCTCGAGACGTGGTAAAAAATGAACTTCTACGTTATGTTATAAGTCGAATAGTCAATGTAATGACAATGTCATAAATAGATGACTTCGTATACAGGGTGTTACTGACCATGGGGCTTTAAATACAGGGCTCGATTCTACTCGCTAAACTGAGCTACTTTTATTATGGCAGCAACCCCGAAATCACGAAAACAATTTTTACTTTTTCATACATTTTGGCTGATCAGATGTCGAAGTTTTCTATGGAAATGCAAAAAAAAGTTCCCCGATTTTAGGGTTGGTCCCATAGTAAAAGTAGCTCAGTTTAGCGAGTAAAATCAAGCCCTGGAATTAAAGCCCCTTGGTCAGACAGTATGTACTGTATACATAATACTTTTGAGTTTGACTAAAAATTACAGCATATGTAATATATTAAGCGGTAACTCCGGTTGTCAAAAGTTGACGTTTAACAATCCAGTTCCTGCAAAAAATATGGCGACGTACAGCGCCATCTAGTTAAACTGACAATTTTTACACGCTTTTCACTTACTCTAGCCGAAAAAGTTCATAATTTCACCTCGTTACGATCATTTGTATTTAGTCGATTCACAAGATCTGGCACGAATCGAGTGAATGATAATATCCATGTGTGTGTGTGTATCACATTAACCAATAAAATGGTGGCTCTGACTGTATCCCGATACACACTCATATAATGAAAGTTTCGTTCATTCCATTCGTGCCAGCTTTTGTGAATCAACCTGTATACTTTCATGTATCTCCATTGTCATTACATTGACAAGACCGGGCCCGCACCCGCTCGTAACATAATATTGTGATATCTAAAATCGTTCCTGTTTAAAACTTCTTATAAATAGGTACAGTCAGCCAACACTTAGTTTAGCACTTCTGCATACATTTTTATGTCTACTAAGCTAGTAGTTGTGCTGAGTGTAGTGTGTGTAGTGATTCCCGGTTATGTATGAGTTAAAAAAATTTGAATGCCATTATTATTAAATCTAAAATCGAAGCCATGGTTCCTAAATAAAATATTTACGTTAAAATGTAAAATTCAAGTAATAAAAATAGGTACTTCCTAAGAACAGATTTCGCTATCTCTCATAGTTTCTGACTTGTCCATATTGACCCATTTGGATTGATCACCCTGTATACTTACATAGAAAATAGTATAGAAACCGAAGTTATAATTATTTGAGTCCGACATTAATGTATGTCATAATCTCATTAAGAGTATTGGCGCCATAGTGTAAGAATCTTAGTGGACAAGACTTTTATAATATTTATAATAATTTAAAAACCTAATGAATATAGGAAACACTACATACGGATATTTGTGTAAATATGTATGTATATGCACATCAAAATTGCCTATGTCCAAAAAAATTACACAATTTCGGAAAAAGTGTCAAATTGTTGTACTTTGAGGTCTTAGGTAATTCTAATATGCTTTAATACATTTGTTGAGAGTACATGTACACAGATGAAGAACTCAAAAACATCTGAACATTTAGGGTATCATTCTGAATCCCTAACAACGTTTGTCCTAAAGTCACTTGCTCTAACTGGTTTGTCCTAATGGGCACATGCCCTAACGATCAATTGTCATAACGATTATTTTCCATAATGTAAGGTTCTGAAAACTGGTTAGGTTTTAGAACTTGCTGCCCCAAAAGTAGGTTAGGTTAGGGTTAGAACTGCGACCCTCGCAAAAAAGAAAATATGCTTAATAACATTAGGATGAGTAAATAATAATTAGGGAAAACAAAATTAGGGTTTTTAGTGTTAGGACAACTGATCATTATGACAAACAATATTAGGGAATGCAAAAATAGAAGAAAAGACTTTAGGAATTCAGATATAGATCCGAACATTTAGTATGGAGATAGTTTGAGGCCTGGGGAAGGACATATCATCATTATCATTCCACGTAAAGTCGCAGGCAAAAGCTAGTGTTTTAACTGCGATAAATAGAAGTAGGTGACTTATTTCATATAAAAATATAATTTGATTAATATTAGAAATTATTCATGAAAAATCTCTAACATTGTATATGTATTATGTAGATATATTATGTAAGTATTGTGTATGTATTTTTGTAGGCAAATGTGTAGATATTTTAGAGATCTTCGCTCTTACACATATGAGTATTAATTGTTAATTTATTACAATTTGTTATATCGATATATGGTGAGGGGGTGCGGGAGGGGAGGGGGTACGGAACTACCTTAGAAGAATTTCTTCGCTTGAGCTTCTTTTCTTTCTCTGAAAAAGATTTAAAAAAAGTTGTAATATAATGATCTCAGGTTTATATTATATTATTATTTGTAAACGTAATACCAAAAATGATTGCCGGAAATAAGTCTGTTTTTTTACTTTTTGGTACGAGTCCAGAATAATAGGGTAGAAGCAGGCGTGGCTCACTCCGCGATTTCGTCGCTTTGCTACAGGTAGCTAAAAGTACATCCGTTCGACCCCAATTTTGGGGTTTGCCATAAGCCGCGCGTGGCGCTGTCGCCACATAGCGGCCATATCTGTGCTGATCGTGACAGACGCGTTTTGTTAGAGAGTGAGTCTTCTGTACCTAGTACTATTATAATATAATAGTAACCGCTTTGACTGTTGAAAAAAATTGATTTGACTAGACTAGACAGTTCTATCTTCTACCACAGAATAAATTTATATAATATTATTATTTATTCTGTGGTAGAAGATAGAACTGTCTAGTCATAGTCAAATCAATTTTTTTCAACAGTCAAAACGGTTAGCCGTTATGGAATTCAGACGTCACGGTCAAGTTACTCACTCTTTATAGTTATGTCAGATTTATTATATTATATTAAATATAATTGTGATTTTTTTTTGTGTTTTGTATGTAATTCGACATTAAGAGACCATATACATCTCTTAGTAATTGTAATAGGTACGTTAGATCGAATTGTTAGTTTTATTTTATAAAATTGTTGATGTTATTATTTTTTGCTTGTAATAAATTCAATGTTGACATGTAAAAGTGCCCGTGTGGCCTATTTGCTGAATAAATGTTTATGTCTGAAAATAACTGCGGTCTAGGTTAATGTAACATTTTTCTGGTGCTTTTGTGAATGGTATGATATTGATATAATGTATTTTACATACAGGCAACAGCCCTATCATTGTCCTGTACTTACTTGTAGAGGTTGTAAAGGAACATGACGACGAGTTGTGACGTCACCACCATTATTAGGGCGGTGAGCCCCACGCAGCTCGGCGTCGGACACGCCGTCTGCGCCGCCGCGTGCGCCGGCGACGATATCCTGCAACGGAAGACACAACATTGCTGAACAAATTAGGTTTGGTTTACTTTTGAAGTGAAAACTTCTTTAGCGGCGTTGAGCACTTTTTGAGGTGGGGAAAAAATGATAAACTCGAGACAGCGTAACGGGTAACGCGTAACGCGCTGATGTCATGTGTGACGGACAATGTTATTCACTAATCCAGTCAGACTTTTATATTAAGCAATAAAGCTCAATGTTCTAATCTTGTACGAGCTGAAATACGAGGATCTCACAGTTATATTCTAACTTTATATCACTCCGATACAATTCATTAAAGCTACATCTTGATGAAATCGCTAATAAAAGTGAACTCTATAGTACTGGTGAATAAAACTCAAAATATCATGACCAAATATATTTAGACGCGAGGTCTGCAAGGTAACTTTACAATTTCTATTCGAATTATAAACAACTAACGCTACAAATTTAAGCTCACTGGCCAGCAATTTCGGAACTAAAGTGTTTCAATAGAAAGGAGTATGGGTCAATTATACATAGTGCTGCAGACATTTTGGACTAGTCATTGAGTTTTCACTTCTGTCGGCACTCCCGGAGTGCAACCCGTTGTTTTTTCTTTAAGATTAGTCTAAAGCTTTTGACTACGTTGATCATTAAGAATACTTTTAAAAACTGCAATTATCCGTATTGGTCACAAACTATACAAAGTATAACGGTATATTAAATAATCTAGATCTGCCATATAACCAGAAAATAGTATATTTCCAGTAGTTAACGTAGAACAAAGGAGACGTAGGGTTGAACTTGGGATGCCCCAAGGAAGTGGTTTGGGACCTTCATTATTTATTCTTTTTTAAAATGCACAAGAATAAAAACTTAACATACAAAGGCACACTTAATGCAATGAGGCGTTCTACCAGCCAACCATAGAAAGCATCGTTTCAGTAAGTATACATACCTCTGTGCGACTCCATTGACAGTCTGTTGCACTTGTTGGAGACTGTCTCTCATTTCTGACAGGAACTGCGGGTTGATGGCTGTCCCGCCGCCGCCGGCGGCCGCGATCCCGTCCGCCTTGCGGGACACTTCGATTATGAACCCTCTGGCGAATAAATAAGGTTCATATTAATAAATGACAAATTATGAAATATTATAGGCCATTATTTCACAAATTGGCTAAATTAAGTCCCACAGTCATTTGATATTTATTGAAATCTCATTAATTAAGTAATCTCAATAAGGCTTGGTACTTAGACAACACAGATATAATATAATAATAAAAATATTTATAAACAAATAAATAGAACTCGGGCTTATCACACAAATAATATAGAAAGATATATGAGGAAAAATATATTCAAAAGTTGACATAATAGAGTGTGACAAGTGGCTCAAAAAGTGGAATCCTGAGCCACCATTCATTTTCCTTTCAAACTTTAAACAAATCCGTATTCAAGTACTAGGAAAATACTAGAATGAAGTTCAGATGTAATAAAGAATGTTCAGTACAGCCTGGCAAAAAAGATTAGAAATTAAAAAGTGGCAACACTGTAGTGTCGTCCCTTTCAAATCAATTTATATGTCGACGGCCGATCGTAAGATCAGGCATATCGTAATGTTCCTGTGTATTGTTTTGAGGATAGTCACATTAAACCAATATATAGGTAAGATAGTTTCGTTAGGTTGCTTCAGATGCCCGAAGGGCAAACTGCCCAGAAATAGGAGCTCCGTCGAGTCAGGGAATGAGTCAAAGATTTTCACGTTTCACGATATGCCTAGGAATTTCACGATATGCCTAATCTTACGATCGGCCGCCGACAGAATAAGAGAACGGGACGACACTAGAGTGTTGTCACTTTTTAATGTGTACTCTTTTTTGGCAAGCTGTCTGTGTACTGACTTGAGCTCCGCGATGGTGTTGATGATGATCTGGTTGTTGGCGACCAGCGCGTCCCAGTCGTGGCGCGCCACCGGCAGACCGCCCATCTGCATCTGTCACACAATCAATATATAATTATAAATAAGTCAGCCTATTCGCATAAGAAACACCACGCTGCGCTCTAAAACCCGCATTGCTGACTCTTCTTCATCGCGTTGTCCCGGCATTTTGCCACGGCTCATGGGAGCCTGGGTTCCGCTTGATAACTAATCCCATGATTTGACGTAGGCACTAGTTTTTACGAAAGCGACTGCCATCTGACCTTCCAACCCAGAGGGTAAACTAGGCCTTATTGGGATTAGTCCGGTTTCCTCACGATGTTTTCCTTCACCGAAAAGCGAATGGCAAATATCAAATGATATTTCGCACATAAGTTCCGAAAAACTCATTGGTACGAGCCGGGATTTGAACCCGCGACCTCCGGATTGAAAGTCGGACGTCATCAGGCAGTCACTACGCAGTTTAGGTACATTTGGCCGGCGCACCGCCCGTGCAGGAGTACGGCAGTGGGCTGCCGCTCGGCTCGCACGATAGTCGTGTGAACAATAGACAATAGGATTAGCCGTCGGGCTCTATTAGAAATCTACAAACTATACTCACTGGCGCCTGTCCCGGCTGCTGCGCCGCGACGGGCTGGCCCTGCGCATGCGAATACACGGCCGACAGCATCGACAGGGAGTTCATCTGCTTGCCGATCACCTGTTACAGACAAACATTGACGTGTTATTAAGAATCTGTGAGATCTGTGGAGAAATTGGGGGGAGGCCTTTGCCCAGCAGTGGGACACGGAAGGCTCCAAATAATTATTAATAATAATAATGTCATGCCCCGCTGCTGGCGGCACCCCAGGTTAGGTTTTTTATAATGTGTTTATACTTATTTTTTATTGTTTTTTATGTGTTCTTTTATTTTACTTTTATATTCATGTTATAAATGACCTAGCCTAAGAAAAAAAATAAATAAATGGACAATAATAATGTCATATGCTAAGAACTAAGTTTTAGGCAAAAATTTCATTTTTGGTACAAGCTTTTATCGCTGACTGTACTTTTCTTGCGACAGACAACTAATACTCATCGAGACAATTCTAAAAACCTCTAACACAATTAGGTTGCGTTGTTTCATCACAGAGTTCCTATGGCCACCTCCTGTCTCCATCATCAGATCAGCTCGATGGTACCATAATATTGCATTGTCATCCGATTTATACATGCATGCAAAATTTCAGCTCAACCGGAAACCGGGAAGTGGATCAAAAACTTGCAAGGTTTGATTACAGTCCGACAGACAGACAACGGTCAGGTGAAACCTAAAAGCTTGTTAAAGTGACCAAGGCCTCCAGTACCCCAGGCTGGAGATACCGATGGTCAGGCCGAATATCCGGTATCCGGCCAAACAACTATCCGTTGCATCTCTAAAATTATGTTATAGGATGATTGTGTTTGTGTTGTAAGGAGTACTCACCTCGTCGACCTTCTTGTTCAGTTCTCTCAGCACGTCGTGTATCTGTCCTTGTCCCTGGAAGATCTGTCTCCTTGTCGCGCCCCTAGAGACAGACAGAGACGACACAACACTCACCTCGTCGACCTTCTTGTTCAGTTCTCTCAGCACGTCGTGGATCTGTCCTTGTCCCTGGAAGATCTGTCTCCTTGTCGCGCCCCTAGAGACAGACAGAGACGACACAACACTCACCTCGTCGACCTTCTTGTTCAGTTCTCTCAGCACGTCGTGGATCTGTCCTTGTCCTGGAAGATCTGTCTCCTTGTCGCGCCCCTAGAGACAGACAGAGACGACACAACACTCACCTCGTCGACCTGCTTGATCAGTTCTCTCAGCACGTCGTGGATCTGTCCTTGTCCCTGGAAGATCTGTCTCCTTGTCGCGCCCCTAGAGACAGACAGAGACGACACAACACTCACCTCGTCGACCTTCTTGTTCAGTTCTCTCAGCACGTCGTGGATCTGTCCTTGTCCCTGGAAGATCTGTCTCCTTGTCGCGCCCCTAGAGACAGACAGAGACGACACAACACTCACCTCGTCGACCTTCTTGTTCAGTTCTCTCAGTACGTCGTGGATCTGTCCTTGTCCCTGGAAGATCTGTCTCCTTGTCGCGCCCCTAGAGACAGACAGAGACGACACAACACTCACCTCGTCGACCTTCTTGTTCAGTTCTCTCAGTACGTCGTGGATCTGTCCTTGTCCCTGGAAGATCTGTCTGAGCTCCCGTTGTCCGTCTGACTCGAACCAGTCCTCAAACTCGCCCTCCTTGTCGCGCACCTACAGACAGACAGAGAAGAACAACTGTATTAAATTTGTATGTTGTACTTCTAATGGTTCAATAGATAATTTTATATGCAGAATTTACTTTATAGAGTTCTTGGCTCTTATTTAGTAATAGTGATTCAGTAACTTGAGTGTACCCACAGACAAGACATCCTCCAGACTGAGCATAGTAGCGCTACCCCCTCTGCCACAAACATACGGTAGTTGTACTCCATTTTCGAGTCAAAGTGTCTATGTATGACGTCCGTGTCTTTGAACGGACCAATCACGGCACGGGACTCGCTCACCTGGTCACCCACCCCTGTATTTTTGGCAGGATCGTCTTCATGAAATAATTGCTCTAAACTCCGTCTAGAGGATTCCTACGGCGCGATTCGGAAAGTGAATTCTAGGTACGATATAGTAAAGATATGTGACGTCCCACGGATAAAGGTACCTTATGGCGGTTGGCGCTTACGATTATTAAGGTCGCTCCAATATTATTGCGGCGCTATGCGACGTAAGCGCCAGCCGCCATAAGGTACCTTTTGTCGTGGAACGTCACATAACTTTACTATTTCATATCTAGTGAATCTCTAATTAATTTCCCGAATCGCGGCGCCAGCCGCCATAAGGTACATTTTGCCGTGGAACGTCACATATCTTTACTATTTCATATCAAGTGCATCTCTTATTCATTTCCCGAATCGAGCCGCTAGTGTATGATAGTACCTCATCCGGGTGCTCCTTCCTGTAGTCCTCCTTCTGCTGGTCCAGCTTGCGCTGGTACTCCTGGTACTCCTGCGACAGCTTCTGTTGCTCATCGTTGCTGATTTGCTGCCCGCCTGCAACAATGTCGCTCAAACTTATCATCACAACATAATTCATAATTAGATAACCATTTATTAGCTTGCCACAATACACACATTGACAGAAAAAACAGAAACAATAACAATATCAAACTAAAACTAAAATCAGGAACAAGATGTATCAATAAATGTGCTGTGTGCGTTGCAGCAAAACAAAAGGGTTCTGGCTCAGTAATGCGCTCCACTCTTTCGGGTGAAGCACTGGTAATTCTGCTAGAACCCAGATCACGGTCAATTAGTTTTAAGATTAGAAAATGTGTTACTAACGAAATTGATTCTTTGTTGGTCTTAAATAAATTTAATTTAATTTATAATTGATATCCTGGTCACGGCACCAAAATGTAACGAACTTTTTAATACAAGTCTTGAGTTGAGACTATTTTACGTAAGACCAACCCCAATCGTAAAAAAAATGTAGTCTTCCATACAAAATATCAACACCAGACCAGCGAAAATGGATATAACAGCCAATATTTTGCGATTTTGGGGTTGGTAAGTTGCTAATTTTGTATATTCACCCCGTAAATTATTGCAGGTGACTAAAAAAACAACCTGTATAGTTTTAAATAGTGATTAACCTTTCATGTGCTGGGATTATTTTTTTCTAATACTATTATTACTATATATATACGATTATTATTTTATAATACGAGTACCCGCCTTTAGGTATGTAGCACATATTCTAATACAGATGTAGTGCATAATTGTTTTCCATTGTACTTTCTCGGAAATGTTCGTATTTGTCATGATACTTCTTCAGTCAACGTCAGTACTTTTTGTATGTGAAAATACGATGGAAAATAATTATGAACTACAACTGTATCTTGCTAAAATCCTGGTCACACGCACCAAATATGTAACACATACGATTATTCTACTGACAGTGAAACCCGCTTGAGAAGTTTCTGAAGGGACCAAAAACGCATCTTTACCGAATAAAGTGTGCCAACCGTGAAAAAATGCTTCGCTTTAAAGATTCCTGTAAGGGGGACATGTTGTCCTTTGGCATCGACCCGAACACCTGGGAAACGGAAGCCCTTAAAAGAGCTGAATGGCGTAACCTTTTACATGATAGCATAGCGAAGCATGATGAAGTCTGGCACGATGATTTAAAGCAGAAAAGACTTCGCGTTTCACAGGAACCATCAAGAGATTCGCATTTCACCTGCGATCTTTGTGGTAGGAAGTGTCGTGCTGCGATTGGACTTTACAGCCATGGGAAAAGGTGTGCCGCACCTCCCATCTCCGACGGCGCAGACCTCTTCTTAATAAAGTGTCGCTGTAACAATCATCTATCAAGATGCTGTGGCTAATGATGACCAGTGTGAAACGGTGTATACGCTGGAAATCGTATTAAAGAGATTCTGTTACATATCTCATCTTCTTACCAGCCTGTTGGGTGCTGTGTAGAGAAGTAGTGAGTAGATGTACGACGTGGTGATCGGCCGAGAGGCCGATGTACCCGGTTCTGGGTAGCACATGTTCTAATATCTCCTAAAACCCTGGCCACGGCACCACGATTTGACTCAAACTCATTTCTTCTACTTGTATAATGTATATGTACTTGTATTGTTAATTTCTCTGAAATAAATATCTCATCTTCTTACCAGCCTGTTGCGTGCTGTGTAGAGAAGTAGTGAGTAGATGTACGACGTCGTGGTCGTCGGCCAGGCCTCCCGTGGCGGCCGAGAGGCCGAAGTACCCGCCTCGGGGCAGCACGACGTTCTCGGCGCGGAAGCACAGCTCGTAGTCCGCCTCGTTGTTTGTCATGCCTGCACAAAATGATACAATTTAATCGTATTTTAATATTTATTTTAACTAAGGTAACTACCGTTGTGGAAGTCGACATCATATATGCTCGTCTTGTCTCCCGCATAGTGTGTGAGGGAGATAGTTACCGTTGTGGAAGTGCACAGTTAATGTGTTCTGGTAGTACTCGATGCGCGCGCGCGTAGGGAATGGCTTGTTCCTGAAGTCACGGAGACAGCCCGATAACATCTGCATGGAGCCGTCACTGTAACATAACAAGGTAGTTTAATAAAAACCGGGCAAGTGCGAGTCGGACTCGCGCACGAAGGGTTCCGTACCATAATGAAAAAAAAGCAAAAAAAAAACGGTCACCCATCCAAGTACTGACCCCACCCGACGTTGCTTAACTTCAGTCAAAAATCACGTTTGTTGTATGGGAGCCCCACTTAAATCTTTATTTTATTCTGTTTTTAGTATTTGTTGTTATAGCGGCAACAGAAATACATCATCTGTGAAAATTTCAACTGTCTAGCTATCACGGTTCGTGAGATACAGCCTGGTGACGACGGACGGACGGACGGACAGCAGAGTCTTAGTAATAGGGTCCCGTTTTACCCTTTGGATACGGAACCCTAATAAATTGATCGAAGCGTTACCGAAGGTGTGCGTTTTAGTTTGGTCAGAAAGACTTTTGTATGTCCGGATGGTCAACTCTGCAGGTCGCATTACTCAAATGAAATTTTGTGAGATTCAGTAGTCAGATAGAATTTTTCTGCAGTTTCCTTTATTTGGAAAATGTTCATAAGGGGTCATCCATTAATTACATCACACGTTTAGGGGGAGGGAGGGGGTCAAGAAAATGTGACATATTGTGACATGGGGGAGGGGGGAGACACAAACTTTGTGACGTCACTTTAACTTGATCAGTAACCGAAAATTTATTTAAATTATTTTATTCGCTGTACATTTAAATAACAAGTTTTTAAAACGATAATCGGTTTTATTCGTTTAATTTTCTTTCCTAAGCAGTTTTGGGTTATAAAATTACTAATATTTATATCGTCAAAAATATTTTGATAAATTATTAATAATATTAGGTACTTACTTAATTCGATTTGGCGATTTCGTAGAAAAAATGTGACGTCACACTAGGGGGGAGGGGTTTGCCAAATGTGACCAAGTGTGACAAGGAAGGGGGGAGGGGTCAAAAAACCTAGAAATTCGTGTGACGTAATTAATGGATGACCCCTAATTTGAGAAAATGTGTTAGTCACCTCTTGTGGTCGAAGACCTTGGTGCCGTCGTTGAGCACGGCCATGATGTACGGGTTGTTGTGTTTGTTGTCGTTGTCGAAGCTGTCGAAGATGACCGCCAGCCCGTTCCATCGGTCCGACGAGCCGAACACCTCCCCGGTGTAGTCGCCCCGCGCAGACGTGTACCAGAACGCCTGGACAGAAAGTAATAGTATTATCATACAGAACGGCCACGCACCGCCCCGCCCCGACTAGGGTTGCCATATGGAAGAATGAAATCTCTTCTTCCTCGCGTTATCCCGGCATTTCGCCACGGCTCATGTGAGCCTGGGGTCCACTTGACAACTAATCCCATGAAGCAAGCCCTAAAAAAACCGGACAAGTGCAAGTCGGACTCGCCCACCGTTCCGTACTTTTTAGTATTTGTTGTTACAGCGGCAACAGAAATACATCATCTGTGAAAATTTCAACTGTCTAGCTATCACGGCTCGTGAGATACAGCCTGGTGACAGACGGACGGACGGACGGACAGTGAAGTCTTAGTAATAGGGTCCCGTTTTACCCTTTGGGTGCGGAACCCTAAAAAGAGCTAACAGGGCTCGAGTCTTTTGATCACTAGGTTCAGTCCGACCACCCACGTCTTTATGTGGATTATTGTTACTTCTCAACATGTCTCGTGCCATTACAAGAAGGTAATTCTTATGAGAATGTTATGGACAGACATGTATCACGGGTTACACAAAACCTTAACAATATTAACACTTTAAACTCTCGCGTTTTGTACACATTTTTATTACACAAACGGGTCTCCGGGGTTTCCTGGAGTTAAAATAAATTATTTCAAACCGTGCACGAAATAAAGCACCAGATAATTATTATTAAATTAGATTTTTAAGCACAATTTGTATTAAATAAATCGGATTGAAATATAAAAAGTAGGCGAGTTTACCGTGACGTCACTATATTCGTTTTCATATAAATTCCATATTAGCAAATCGTTTCGACAGTTCTTAAAATGAAGCTGATTTTACTAGTAGGAATGTAGCCTATTACATTGTTTTTACCTTAAATTCCGACGTTTCAGCTGAGTTAATGAAATCATATCGCAGTAGACCCGTTTGTGTAATAAAAATGTAAAACCTTAACAAATTTTACACTTGAACCTTCCTCTAGAATCACTCTATCATCATTGGCCACAGCATCTTTGCAGATGATAGTTGCAGCGACTAAAGAAAGTATTTGGAGGAGGTAGTCTACAGCCTACATCGACTGCGATGACTGTATAGACCAATGGCCGATCGGCACTTCTTGCCGCATTGATCACAGACGTGTCTTGACTCCTGCGGGCGCAGCACGGTTCCATTTTTATCGACTATCACTATGCGCGTCCCTTTCGCACTTACATACTTGTTAGAACGTGACAGGCATGGTGACAAGCGATAAAAAGGCTACCGTGCTAAGCCGCCTGGGGTGGTCCGGCAGCTCTGCGATTTCGTTTCTGCCTGAGTTGGTCCAGCCAGAGCTCGTCATGCTTTGTCATGCTCATGCCTTCCCGCAGTTTACGACGCCACTCCGGTCTCACTCTATAATCTAGAATCACTCTATAGATAGGTGAAAACCGCACGATAATCCGTTCAGTAGTTTTTAGTTTTTATTTTCAGATATAGAAACCTTGTAAACACTAAGACATACTTGTACAGTTTGATAAAAAAGAAGGCGGCCATATATTTTTATATACAATGTTTCCTTCCAACCGTTTTACCCCCGAAAACCTCAAAATCGACTACTACAGTAAAGTACCCACCAGACCGTCAGCACCGATACGCCCTCTGCCGGTGACCTTGAACATGACGTCGACCTCCCACCAGTCGAAGTTTACGGGCTGCTTCGTCCAGATGGCACCCTTCTGGCTTCGGAGCGACGGCGCCAGCCGCACGCTTTCGCCTGACGCTATCGCATCTGAAAGGGACAGAGTTTACTGGTTGAGTAGTTTAGTAAGTCAGTAGAGTAATATCTCTGTTTAAAAACCGGTTTTGACGACCGGTCTGGCCTAGTGGGTAGTGACCCTGCCTGCGAAGCCGATGGTCCTGGGTTCGAATCCCAGTAAGGGCATTTATTTGTATGATGATACAGATATTTGTTCCTGAGTCATGGGTGTTTTCTACGTAATTTAAGTATGTATTTGCATATTATACATATCGTTGTCTGAGTACCCACAACACAAGCCTTTTTGAGCTTACTGTGGGACTTAGTCAATCTGTGTAAGAATGTCCTCTAATATTTATTTATTTATTAAACCACGTTTTCAATGTTGCAATTAATTAAAAATAACACAAAGTGCAGAGAATAAGACCCTGAGACCTGAGCATAGCAAGGGTTTGTAACATCAATTAAAAAATATAATATTTTTATTCCCTGTTAGCCATTAGGCCTGTTGACATCTTAGCTGAGCAGTGCAAAAAATAAAATTAAAATCATTTGAGTATAAAATAATAAATAGAAAAAACCTATATTGATAGTGTAAATACTTATAGCACATATTTAAGTTCTTATTATCATGTAGTAAGGTCTAAAATTCAGTAAAAAAAGAGATAACTAAGCAAGTATTCAATCTTTATAACCTTTATCGATGTAATCATTTTACAATGTGTGACTAATCGTGGCCATAAATGAAATGAAGGCTACTCCCGAAACATGGGACTGTGAAATATGTTGACATCCTGATTTAAACTTTATTGTCATTGAGATACGGTTTCAAATACATTTAGTTTAATACGAGTGTACAGTAAAGATAGTATGAAGCACATGCTTACTTAATTTTTATTAGTGTCATTTACATAATCAATCAAATATTGTAAATTTTCTTGCTTTTTTTTTGCAAGCATTAATTTGAAAACTTGTGACATTAGACTTTAAGTAGTTTAAGTATATCGTTATATTCTTAATTATCAAAAAATGAATGATGTTTCATTCGAATATAATATATGTAACATGACCTATAGTGAGATATAAAATAGTAAAAATTTCATAAAATGGAACTAAAAATTCTCCATGCTAAATTGTTGCCGTGAGAGCTTCGTTAACTGTATTTAATGAGGACACGCCAAAGTGCTGTGATGGCGTAAAATGCGCGTCGATTTTGCTGTCAGGCCTCAATTGCCATTTACATATTTCACATGCTGTATGCTTACAAAGAAAATTGCACTTTGATTTTAATCAATAAAGCTTATTTAGCAACGGCATCACAGTTTTAATAAGCTATTAAGAAATGCATGTTTGGACAATGTTCAATTTAGTTTGATTACTTTCTGTGCAGTTTTTTCTTATATGCTTGGCCAAAATGCGTAATTTTTTATGATAATTAACTTTGCATGCATTGTGTAGACTGCTCAAGGTTTTTTTATACCATGATGGTGGCAAACAAGCACTTGATGTAAAGCAGACACTGTAGCCTACTGACTCTTGCAACTCTAGTGGAGTTCTGAAAGTGCACTAAATACGGAAATAGACTTGAGAATTACAAAAGATTTTGAAGTATTTGGCATTTGAGTTTGTTGAATAATTATTTATTTAACTAAGATTCAAAACTTTTTGCCAAATGAATCATTTAAATAAATATTATAGGACAATTTTTACTTAGATCAACCTAGTCCCACAGTCAGCTCAATAAGGCTTGTGTCGTGGGTACCAGACGACGATATATATAATATACAAATACATATATATACTTATATACATAGAAAATATCCATAGCTCAGGAACAAATATTTGTGATGAACACACAAATAAATGCTCTATCCAGGATGCAAACCTGGGACCTCCTGCTTCGTAGTCAGGGTCACTACCGACTAGGCTAGGAGGCTGTTTGATGATTTTGTCTGTCATTAAAGGGTTTAGCATCATTGTTTCATTAAACTCAACTTTAGTATCTTAGTTCTTACGTTACTCCAACTACATATAAAACTCATGGATAACCCACTTTTACAGGCCACATTGTTTTAAATTACGAAATTATGAACTTGCGAAGAAAATCAATTACTCATGGTTGGCTGCTATAGATGTTTGAAATAAAAAATTTTAGTTAAACAATGTTCAGGTACAGATATGAAGTTTTGCATTAACCCTAGAACGCCATGCCTATTATGATGATGCTCTCCTGACCAATTTCGGCCACAGGGACTGTGTGCTCTGGAGTAGGCAATTTTTAACTCGTGTTATTAGAGTGTAGCTGATCCACTCTCTGGTGCGCCCTTAAGTGCCTCACGTACCCTACCTTCTTGCTAAATACTCGAGCGCATTTTGGGTACGTCAGCTCACCACCTATATAGTTGTAGGGAATTGAGGTTGGCGGCCGAGCCCCCCTTACCGCATACGAAGCCATATATGGCGGATGTGATATTTAACGGCCGCCGTAAATTTATAGGCCGCCATTAAGTAATTTTGAAATATTTGAAAGAACAATGGAATCTGTCCTACTTAAACTATCACCTTCTAGTAAGAAATTACTTATATGCGGCGACTTTAATATAAATATTTTGGAACATTCAACAATGTCTTGTAGATTGTTGAATCTTTTCAAATCGTTTAATCTCAACCACATGTTTATGGAGCCTACTAGAGTGACTGCTACTAGTGCCACCTGTATAGATAATATTTTCAGTGATATTTTTCCTATTACTAAAAAAGTTATCAGCAATTTAGAATCAGACCACTTAGGCCAATTAATGGTATTTGAGGCCTTAAGGAAAAATACATTGAGAAAACAAATTACTTTTGTACCAGTAACCTCGGACCGCGTGGAAAGAATGAAGCAAAGTCTAGTTCAGGCGCTACCCTTTTTGTCTTCCGATATGAGTCCTAATAGTATGTATAATTCATTCTTTCACACTTTTATGGAACATTATAACGCGATATTTACTTCAAAATCGGTCGTAGTTAGTGGTGCATCTGTTTTTAGTGAGTGGGCTACTGCGGACTTACATCAACGGAGACGTGAACTGTATGCTTTGTATGAGGAACGGCGGTTTAATACGAGTGATGAATTTAAAGAACATGTCAAGGAATATTCGAAGAAGTTTAAAATAGATTGTCATATAGCTAAGCGGAATTATCTAAGTCAGAAAATTAAAAATAGTCCGGACATTATTAAAGCAACTTGGAAAGTTATTAATGTGGAGACTGGTCGCTCGAAACACACAATGAAAGAACTGAAACTAAATATTGATGACAAAATTATAGATTCCAATTTAGAAGTAGCTACTGAATTTGAAAAATTTTTCACCGAGGTACCAGTATCCACAACTAAGGATTTAAATTCATCACCCTCATCTGCTGTTACATTATTAAAAGATAACGCTCCAGAGTGTTGTAGAGACCTTCATTTTGAACATGTTTGTACCTCAGATGTAATAAAGGCGTTTAAATCAATTAATGTCAAAAAAACGAATGACCTCTGGGGAGTCTCTGTCCATGCTGTCAAATCCTTAGTAGAAATTGTAGCGCCTGACTTGGTAGTTATATTTAACAACAGTGTCGATTGCGGCGAGTTTCCTGATTTAATGAAACATAGTAAAATAACTCCTTTGTTTAAATCTGGTAGCAGCTCTGACCCCACTAACTTTAGACCGATATCTGTGCTACCAACATTCAGCAAGATTTTTGAAAAATTAGTTCTTTCACAATTAGTACGACATTTTAACGGCAATAATTTAATGCATAATAAGCAGTTTGGTTTCACACGGGGTCGCTCAACAACCGATGCTGGTGTTGAGCTAATTAAGCATATTTTCGATGCCTGGGAGGAGTCACGAGATGCTTTAGGTGTCTTCTGTGATTTGTCTAAGGCGTTCGACTGCGTTTGTCATGAAACATTGATCAGGAAACTACACTATTATGGAGTTAGAGGATCGGCACTGAATTTACTTAAGTCCTACTTAAATGGTAGAATACAAAGGGTCGATGTGAGTGGACAGCGATCACCGGGGTCATTGGTCTCTATGGGTGTACCACAGGGGTCAATATTGGGGCCTTTCCTGTTCCTTATCTACATAAATGACTTGCCATTCCTTGTAAAGACCCACCATGACATAGTATTGTTTGCAGACGACACCTCACTTATTTTCAAAGTCAAACGACAGCAACAAGCGTACAATGATGTAAACGATGCTATTTCAAAGGTTTACTACCTTTGGTTCAATGTTAATAATTTATTGTTAAATGAGAAAAAGACTAAATGTATTCAGTTTGTCACTAGTAGTAACGTAAGGCATGTGCAAACAAGTGTCATTGTGAAGGATGAGGAATTGGAATTAGTTGATAGTACAGTTTTTCTTGGTATAACTTTAGATTCTAAACTTCAGTGGGGTCCCCATATTGCTACTCTTTCGAGTAGACTGAGTTCTGCAGCTTTTGCAGTGAGCAAAATCCGTCAGTTAACTGATGTGAAAACAGCTCGATTAGTATATTTTAGTTACTTCCATAGCATTATGGCATATGGTATTTTACTGTGGGGCGGTGCTTCAGAGATAAATACCATTTTTGTTCTGCAGAAGCGGGCTATTCGAGCAATATATAAATTGAACCATAGAGACTCACTTAAGAGATAAATTCAAGGAAATTGACATAATGACAGTGCACTGTCAATATATTTATGAGAATATTCTGTATGTACATAAAAATATTGTTAATTTTAGGAAAAATTGTGACATTCATAATATTAATACTAGAAATAAACATAAGCTCGCAGTGCCCTTCACACGGCTCCATAAAATTAAAAAATCATTCATGGGTAATTGTGTAAGATTTTATAATAAACTTCCAAACCATATTACTGAATTATCAATTAATAAATTTTAAAATTATGTAAAGCGTAAACTTATTTCTAAAGCTTATTATACCACACAAGACTACATGAGTGATAAAACAACGTGGGATTAATTGTGACTCGAAATAGATAATTCAATGTATGTACTTCTTTGTTAAGTTTTATTGACATTTGTTATTGACATTTAGATTTTATTCTAGAAACATTCTAGACTAGTATTTTTTATACAATTTTTTTTTATGTTTGACGATCTTTTTGTGAAATTCTTAGTATTAAATTTGATCTGTATAATAATCCAATATTACTATGGAATAATATTAACTTCAATAAATTGCTCTCATAATTAGCTTAAGATAATATATTATTATGTAAAACGTTCATAAGTGCTTGTTACTAGGCCTACATGAATAAAGTATTTTTGACTTTTTGACTTTTTTGACTTTAACTGTATTGACAGCTATTAAAGTTCAAATTTCAACAAATATTTTTTATTACATGCAGTAAGGTGTTAACACATTCACCCCCCCCACCCCCCCTCCCACACACATGTGCGTCCACGGTCATACAAGTTTGTTCCTAGGCCACGCCCCCTGGCAGTGAATGTGTTAAGCTCATCTTGTTTTTTGACAAGCTCGCTGCAGCATTTAGTCTTAAAAAATATGTGGTTGTGCATAGGATAAGTATAGTTTGTCAAAAAGGACTGCCTCATTTCAATCATAGACAGAAAGAATCATACTATCTTTGTCTTACACTAGTACTAGCACCTAAAAGAAAAGGATGAGTATAGTTTTCCTGGCCCCTATTTCACCAACGTGACAGGTGCGACAATTCGACAAGTCTCATTGTTGCTGACGTCACAGGCATCCATGGGCTACAGTTATCGCTTACCATCGGGCGGGCCGTATTCCTGTTTGTCACCTCTTCTTTTTCCTCTTCCTCGCGTTATCCCGGCATTCTGCCACGGCTCATGGGAGCCTGGGGTCCGCTTGACAACTAATCCCATGATTTGAAGTAGGCACTAGTTTTACGAAAGCGCCTGCCATCTGACCTTCCAACCCAGAGGGTAAACTAGGCCTTATTGGGATTAGTCCGGTTTCTTCACGATGTTTTCCTTCACCGAAAAGCGACTGGCAAATATCAAATGATATTTCGTACATAAGTTCCGAAAAACTCATTGGTACGAGCCGGGGTTTGAACTCGCGACCTCCAGATTGCAAGTCGCACGCTCTTACCGCTAGGCCACCAGCGCTTCCAAAAAACTTTATTATATCGGCAAAAAACAAATTGGTTTGACCATCTATAAATGCAGTGTCTTCATATGTCATTATTATTGGTTAACAATAATGATAATTATTGATAATTGTAATTAATAATAGTCCATTCTAGCATTTAATCAGAAACAAGAAGTTAAATCATCAAAGTATTCAAATTTAAATGTGAAAGTACAGAAATGTTTGCACATTTTCGCTATGGCTGGTATCTCTCTGGTATGGTTTTGAAACACTGTATATTAAATAAACAAAGTTTTGTACGGAACACTAAAAATGAGCCTCATTTTCATACAAGAAGCGGGTAATTTCACACCCTGCCGCTTTGTCGAGTTGGAAGGCAAAAAACACGATTTTTGACAGTCCGCTATCTCCCTCGCACTTTGCACTGCCCGTATATGACCGTCCTTGTCATCACTGACAGATATTACTGACGTGTCTAACTGATCTGATAACAAGCGTAACAATAAACGAAAAATGTTTATTTAAACGCTTTTGTGACACAAAATATTTAAGTTAAAGCTAGAAATATGATTGGACTACAAGTTACATTCACTTTAAAGGCTAAATGTCGTCATGCACCAGTAAAAAAGATGAGAAAGGTCTAATACTCACTGCCTCCATACTCCCAGAAGGGAACGGATCCATCTTTCTGGGCCAAATAAGGTGGTTTGAATGAGTATTTGTACTCGAATCGTCTATGCACCGTCTGGCTGTTGGCACGCGCTGAGAAGCATAGTAATAACGCACAGAACAATAGTTTTATTGAGTACATTTTCGTCGACCGACCCAGTTCGTGTCACGTCAAAACTGAACCGAGTGAAGTTTGTCGTGACATTGTCAAGAGAACGTGGAAGTACAGTGTTGTCAGAGAAAAAAACCGGCCAAGAGCGAGTCGAACTCGCGCACGAAACGTTCGGTACCTCGGAGTAATTAACAACGGAGACGCCATGTCTAAAATTTTCGGTACAAAATAGTCTGCCGTTTTTTGCGGGGGAGGGGCACATCAAATGTATAGGTACGTCATGTCAGATAAACGTCAGTCCATACATATGGTTGACCATTGGCCGCCTATTTTCGACAGAGGGGAACGCCTGTTAATGGCGGCTCCATTGTTAATTACTCCGAGTTCGGTACCATTACGCAAAAAAATCAGGTTTATTGTATGGGAGCAATCACTTAAATATTTATTTTATTCTGATTTTAGTATTTGTTGTTATATTGGAAACATAAATAAATCATTTGTGAAAATTTCAAGTGTCTGGCTATCACGGTTCATGAGTTACAGCTTGGTGACAGACAGATTGACGGCCATCAGACGGACAGTGGAGTCTTAGTAATAGGGTCCCATTTTACCCATTGTACCCAACGGGAGCCCTAAAAATAGAGTGGTCTAATCTAAAACTGGTTTCAACTGCGAGTCTAATCAAATATAAATTAAATTTATCTGACGGTCTATAGCCTCCTCCACACTCGTGCGCGAATCGCGGCGCGAAGCCGCGAACGCGAAGCCTCCTCCAGACTATGCGCGTGAATCGCGCGCGAAGCCGCGAATGCGAGTGTGGAGTCGATTTCGCTGTCTGCGAACATCGACGCCACACTCGCGTTCGCGGCTTCGCGCTACGATTCGCGCACTAGTGTGAAGGGGGCTCGAGTGTGGCGTCGATTTTCGCAGACAGCGAAATCGACTACACACTCGCGTTCGCGGCTTCGCCCGCGATTCACGCGCATAGTCTGGAGGGGGCTTATCGCGAAAAATATAAATCAATATTTTGTTATCAGCCTTCTGATAGGCAGGTATAACTTGGTCAAGCAGATCTTGTCAGTAGAAAAAGGCGGCAAATTTGAAAAATGTAGGCGCGAAGGGATATCATCCCATAGAAAATTTGAATTTCGCGCCTTTTTTTACTGAATAGATTTGCTTGACCAATAAAAATCAGTTTTTTTTTCACAAATAAGGATTTGTTTGAACGTCACCTTTCACCGTCTGTCATGCCAATTTTTAATATTTTTATCATCTGTGGTTCGATTCAGCGTTGTCAATAAATGAAAAAATCTACCGGCATCGGCAAAAATAAACAAAATTTATACGAAAAGTCACGAAACCCACAACTTCTAATAGGATATCTAGATTTATCGTGTTCTGTTCAAACTCTAAGAGTAATTTTATTATAAAATGGCTTCAAAAAAGCCCAAAACCGAGTTGGTGGCTATTTGTAAACTTGAATTTTACAGGAAACAGAAAAACTGGAAGTTTTGCTCTCAGAAACGTGAAGCGAAGGATCCCAATAAGAAACGTAGTAAAAGTACCAAGTAAGTGGTTAGACTGAGAGTCATGAATGGGTCAAGATATTATATATATACACAAATTTAAAGCCCTCATATGCCAAGGTCATACATGGGTGAATCAACTTTTAGAACACTTGGGCTCGTGTCCCTAGTAGACTACCTACCAAAGAAAAATCGATTTTTTTTCGATTATTAGATCCTTTAATTAACACTGTATATATATTGTATGTAAATAAATGATTTTTCAATAAAGGAAAAAAACCGGGCAAGTGCGAGTCGGACTCGCGCACGAAGGGTTCCGTACCATAATGCAAAAAAAAAACAAAAAAAGCGAAAAAAAAACGGTCACCCATCCAAGTACTGACCACTCCCGACGTTGCTTAACTTTGGTCAAAAATCACGTTTGTTGTATGGGAGCCCCATTTAAATCTTTATTTTATTCTATTTTTAGTATTTGTTGTTATAGCGGCAACAGAAATACATCATCTGTGAAAATTTCAACTGTCTAGCTATCACGGTTCGTGAGATACAGCCTGGTGACAGACGGACGGACGGACAGCGAAGTCTTAGTAATAGGGTCCCGTTTTACCCTTTGGGTACGGAACCCTAAAAAAATAACAACTTGATCAGATAAAAGTTATATTTTGTACGGTAATGCAGCAGAAAAAAAAGGTTTCCCATACAAAGATCAGGCACACACCATTTTCTACTGCATTACTGTACAAAATGTAACTTTTATCTGAACAAGGGTTTTAATTTTAATGTGTTAATTAAATACTTAATGCATGTTTGAACAAAAAAGTAAAAAGATCGACATCGTTTTTGGTAATTATATTGATTTATTTTGCTAGGGAGTCTAGGGACACGAAATCATTGTTCTAAAAGTTTCACCCATACGAGTAAACTATGTGAAAAAATCTTGGCATGTGAGGGATTAAGCCAAATCTCATAGAAACAATCAAAGCCAATCATAACAGGGGTCACCAAATGGCGGACCTCAGTCTGCATCTGGACCGCGGAATTAATGAACATTTTGCTTATTTAATAAACTCAAGGAGAAACAGACTGCAATAGTCATTTTATTTAAAAACTGGATCCCTGAAAAAACTGACAAAATCTTTGACGAGTATCAACCCCATTTCAGTGCAAAACTGAACCAGACCTACAACATAGCACCGGCACCCAAGAAGCCAGATGCGGAACCAGTCCCAGTAGCCCCAGAACCTGCAGAGCCCGAGGAACAGCAGAACCTGGATGAAGCGTTTGTGGAGGCGGAGACTGGGACAGCCTCAGAGTCGGACGAGCCCCCGGCGGAGGGGCAGGATATCTTGAAAGATGTCCTTGAGACTGAGACAGGTATACTTAAGTGGTTATGAATATGGAAGTGTAGTAATTTTGACTATTTTTTTTCTCACTACTAGAGGGTAGACTTTAATATATGTCCATGTCAGCATTTTTAGGGTTCCGTACCCAAAGGGACCCTATTATTAAGACTTCGCTGTCCGCCCGTCCGTCTGTCCGTCTGTCACCAGGCTGTATCTCACGAACCGTGATAGCTAGACAGTTGAAATTTTCACAGATGTTGTATTTCTGTTGCCGCTATAACAACAAATACTAAAAACAATAAAGATTTAAATGGGGCTCCCATACAACAAACGTGATTTTTGACCAAAGTTAAGCAACGTCGGGAGTGGTCAGTCTTCTGAGTGGTCTTGGATGGGTGACCGTCTTTTTTTGCTTTTTTTTGTTTTTTTATTTGCATTATGGTACGGAACCCTTCGTGCGCGACTCCGACTCGCACTTGCCCGGTTTTTTTTATATTTCTATAAGTTTTTATACTAAATGAAAAAACTCACTCATTAAAATGGTGACCTTTCGGCACACTGGTCCGATCGCTGCCACCTACTGACATAATAAATAATAGTACAGTCAACAACAGAGCTATGAATACAGGCAAAGTGCCTAAAATATGTATACACGACCTTAATGTACAGGCAATAAAGTACTGTATACATATTTTTGACACTTTGCCTGTATTCATAGCTCTGTTCTTGACTGTACTACCGTACAGAAAAGCCACTTACTACAAAACCCAAGTTTGACACCGATTCAGGGACGAATCATGCTATCCCTTTCTAATGTATGCCACTATACCTTTCGGCTATTTAGGGTTGTCAAAATTCAACTCATTATCTTAGTCGTGCACGCAAAAGGACGTCAAGTGGTGCCAACCCTGATAATTGCTTGGAGCAAGCCGAACCGAGCCGAGTGTGCCCGAAGTCAGGAGTGTTTCCCCACTGCTACTGAGCTATGGCGGCCTGTGCCCTGTTTATCAAAAGCTTGTAACTTGTTATATAAGTGAAAGTCCCCTTTTGACAGCTTTTGTTAGAAAGGGACTTCCATTTGTATTACAAGTTACAAGCTTTTGGTAAACAGGGCACTGTTCACAGATGTTTCTGCTTAATACAAGGTTAATTTATTATCCTCCACAGGGAAGCCTTCATCTCAATCGGAGCCCCCCTGGAGCCCCTATTCGCCACGCTGGTCCATCCAACGCTGGGCGGAGCGCCACCGCCTCTGGAACACTGAACATACCCAAGCTCCACCATGCCCCACTTTTAATCCATCGTGCCCCACGTTTGATCCACCGTGCCCCACGTTTGATCCACCATGCCCCACTCGCAGTTGCCTTACACATGATCCAATATATCCTTTACAAAATCAAGGCGTTAACCCTCCAACATACCCTCAGAAAAACCTTCAAGACGCTAATTGTCCTATTTATGATAACAACTATAATAAAATACAGCAAGACTTATATTCGAATCAAAATTTTCAACACTCGACTTACGACGCAAATTACCCCACATACACAAAACATACAGAATTCGACCCAAAATATGCAAGTGTGGTCTACTATAACTCGTGCTACCAAGACTTTGATGTGCCCCATAGAGGGCACAATGAGGCTTTTGTGCCCCAGAATGATGAGATGAATGTGGGGAAGGAGTGGGATGATAGGGAGTGGTGCGCGGGGGAGGGCGCGGGGTGGAGCGAGCCGGGTTGGCTGGCAGGTACCTAATGTCTCCTCTACACGATGGGCCAACGCCGGCCACTCCAAGGGACGCAGCCATGCGGTAAAATGAGATAGCGATATCACTTGCTCCCTCTAACGCATAAATGAGTCTCTTGGAGTGGCCGGCATTGGCCCATCGTGTAGAGGAGCCATTATACTATAATTATAGTATTATTTATACTCTGTATCTTTAGGTATTTAAATAAAAGTAAACAAAAGCTACCCTCAAATGGTTCCTTAAGCCAGTTGAGGGTAGATGAAAACATTACACGATCAAATAATGTAGGTTCAAGTCAGGTCGTTCAGTGACTGATCCAGGCGGTTTTATAATTGGTCGGTTAACCAATAAATTTTGTAACTACGCGTAAATGTACAAATTGTTTGTTTACTTTTATTATAAATACCTATAAAGATTCGGACTAAGTTAGAATAATTGCTAGTTTTGGTTGTTTTCGTTAAATTCATTTTCATAAATTGACAAAGGATTTTTCTGCAATTTTTGAAACAACATTTAGAAAAAGTACTGTCCAATCAATTGTTTTAAGATTTTCTGGTTTTTAGAACTTTTGAATCGATATTCTCTGTATTTTCATTATATTGAAATAAAAAAAAAGTGAATACATAATAATGAACATAATGGTCGTCATATTTATATACCTAAATACAAATATGAAGTCGGTTGTTAAAGTGAGTAAGGGGGTCATCCATTAATTACATCACACATTTAGGGGAGGGAGGGAGCGGGTCAAGAAAATGTGACAAGGGGGAGGGGGAGTCACAAACTTTGTGACGTCACATTAACTTCCGTCATTTTGGAACGATAATCGTTTTTATTCGTTTAATTTTCTGTCCTAATCAGTTTTGCGTTATAAAATTACTAATATTTCCTTTGTCCAAAATATATTGATATAATATTAGCAGTGGGACACCAAAGTAGGCTAGAGAAAAAAAAAAATAGCAATAGGTAGGATTTCGTTGAAAAAATGTGACATCACACGAGGGGGGGGGGATTGCCAAATGTGACAAGCAAGGAGTGGGGGAGGGGAGGTCAAAAAACCTAGAAAATCTAGTGAAGTATTTTTATTTTACAAAGCTCAAGTCCGGTCGTGTATGGAGTATTGCAGCCACCTGTGGGATGGCTCAGCTAAATACCAACTCGCCGCTTTGGACTCAGTGGAGCGCAGGGCCAGGAGGATGATTGGCGACAAGAAGCTAACGGCTAAGCTTCAGTCTTTGGCCCATCGGCGGAAAGTCGCCAGCCTGTCGGTATTCTACAGGTTGCACTTCGGGGAGTGTGCCCAAGAGCTACACGAGCTTATTCCACCGTCCCCATTCTACCATCGGACTTTTAGACGCACGGCCGGTTTCCATCCTTACTTGGTAGATATTCCACCAATTCGCACGAAGCGCTTTGCTTCTACTTTCCTTATTCGCACTGCCAAGGAATGGAATTCCTTGCCGGCGTCTATATTTCCGTGTTCTTATAACCCGGCAACCTTCAAATCAAGAGTGAACAGGCACCTTCTGGGCGAGCTCGCTCCATCGTAGGCCACGTCTACGCCTCGGCTAGTCTGTGGCCATGAGTAAGCCCATTCATAATAAAAAAAAAAAAACCGCTTTGTTGCGTCTTCCAATTTCGAAAACTTGGCTGTGGCGGCGAACAATTATTTCATGACACCACAGGCGTGCCTTAATCATGCCATAGAATATGATGGCACGCCTGTAGTATCATAAGCCACACGTTAAAAACATTGATGACACGCCTGCCGTGCCATCCGCACCGAAACGGTTAATGGATGACCCCTAAGTGAGTCGTTGTTGTGTGCAGAGGCGGCGGCACTGGGGGTGAGCGGGGGCGCGGGGAGCGGGCCGGGCGGGGAGGACGCCGTGGACGGGGGCTGGCGGCGCGACCTGGTGAGTCCACACCGAGCGAATAGGCTAGAATTCAGGGGTCTCCAACCTTTTTTACCTGAGGGCCATATTGCGCCTCAGAACTTTCGGGCCGGGGGGGGGGGGGGAGGATCTGGTTGCTGCTGGAGCCTGGCTCCCGCGGGCCGGATTGGAACGCTTCGCGGGCCCGATTTGGCCCCCGGGCCGGGGTTTGGAGAGCCCTGGGCTAGAAATTTTCGTTTATGGTATCAATCGATCAGGTTTGTTTTTAGGATCAAATGTCTATATGGGACCCATTGCATTAAAGCAATACCAAAGACAGGAATGATAGTCAAAGTCCGACAGTCGTACTTCACTCACGAAACGCTCCTAATAATCATACCTCGCAATCGAGCTAGCAAAACCGTAGCAAATGACAGTTGAATGTAAAGGTTAGCGTTCATATGTCATGAATCATCATCATGACTCATGATAACATAGTCACTATTTTTTAAATTTTAAAGTTAAATTTGTGTTTCAGGAAAGTAAATTATTAAATTACTTCTTTAAATTTTTGTTTATTTGATCTCAATTTGTTTACTCTTAATTTGAAATACAAAATAAATTCTACCTACCTACTTATAACGTAATGATGTGTGTATAGCACAAGGATGTAAATACCTTATTTAGCGTAATCACACGCAAACAGATCTTAAATAATTAATTTAAAACATAGTTTTTGTATTTGACTTAGTAAATACGTATATATGCGTCAACCTTAATGTGCAACTGCTATGGTTTTGCTAACTCGATTGCGAGGTATGACAAAGTGAACGTGACGTCAAGGTCACTGAGAGTCCGTCTTGAAGTATGGACAAAATAATAAAATTTTGGATCTACTAAGATATTGTGACACTTGCGTATTAAAAATATTAAACTTGAATAGAAATTCCCTCCCTTTGAAATTAATGAATATTGTTATTATGTTAGAGTTCGGTGTCTCGCTGCGACAGCCTGCCTTCGGTGGCGAGCAGCGAATTCATTCGCGGCGCCGCGCTCGCCCCACACTCTACACAGATCGACCTGCTGCTCGGTGAGTCACTGTAGACCACAGCGGTGTTCGGTGGCGAGCAGCGGAGTCATTCGCGGCACCGCGCTCGCCCCGCATTCTACACAGATCGACCTGCTGCTCGGTGAGTCACTGTAGACCACAGCGGTGTTCGGTGGTGAGCAGCGGAGTCATTCGCGGCGCCGCGCTCGCCCCACACTCTACACAGATCGACCTGCTGCTCGGTGAGTCACTGTAGACCACAGCGGTGTTCGGTGGTGAGCAGCGGAGTCATTCGCGGCGCCGCGCTCGCCCCACGCTCTACACAGATCGACCTGCTGCTCGGTGAGTCACTGTAGACCACAGCGGTGTTCGGTGGTGAGCAGCGGAGTCATTCGCGGCGCCGCGCTCGCCCCACGCTCTACACAGATCGACCTGCTGCTCGGTGAGTCACTGTAGACCACAGCGGTGTTCGGTGGTGAGCAGCGGAGTCATTCGCGGCGCCGCGCTCGCCCCACACTCTACACAGATCGACCTGCTGCTCGGTGAGTCACTGTAGACCACAGCGGTGTTCGGTGGCGAGCAGCGAATTCATTCCGCGATCGCGTTAATATTTTGTATTTGTTTAAAATAGTCTAAATGATACATGTGCTCCATAATTTTTCTTTTTTTTTAAACTTGCCAAGATAAATGCAATATTTATTTGCCAAATTAAAGATTCAAAACACAGTGGAATGAAAGGCATAAACTGCCCTATTCGAACCTTAAGATACGTCAGTTAATAGATCTCGAAACGTTATGGATTAGATATGTCAGTGTCGAAAGTGATGTTTTTGTTTGAAGAAACGTCACATTTGACACTGACATATCTATTTCATATCAGAATCAGAATTTTATTGGTAAAAGTCATAGAATTTTACATGTCAGGCATAAAAATATATTATAACTAATATGTCACATTTTTAAATTATATATCTTTCTTAACACACAGTTAGTTATTAGTTTAAGTTTAATTGTAAGATATTTTCACAACCATTGCCAGTTTAATATTGACTAAGTATTACAATATTTATGAGTGGGCCAATGATATCATTTCAAAGTATTCGTCAATTGTGTAACAAGCCAAAACTAGTAACCGATTCTTAAGCTTGTTTTTAAAAACTGTATCGCTGGGCGAGTTTAGTATATCAGCTAGAAGACAGTTGTAAATTTTAGGCCCCAGTACACCGAGTGTTCCTCGAACCTTAGCTAGCTATATCTTTTCTAGATCTATTAACCGACGTATCTTAAATTTGGAATCGGGCCGAAAGTCATATACTATATTTCACACATATATTTATAATTTATATGTATGTATATACCTACGTGGCGTTCCACGGTTAAAGGTACGTTATGGTGATCGGCACTTATACTAAATAATTGATTAGTTCCCTATAGTTCTTTTTAGCATTAGAAAAAAGGTAAACAATCTTGATGTGTCTTTTAATTGAAAAACACGTTTTAAAAATAAGTCACGGCAAATATGTAAAAATTATGATTATTATGAATCTAATACGATCATTTATATTCTTCTGCTTTCATAAGTGTTTTTGATTCTTTAAAAGCGTTTTTCAATTAAAAGACATGTCAAGATCGCTTACCTTCTTGCAAGTTCTTTCTAATGCTAAAAAAAAACGAACTATAGTAGTTCCTTAACCAGTTTTACTGTGCAGGCCCAGAACCAGCGACCGCATTAACCGGCCCCGCTCTGGCCGCGGCCGTGGCTCGACACACCGCTGCCCTCCGCGAGCTTCTACACGAGGCACACCGCCGGCAACAGGTACACTTACCCACCTCGTCATACTGCACCCATCGTGCCCCTACAGTGTTGGGGCACTGTCGGAACCGTGGCTCGATATTCCGCTCTGCGCGAACTTCTACACGAGGCACAGAGTCGGCAACAGGCACACTTACCCACCTCGTCATACTGCACCCATCGTGCCCCTACAGTGTGGGGGCACTGTCGGAACCGTGGCTCGATATTCCGCTCTGCGCGAGCTTCTACACGAGGCACAGAGTCGGCAACAGGCACACTTACCCACCTCGTCATACTGCACCCATCGTGCCCCTACAGTGTTGGGGCACTGTCGGAACCGTGGCTCGATATTCCGCTCTGCGCGAACTTCTACACGAGGCACAGAGTCGGCAACAGGCACACTTACCCACCTCGTCATACTGCACCCATCGTGCCCCTACAGTGTGGGGGCACTGTCGGAACCGTGGCTCGATATTCCGCTCTGCGCGAGCTTCTACACGAGGCACAGAGTCGGCAACAGGCACACTTACCCACCTCGTCATACTGCACCCATCGTGCCCCTACAGTGTTGGGGCACTGTCGGAACCGTGGCTCGATATTCCGCTCTGCGCGAACTTCTACACGAGGCACAGAGTCGGCAACAGGCACACTTACCCACCTCGTCATACTGCACCCATCGTGCCCCTACAGTGTGGGGGCACTGTCGGAACCGTGGCTCGATATTCCGCTCTGCGCGAGCTTCTACACGAGGCACAGAGTCGGCAACAGGCACACTTACCCACCTCGTCATACTGCACCCATCGTGCCCCTACAGTGTTGGGGCACTGTCGGAACCGTGGCTCGATATTCCGCTCTGCGCGAACTTCTACACGAGGCACAGAGTCGGCAACAGGCACACTTACCCACCTCATAATACTGCACCCATCGTGCCCCTACAGTGTGGGGGCACTGTCGGAACCGTGGCTCGATATTCCGCTCTGCGCGAACTTCTACACGAGGCACAGAGTCGGCAACAGGCACACTTACCCACCTCGTCATACTGCACCCATCGTGCCCCTACAGTGTGGGGGCACTGTCGGAACCGTGGCTCGACACACCGCTTTGCGCGAACTTCTACACGAGGCACACAGTCGGCACCAGGTACCCTTACCCACCTCGTCATACTGCACCCATCGTGCCCCTACAGTGTGGGGGCACTGTCGGAACCGTGGCTCGATATTCCGCTCTGCGCGAACTTCTACACGAGGCACAGAGTCGGCAACAGGCACACTTACCCACCTCGTCATACTGCACCCATCGTGCCCCTACAGTGTGGGGGCACTGTAGGAACAGTGGCTCGATATTCCGCTCTGCGCGAACTTCTACACGAGGCACAGAGTCGGCAACAGGCACACTTGCCCACCTCGTCATACTGCACCCATCGTGCCCCTATAGTGTGGGGGCACTGTCGGAACCGTGGCTCGATATTCCGCTCTGCGCGAACTTCTACACGAGGCACAGAGTCGGCAACAGGCACACTTACCCACCTCGTCATACTGCACCCATCGTGCCCCTACAGTGTGGGGGCACTGTCGGAACCGTGGCTCGATATTCCGCTCTGCGCGAACTTCTACACGAGGCACAGAGTCGGCAACAGGCACACTTACCCACCTCGTCATACTGCACCCATCGTGCCCCTACAGTGTGGGGGCACTGTCGGAACCGTGGCTCGATATTCCGCTCTGCGCGAACTTCTACACGAGGCACAGAGTCGGCAACAGGCACACTTATCCACCTCGTCATACTGCACCCATCGTGCCCCTACAGTGTGGGGGCACTGTCGGAACCGTGGCTCGATATTCCGCTCTGCGCGAACTTCTACACGAGGCACAGAGTCGGCAACAGGTACACTTACCCACCTCGTCATACTGCACCCATCGTGCCCCTACAGTGTGGGGGCACGAACTTTTAACTTCAACCGTTTTTCTAATAACAATGAAAAACTGGAAAATGGGACACAAAAATGGGGAAAAGTAGTAGGGGAAGCATCAATTTGATAAGCTGCTATTTTGATGATATTTTTGACAATTTGACTAGGTACTATTCATCATCCCTGACCACCAGAAATGTCATTGAAATGTAGAGACTCTTCGACAAAATATACCCAAAGAAATTGAGCGGTTGAAGCACCCGTGATATTGGCCCGTGATATTGATAAAAACTAAAAAATGCGCTTTTTCACAGAGTTAAGCTACATAGCTTAGCTAGATCGATTTATCGCACCCAAATACCCCTTATAGCAAATTTCATCGAAATAGTTTCCGAGATCCCTGAAATATGTTAAATAAATAAATAAACAAAAAATGGCTCGTTTAAAGGTATTAGATTAAGATTCGCCATGTTTTGCTGCTAAAAGATACAACGCCATTGAGGTCAGAAGCAAAACTCATTTATTTCCAAACTACCTTCAGCTGTCATTACAATTCAATCCTGCAAGTACCCATCTAAATACATAACATACCTTTCCACCATAATCAACTAGTCTAAATCAACACATTATTCATTACAAAATAGTTACAGTTACAATCAATAATCATTGGGAATTCCTATGATGTCGGGCCATAACTCTGGTGTTGGAATCTCAATAGGAGGATCTTCTTCAGCTGAAGACTGAGACCCAAATTCAAGCTGTTGTTGGTCACAAGTAGGAGCTTCCATCGGCTGTCTCGGTGCACGAGCTATAATTTGATCAGCGTGGCGACGATGCAGCTCCCCATCTTCCGTTCTTACCACATAAGTACTGGGTCCCTCTATTGTCTCAACCTCGCCCTTTGCCCACTTAGTTCCTGGCGTGTACATTCGCACGAGCACCGGTTGATGCAGACGGAAGGCGCGTGCGCACGGCCGCTGCGCTGCCTGTTCCAGCTGTTGTTCGGCACGGCTCGGCGTGCTCTCTGGGTGTAAACTGGATATGGCTGTTCTGTACTTGCGTCCGTTAAGCATTTCCGCCGGTGTTTTATTAGTAGAGCTGTTAGGAACGGTGCGCAAAGCGTATAAAGCTTTTGCCAGTTTTTCACTCCAAGCCATGTTTGTAGCTGCCATTTTCTTCAATTTGTTTTTAAATGTCTGCACAGCCCTTTCTATCTGCCCATTTGAAGCTGGGTGGTAGGGCGGAGTGAATATGTGTCTGATATGGTTCCTCCTCAAAAAGAAATTGAAGTCTTCAGACGTAAATGTCCTGCCGTTATCCGACACTAAGAGGTCCGGCAAGCCTTGTGAGGCGAAAATGCGTCTCAAAATAGTAATTATGGAATCTGCGCTCATAGATGGAACAATTTCTGCCTCTATCCACTTGCTGTAAGAATCGATTAATAGCAAGAAAGTTTTCCCCTGGAATGGACCAGCAAAGTCGATGTGGACTCGACTCCAAGGTTTGTCAGGCATGACCCATATTTGCGGATCTTTAGGTGGGTTGTTCCTCACAAACTGGCAATCCTCGCACTCAGCCACGACCTTTTCGATTTCCTTGTCCATGCCGGCCCACCAAAGGTACCCTCTAGCGTATGCTTTTGTCTGTACAATCCCAGCATGTGGAGCATGTAGCAATTTAAGTACCTTTTGGTGAAGCGAAGTAGGTATGATGACTCTGTTACACCACAATAAACAATCTTTATTGTGTGAAAGAGCATCTCTGCGGATCCAATATGGTTGCATTTCAGGATCTGTATTGGAGCGCGGCCACCCATGGAGTACGTTAAACAACACCTTCTGTAGCATCTGATCTTTCTTAGTTTCTTCAGCAATAGCTTTTACATCCAGGTTCCATCCCAGTGGTTGCTCTTCTAGCAAAAGTACCTCGCCCAGACAGTCTATATTTGGGTTCACCGAAGACGTTTCTGGTTCTGTCCACCTGCTTAAAGCGTCCGCATTTCCAATCAATTTGCCTGGTCGATATTTGATAGAATAACTGTATCCGTTAAGTTTTAGCGACCACCGTAACATTCTAGGTGATATTTGGTCAGGAATTGGTTTCTCCGGGTTGAACAGACCAACTAAGGGTTTATGGTCGGTGATGATGCAAAATTTCCGTCCGGCCAGAAATTGATGATACTTAGTTAGCCCGAACATTATCGCGAGCGCTTCTTTGTCGATCTGCCCGTAGCGTCTCTCGTGTGGTTGGAGTGTCCGCGACGCCATCATCACCGGCCGTTCGGATCCATCTTCCATAATGTGAACTAACACGGCTCCCAAACCATAATCTGACGAGTCACAGACCAGTAACAAATCTTTATTTAGGTCATATCCGACTAACGTACAATCCGACGACAAAAGATTCTTAGCTTTATTAAACGCAGCTTGTTCCTTATCACCCCAAGTCCACGGTGATTTCGCTTCCAGCAACCGGTACAATGATTCAAGTAATGTAGCTTTGTCGGGTAAGAATTTCTCGTAGTACGTGTATAGTCCCAAAAATGCTCTTAATGTCTCTTTGTTTGTGGGCGCTGGTTTACCCTGAATCTCTTCTACTTTCTCCGGAGTTGGATGGAGCCCTTCGGCGTCCAGCATATGGCCCAAAAAGGTAATACCCCGTGAAGCAAAGACGCATTTATTAACGTTTAGTCGAAAACCCAGATCTTGAAGTTTTTTCAGTACTGCATTCAACCTCTGGTTATGCTCTTCCATATTTCTCCCTGTGATGGCTACATCGTCCAAAAGACAAGCGACTCCTTCCATGTCTGCCAGGGTGGTAGACATGAGCCTTTGGAAGATACCAGGCGCAGCGCTCACCCCGTAAGCCAAACGATTCACCTTCATTAGTCCGATGGGTGTATTTAGTGTTAGCAGGGTTGCGGTATCATCGTCAACCTTGAGCTGAGTGTACGCCTGCTTCAAGTCCAGTTTGCTAAATATACTTCCCCCGCTAAGCTTCACGAATGCCTCTGTCGATGTAGGGAGCGGGTATGTGTCAACATCTATTGATGCGTTAACCGTAGAACGATAGTCTCCACAGATACGCAAAGATCCGTTATCTTTCTTAACAATTCTTAAGGGAGTAGCCCACTTTGAATATTTGACTGGTGTTAATACGCCATCCTTAATCATTTGACGCAGCTCATCCTCCACTTGTTGTTTTAGAGGGAATGGTATAGGGCGCGCTTTCATGAATCGTGGCGCGGTCCCGGGTCGCACATGCAGTGACACTGGTGGTCCCGTGTACTCTCCTAAACCCTCCATAAACAAATCTGGATACTTATTCTTCCATTCAGCTACTTCCTCTTCTGACCAGCCCACGCCATCCACTTGCAGTCCCAACTTCTTAAACCAGTTCCTACCGACCAAGCTCGGTCCGCGGCCGGCGACCACCAACAGTTCACACTGAGCTTCTTTGTCGCCTAAAACCACTCGTACGTGTAGCAACCCTAAGACTCTTAAAGGGGCACGGCTCCACGTAACTAGTTTCACATCTGTGGTATTTAATGGGGGTGGGTTGAACCACAACTTTTTAAATGTCTCCTCAGATATTATAGATCTTGAAGCTCCGGAATCTATTTCCATTAATAATTTGGCACCATTAATCTGCACATTTGCTGTAATCGGTTCACAGTAATCTTCGGCGCAGACATAGATCCCATTCATCATGTCTTCCTGGTCCGAGTTGGAGTCACATGAACACTTGTCTTCGGTCACATGGACCTTACCTTGTTTCTTATTACAGGCCGAAGCAATATGTCCATGTCGCTTGCAATAATAACACTGAGCCTTACTGAAGGGGCACCGCTCATTCGGTTTATGAACCCGGGCACAATGTTTGCAATTCACTGATTGTATTTTATCAATTTCCATCTGGTCACTTTCGTTATGTGGAGTTTGCTTAGATGTACTAGCACGCGCTTCAGGATACAAGTCTGGGAACGTCACCTGGTAGTTAAGACAATACTGAACGGCCCCCGTATACGTGAGGTCCTTGGTCTTCAACAATTCGCGGCGCAGGCGCTCGTCACGCACCCCAAGTACTAGTCTATCTCTCAACTGTCGCTTAAGATCGGCAAAGTTACATTTAGCACCGAGCAAACTTATCGCGCCGATAAACTCTTGCACGCTCTCTTGTTGTAGTTGTACGCGTTTATGAAACTTTCCCGCTTGTAAAATTTCATTTACTTCCGGCTCAAAAAACTGGTCCAAAACACGGATAATGTCCTCAAATGCAACATTAGTTGGCCTCAGCGGGACCAGAAGTGATGCAATGAGTGAATAAGTGTCTTTGCCACACTGGGACAGAAACAACGAGCGCGCCCGAGTCGGGTCCAGCGCCACGCCCGCCACGTCCAATGCACATAGTAATTGGTCCTTATAATCACACCACTTGTCCGTTTTTGGGTTAAATTGTCCAAGAAGCACCACATTAGAAAGATTACTGTTCATTTTGCGCACAAATTACATTAATTTACCGTAGTCGCCAATAAAAGATACAACGCCATTGAGGTCAGAAGCAAAACTCATTTATTTCCAAACTACCTTCAGCTGTCATTACAATTCAATCCTGCAAGTACCCATCTAAATACATAACAGCTGCTAAATTACATTTTTAACCACAGATATCTTCAAAGGAAGCGCCGCCCTACGACGAAATCCCAGTTCGCGACCCCGGCCCCACCCAGCACCACCTTCCCCTGCGCTTCAACGACCCTATCCTGGCCGGTTCCTTCCGGACCACCCCCGACTTGCAGGGGCAGACGGGGCAAGCGGGACAGGTAACATGTTGCCCCACAGGTACCGCGACCCCGGCCCCACCCAGCACCACCTTCCCCTGCGCTTCAACGACCCTATCCTGGCCGGTTCCTTCCGGACCACCCCCGACTTGCAGGGGCAGACGGGGCAAGCGGGACAGGTAACATGTTGCCCCACAGGTATCGCGATTCCGGGCCCACCCAGCACCACCTTCCCCTGCGCTTCAACGACCCTATCCTGGCCGGTTCCTTCCGGACCACCCCCGACTTGCAGGGGCAGACGGGGCAAGCGGGACAGGTAACATGCTGCCCCACAGGTACCGCGACCCCGGGCCCACCCAGCACCACCTTCCCCTGCGCTTCAACGACCCTATCCTGGCCGGTTCCTTCCGGACCACCCCCGACTTGCAGGGGCAGACGGGGCAAGCGGGACAGGTAACATGCTGCCCCACAGGTACCGCGACCCCGGGCCCACCCAGCACCACCTTCCCCTGCGCTTCAACGACCCTATCCTGGCCGGTTCCTTCCGGACCACCCCCAACTTGCAGGGGCAGACGGGGCAAGCCGGACAGGTATAAATAAATATTATACTACAATTTTAACTAGTGCCTACGTCAAATCATGGGATTAGTTGTCAAGCGGACCCCAGGCTCCCATGAGCCGTGGCAAAATGCCGGGATAACGCCAGGAAGAAGATTATACTACAATTTTACACAGATCGACCTAGTCCCACATTAAGTTCAATAAGACTTGTGTTGTGGGTACTAGACGACGATATATATAATATACACATGTATATAATTACTTATATACATAGAAATCATTCATAACTCAGGAACAAATATGCCGGATGGTGCAAAGAGTGCAAAACGCCTGCGCACGTTACTGCTTTGGAGTCGCACCACGAGAGCACGTGACGCCATATTTGAACTCTGCGCGTATTCTTAAAATGTCACTACGCAGAGAATTGCATCTTTCATCTCTGTTATTTGGTGTTTTTAAAACGTCTAAACCAGAGTATCTGTTTAATAAGTTTAAATTTCGCGGTAGCAGGTCAAGCTTGTATGGAATCAGATCAGTTTGCAATGATTTGTTGTTACCTCGTTGTCACTTCGCCGTTTTCAAAGGTAGCTTTAAATACTCAGCAACAAAATGTTGGAATAACATACCGCCACCTATCAAAAACTTAAATACAATTGGCACTTTTAAATTAAAACTCAAACAACAACTTCTAGAATTTCAAAGCACGCTACCTCCTGGTACTAGAGTAAAACCGACGTATCTGTAGTGGTCGAAATCGTACTTATGCGCCGTTCAACTTTGTTAATCTCAGTACCTATACATATAGTAATATTATTACATTCATGTATTTCCTCAATATATACTTTATTACCCAACGTATTTATTAAGTCTAAACATTAAACCTACCTTCACATATGTCATAGTATCATACAGTATAATCTTATAAATGTATCCACAAACAATCATATATACACATAACTATATTATCTTCTACACAATCTAAAATAGTGTTAGCCATAGTTTCCGACAAGCAGCAAGCAAATTCATATTGTACGAAGGGTCGGCCTGAAAACCAGCGTTGTAGTAGGCAAGCCTGCTGCAACACATGCTGAGGTTCGCTCCTTTTTAACATCATAATTTAAAAAAATTATATCTACATGTAAACATAATATTTTTTGCCTATTTAAGTTTAATTCTAAGCTTATAATGTTTTGTAGCATTGCCTGTAAATATTTTTCAATGTGGTGTTAAATAAAATTTTTCTATGTCTATGTCTATGTCAATATTTGTGATAAACACACAAATAAATGCCCTTACCAGGATTCGAACCCGGGACCCGTCGCGTCGCGGGCCGGATTTGGCTCCCGGGCCGGGGTTTGGGGAGCCCTACGCTATACGATGTCACTGTATATTATAGGACTGAAAACTGTAATATTAATGGACTTTATTACACAAATTGACGGCCAATTAGACAAATAGATGTCTCACAGTAAGCTCAACAATAGGGGTCATCCATTAATTACATCACACGTTTAGGGGAGGGAGGGGTCAAGAAAATGTGACATATTGTGACATGGGGGAGGGGGGAGACACAAACTTTGTGACGTCACTTTAACTTCATCAGTAACCGAAAATTTATTAAAATTATTTTATTCGCTGTAATTTTTAAATAACAAGTTTTTAAAACGATAATCGTTTTTATTCATTTAATTTTCTTTCCAAATAGTTTTGGGTCATACAATTACTAATATTTATATCGTCAAAAATATTTTGATAAAGTAATAATAATACTTAGGTACTTACTTAATTCGATTTGGCGATTTCGTAGAAAAAATGTGACGTCACACTAGGGGGGAGGGGTTTGCCAAATGTGACCAAGTGTGACAAGGAGGGGGGGAGGGGTCAAAAAACCTAGAAATTCGTGTGACGTAATTAATGGATGACCCCATAGTGTTAGCGGCACACCCCGAAATTCAGTAATATCAAAGAGAATAGATAGTATAGAGGGCTATTGCCATAGTAAATTTTGTGGCCACGGTACATTTACTGCCATCTATCGACACACGATTAAAACTTAAAAACTTAAATCAAAATATGTATACGGATAAATGATTTTTAATTTTTATTGTTCCATACTGACCCATGTTCTTTCACTGATATGTGTTAAAATTGTTAAATATCAAACTTTGTCGTCAACGCCATCTAGCCGAGAATAGGCCAAAGGTAATGGCGCCATCTATTTGAGAATGACTTTTTCTTGATTTCTGAGGCAAGTTTTTTTCTTAGACCTTATTTATCTTATACGGAGTTACATGTCTTTGGTAATATGCTGCAAATGATGTAATTTTTTATTTTGATTTCAGGGGCAAAGTGAGGTGGGGCGGGGCCGCGGGCGGCTCCGGGTGGGCGTGCGCATGGGGCGCCCCTACAGGCTGTGAACACTGGCTTACAGGACATCCGTGCTCCATTACAACACCCTGTGCTATAATAACCACATTACGCAACTGCGTCCTAAATTTAAAGTGCCATGTCGTACGATACACGTGCGAATAGCTAATTCCCAACTCGTGTCGATTTAAAACTCTTCGGTCGTGTTTTAAAATACGCCACTCGTTTCCAGTTTCCTATTTTTGGCACCTGTATCGTAAATAACTATTTTTTATCGTCAGATTTCGATAAAATTCAGCAGATAGAGTTCCACATTCTGTACAGTCGCCATCAGATATATCGGAGCGGCCAAGGTGCTCACAAATATCTGAGCACGCCTCTATTGTCAGGGCGTTAGAGTGCTTGTTCAGATATTGTGAACACCTTGGCCGCATCGATATATCTGATGGCGACTGTACATAATAAGCGCAATTTCAATGTATGCCCTTCAAATATGCCCTTCCCCTAACTCACGAATACGTGAAGTATTTTCTTAATCCGATGGAAAATTGTAAATTTTGTCCCATGTAAGGACTCGTGCCGTAATTAGCACATTACGTAACTATGTAAAAAATTTAAAGGGCTGTATATTGTGAGCGTCACGATGGCGGGTGGACCTCAGCGAATTTGAACGAAATATTTATAAACATATTGTACCTTCTGTGTACTTTAATGTACTTTTAAAAGAATTCAGTGTACTTCTTCCGGAAACGAGATATTTAACAAAAAAGGTCCACCCGCCATCCTGACGTCAGAATGGCGGGTGGACCTTTTTTTGTGAAATCTTCGATTATACCGCCCTCCAAGTATGTTGTTATAGTGTACTTTCAGTGTACCTGCGTAAACTTTGAATAAAAATCAGTGTACTTCTTCCAGAAACGAGATATTTACTGTATATGTAAGTACTGTAAAACGTTATACGATACATGTGCGAATAGGTAATACGCAACTCGCGTCGATGAATGGAGTGAGCACTCTTGTCTTACTATATTTCTCTACGGACGGTCTTCCAACATTGACATTAACCCTTCTTTGCATTATTTTTTTTTGCCCGAAATAAATATATGTGCCACGTAATTGTTTACGGATTCTGGGAAAAATAAGAAAAAAATTATATCATCGATTTTCACTGCGAAATCAGTGTTAGAAATTGCATAGGTCTAATAATATTTTTGTAAATATATAACTATTAGTAAGGGGTATAGGATTTTTTTTACTGCTATCAGAAAGGTACTCTATTTGTGATATTCCTATGATAAAGTTTGTAAATCTGAAATAATTACAAACCCTGAAAAATCTGCCCAAAATCACATACTAAAAATCATCAACTTCCAGGTTTTTCCAAGTTTTCCGAGATTTCGTTTTTAAACAAATGTAATTTTTATAAATTAAAATACTGCGTAAATTTATGTCAAAAATCAGAAAATGGATTAGTGTTGAAAGTTGACGGTCTCAAAAATAAATATCAATGACCTCCGAAAGCACCTTTATTCCATAGGACAATGTTATGTTATGATGGAAATTTCCATCACCATGCAAAGAAGGGTTAAACCTTATAAGTATTTAAAACATTGCCATTTATTGATATACTTATATTAATATACGTTCTCCTGATGTTCATAATATAATAATGCCATATATTATGTTATGCTGTGAAAGCCTTAGGTGACCTTAAGTGCTTTAGTGTTAGTTTATAGTTATAATGCTATTTACTCAAACGTTGGTTCCTAAATGTGTTCAAAATGTTAGTATTAAGTTTTTTTAATTATATACAATTATAGTTTTCGAATCGTTATTTTCTCATACTTAGTTATGAAGGCAAAATACAAAGGGACAGCATGATTCGTCGCATGTACCTGAATCGCTGTCTAACTTCGGTTTTGTATGAAGTTTATTTTCTGTAAGGTGTTGATCTACCTCAAATTATTCTATTGTGACCTACGGACCGAGTGTATGGGTTGAGTATCTGTATTTTAGGCCCCCCCCCACATCTAGCGTCTTTCGAGCGTCGGCGTCTGTCGGCGTCTGGTCAGCGCTATGGAAAATGATGTCGATGCGCCGCTGCGTCGACGTTGCGTCGAGCAGCGGCCATACAATTGTAGACGCCGACGCTCGAAAGACGCCAGATGTGGGGGGGGGGGGGAGGCGCTAGATACAACAGACTGATTGCTATAAAAATATTAATAAAAATGGATCTGAAAAACTCTTTGTAGCTTTTATTACCCGATTTCGATACCTAAGGAAAAGGAGGGTTATGAATTTGAACGGGATATGTATGTATGTTAATCTGTTCCGTTACACCAAAGATAATTTAGTATAGAGGCGTATAGTCACAGTAAATTTACTGTTATACATTTGTCTTGATAAACGGAGGTACGTTTTGTTCTTAGCATTCATATACGGAGTTATGTATATCCTTGGTCATTCCTAAGTTTGAAATTACCTTTTCATTACGTATAGTCAGGATCCCATCAAAAACATTACATGTAAAAAGGTGCAAGTCTCGCAACACTTCTACTACAAAAAAGTTTTGAGATGTAATGTGAAACCAAGTCGGTTATTTTAATCAGTGCCAGGGGGTGTTAAAACAGTATCAATAAGATATCTTTAATTTGTAATACATATAATGACCTGGCAAAAAAAATGAGCCAGCACAAAATTACACGAAAATGGCCTGAATCGCTTCGAGAAAAGGATGGTACGGCCGTGCCTCTTTGTTTTGCTCGACTTGGCGGGGGCACTGCCGTGCCCCCAGATATAACAATATAACCAGACATAGAAATCCGCGATTAAGACTATGTTTGTGCACTTATGGTACGAATTACAACAAAATTTATTAATTTAAAACGATTAGGCAATTAAAAACAATTTTTTAACTATTTTGTTGTAATTACTACCATAACTAAAAGTCTTGATTCACAATTTGCCCCGCGGATTGCTGTCTGAATATAACATAACCTGCAGCTGGGCCGCCCCTTCAACACGCAGTCTCTCTAGTACCGCTAAACATTGCTAGATGTCGCTGAAGGGTAGCGACATCTTCGCGCAGGAGGGTGAACTATTTTGTATTGTCTACAAACCTTTTGTAGTTGACGCTCTTAAATATAGAGGTCGTTGAATAGGCAAACCGAATAGAGGTGTATTGTCAAAGTAAATTTTGTAGTCACAATAAATTTACTGCCATCTTTCGACACAAAATTAAAACTTTTAGAACGCCATTTGACTTTGATCCTTATTCTTTCACTGATACGTTTTAAAATAATTTATTGTAATATAATATTGTGTAAATTATAGGTATATTTTTATTAATAAGGAACATAATGAAAAATTTAACATTATGAGAAACTATAACAATTCTTAAACTAAACTCATAAATAAAACATGCTCCTCAGGTCACCTTAGGGGTCATCCATTAATTACGTCACACGTTTAGGGGGAGAGAGGGGGTCAAGAAAATGTGACATATTGTGACATGGGGGAGGGGGAGACACAAACTTTGTGACGTCACTTTAACTTCATCAGTAACCGAAAATTTATTTAAATTATTTTATTCGCTGTACATTTAAATAACAAGTTTTTAAAACGATAATAGTTTTTATTCGTTTAATTTTCTTTCCTAAGCAGTTTTGGGTTATAAAATTACTAATACTTATATCGTAAAAAATATTATTAATATGATAAAATATTAATAATACTTAGGTACTTACTTAATTCGATTTGGCGATTTCGTAGAAAAAATGTGACGTCACACTAGGGGGGAGGGGTTTGCCAAATGTGACCAAATGTGACAAGGGGGGGGGGGGGTCAAAAACCCTAGAAATTCGTGTGACGTAATTAATGGATGACCCCTTATTCATACGTTATGGTGCCCAGAAGGCTGGCAGCGTACCTTTTTGGATGGCCAGCTTATCGTCTGGCCGAGGTAGCTGCTAGCTGCCAGCCCTCCGGCGTCCGGCCCCTCCGGTCACCTGAGGTGTCAATAAGGCGCTCGGCGTTCCTTGAAAAATATTTTTTCACCACACCAGCTCGGAAAGGCTTACTTTGCACTTCGAAAACTGATAGCAAAGTTGCATTTTATTCACATGTGAGACAAAGTAATCAAATGCAAATTTTGAGTTAGTTTCTTATGTTTGCTGGTAGAATTGACTTTTAAATGATGATTTTGGATGATAAATATTTAATACCATTCATTTGGCTCTGATTTGGTTTGATTTTGTTTAGAGTTTGATATTTTACATTTAAAATTTGCTTCGGATTGGTGTGGTGAAAAATTTTGTGTTTCACTCGGGGGCATATTTTGTTTAACCCTCGTGCTTTGAAACCCTCGCAACGCTCAAGTTTCCATTTTTCGAACCACTCGCTACGCTCGTGGTTCAATTTTGGAATCTTTCGCTTGCTCGGGTATCAATATTAGCACGAGCGGTTAAACAACAACTTTGCCCTCTTGTAAAACAAATAACTATTGCCCTAGGCCCCCACGGTTCCAGAGTCTCTACGCCAAACGGCGCAAATACTTAGCCCTCGCCGTGGACAGCATATTTGCGCTGCTTGTTCTGTTCTGCGGTTGTAGCCGCCGCTCCCGCCCTGACAGAGGTCGCCTGTAGGTGGGACGGCGCGAGCGACTCAACGCAGGTGGCGACCCCAGCCTCCACTGGTCTAAGAGCATGCGAAACTCCTGAGATCGGCCAAACTCGGCTCAGCTCAGCTCAGCATTGCTCCGAGCAATTATTAGGGTTGGCACCACTTGACTTCCTTTGGCGTGCACGACCACAGATAAGATAATCACTTGAATTTTGGCAACCCTAAATAGCCGAAAGGGATAGTGCTATATATTAGAAAGGGATAGCATGATTCGACCCTAAACCGATGTCAAACTTCGGTTTTGTAGGAAGTTTCCTTTCTGTACGGTAGTACTATTAATTATTCTGTGCTAAGAGCTACCTACGGAAATAGGTTTGCAATTTATAGAGCAACGAAATCCCTCTAGTTAGTGTGGCACGTTTTTTTCTTAGACTTTATTAAAGTGCTCTCTTCACTTCAGTTTTACCAAAAATACTATTATTTTTGTAGTTGACATCGAGCATCGAGTAGCGGAATTATCAGTATACTGGCCGCGTAGCCAACATGCCGATCGCTAACGCTCCGTAGCGATCGAAACGCAACTGTCATTGTCGCGCTAATATGGAAGAGTGATAGAGACATAATGCTTTTCGTTGTCGAAACGATAGCGATTGTAACCTTGGCTAGGCCGGCTGGTACTTGACAATAGATATAGCACCAATCGAAAAGTCTAATGCTCAACAAATTTCAGCTAATATTATAACCGGATTAACCGGAACTCTATTTTCAACTCCTTCTGCTTTTAACATTTGTTGTAAATTGTTGTTCAATACATTTTTCCTGTGTCGCAACACTAGAGAATTCTAGTATCGAGTAGCGATACTGATAATTCCGCTATTTGATGCTAGATGTCGACTGCGAAAATAATAATCGGTTTGGGACCAAAACTGATGTATGGAGTGAGCACTCTAAATGGAGTTATAAGTATCTTTCTTTATAGCGTTATGTCCAGTAGAGGGCTCTGTAACCGGTACCCTTTCAGCAGCGTAGCGTAGGTACTGCATGGGCATTTGCAAACAAGGACCCTTGGAGTCCACAGGATTCACTGTCTAATGAAGTAATGAAGCGGGTAAGTATATAATTATTTTCCAAATTAGGTATGATTAACGCGTATGTAAAGATATTCAGAATTACTTCCGACGTTTCGAGAGCAACAATTGTCTTCGTCATCCCGTCCCGTTTTACATTGTTATAGGCATAAAATCATTAATGTTTTAATCGGTCAGTACGAGCAGTTTCCCAATATGCTAAATTAGATATCTCAATCTGCTGAAATACATAGATATTGGCCCTGCCTGTGGAAAATATTTAATTCAGCCCCCACTCTGTATGTACAGTCGCCATCAGATATATCGGAGCATCCAAGGTGTTCACAATATCTAAACGCGCACTCTAACGCCTTGACAATAGAGGCGTGTTTAGATATTTGTGAGCACCTTGGCCGCTCCGATATTTCTGATGGCGACTGTACGCGGGTTACCACATAGGTAATATAAAATTCAGGTGCGCGCGCCAATGGCGACCCACTCATATTCACCACTCCAAAACGACTTAACTCCATCCACAGAAGCAAAGACGATACAACCTTTACAATGAACACATCCAATATTACGCGATTCTAAAATGTTGTAACTCCAAATGAAATGCAAGGACGATACGACCTTTACAAACAGTAGTAGCTGCATTAGGCCATTCTAAAATATCGTAACTGCGTACGAAGAGCGGAGATGTTAGGTCGTTTATAACAAGCAGGATCCGACAGGTGGGCGCGCCGGCAGCCATTTTGAATTTTATTGATTCAACTTCAACGCTTCTGCGGTATTTCGTGACCCGAAAGTCCCGAAGTGTAAAGTGGAGGGCAATAACTAGAAAAGAAAACAATGTAAACACCCTTTGCCTTCATTTCTTCGTAAACTCGCACTTTTTGCGGGCAACCCTGATTTTATAAACAGTTTACATAGTACGTAAACTATTTAAATTTAAATAGGTACCTATAGGTATTAACCGTTAGGTTGGTAGATTTAGTTATTTTTTAATTTATTAAATAATGTCAATTAAAATGTATATTTGACGAGCATAATAAATTCGTGTAAGTACCTAGATTAGTTTGTGATAATTTATATTATGAGAATAAATATCTAAATCTATGAATAGAATCAAAACATAAAATGTGATTTAAGTTTGTATACTTACTTACCTGAACCTGAATCACATCAAGTTCCCTATACCTACATTTATTGGGTAGCTTGATTTTGCTTCCAGTTTTTTTAAGTAATATGATGCTTTTATTTGACGCAAATATGAATTTATTGGCGCTAAAATATTAATGCAAATTATGTTATTATATGTCCAATGAAAGTTCCTGCTTAATAATAAGTCATTTTGTATGATACCTACAAATTGTGTGTTCACCCCATCCCATCCCCATTCACCCCGGTTGACTATGTAGTCATAATGAAGCATGTTCTTATTTGAGTAGGTACTGCCGTATGGTAGTAATTAGTGATGGTAGGAACTCGAGTCCTTTGAGTCTTTTGAAGAACTCAGCTCGTTTTTACCAGACTCGGCGTTTTAAAAACTGTCTTTTATAAGTCCCGAGTCGAGTCCTTTGATGAGTATTTTTTAAGAGCGACTCAAAAGGACTCGAGCCTCTAAAAGAGTCCGTCAACAATTTTATAGGTTTTTCCTAAATAACAGTAAAGAAATTAGGCGGTATTGTATGATTTGTGTAGCGAATCCACAAATTTACATAAAGTCAATGCATTTCGAAACTGTTTATTAAAAAATCAAGAGTTCTCTGTGAAGGAGTCGAGTCTCTACAAAAGACTCGATCGGGTCTCTAACAAGTTGAAAGGATCTCGAGTTTAGACTCAATTATAAATCTGAAAAACTGAGTCGAATCTTGAAGCAGAGGACTCAAAGGGCTCGACTCCTTTGAGTCCTCTGCTTATTGAGTAGTAGGGTCAATTTCACCAAACGAGCATTTTTGTCTAATTTCCATGGAATTTTGAAATACCAACATTACACAAAAAAAAATATGCTGAGAATTTGATAAAAAATATAATAAATATTAATTTTCTTATGGGATAAAAATATTCATAAAACTATAAAAGTTATTTAAATTTAAAATTTTGGTCAGGGCACGGGAATTAGTGTGTCCATGGAAATTAGATTTTACTAGGACGGAAATTAAAACACGGCACGGGAATTGTTTTCTTAACTTATTTTGGTACTTAAAACTATTATTTATGTATATTTTAATCTACAATAATATACTGCAACCATACTGAAGTGGCATCGGACATATTTACCTTCTTTAATTTTAGTTTCGAACGACAAATCTACGAAAGTATGTTACACTAAAAACTACGTATTTGACTAATCCTTTCCTTTATTTTAATGGCAACTAATCTCTCTTTCTTAGTAAAATGTTACATATTTCAAAACAATACTTTGAGTAGTTTCGTAAACTTGTCCGCCTTTACATACAAAACTATTCATTAAAAAGTGTCATTATGTATCTGCATGTAGATAGGTACAAGGTGTATGATCTGGTATATGGTCTTATAGGAAATGATACTAAGAAATAAATAGGGGCACAGTGAGAAGAAGTTATTGTGTAAGTTAATCTGAAGAAATCGAATATGCTGCCTTCATAAATTAATAACCCAAAAAATTGTTTGAACACATATGAGGTAAGGTGGGGTAAGACTATCACCGGGGTAAGACTATCACTTGTATGGAATCCTCATACTGTTAGTCTTGCCCCGATCAAAATAAACTAAGTTAGTCTTACCCCGCCTTACTTTACACATAGGCATACGGGGTGTCCCTGCCCTGCGGGAAAATCTTCAAAGTGTAGGTTGGTTAAGTAATTTCTCAAAAATATCATAATCTTCCTAAACAAAACTTGCTTACAAAATACCCCCTGGCACTGACTAAAATAACCGACTTGGTTTCACATTACATCCCAAAACTTTTTTGTAGTAGAGTAGAAGAACTGCGTTGCGAGATTTGCATCTTTTTACATGAATTGACATGATCCCATCTCTTTTTTTAGGCTGTCCTTCTTTTCGGGTAAACATACCCATACCATACTGATACTATGTATATACATATCATAATACATCTTTATTCATACTCACATCGTCCATCGTAGTGTACCTTTACTTTCCCTACTAATTGTAAGAACTAAAAGGTAACGTTGTTATCGCATGTATTTCTATAGGATTACAAACTTAATTATGCAGTTATCTTTAGAACGTGACTAATATTGCAGTATTATTAGATTTTTATTGGCTTAAAAAGCTAAAACCTAATTACGTTTCAAATTTGGAACTTGTGGGTATGCTAGAAGTACCTTAAAATAATATTGATTGAGAGTGATTGTGCCAGTGACAAAACTAAGGGATTTTAAAGTGTTAATTCTTAGACTACATGCTCAAATTAAATGTTATTTAGATAGAATGTTATTGAGATTTGATGGTACGGCCGTGCCACTTTGTTTTGCTCGACTTGGCGGCGGCACTGCCGTGCCCCCAGATCCTTTGTCCTTCTTCAGGCCTCAAACTATCTCCATGCCAAATATGTATCATCAAGATGATACTGTTTCAGCGGCTTAAGCGTGACGAGATAACAGGCAGACAGACAGAGATACTGTCGCATTTATAATATAGTAAGAATAGGATATATTTAATTTTTCTTGTACCTATTAGAAAAGCTAATTTATAACAAATAATCTATTAAACGAGCAATTCTTGTATATATTTCGGGGATCTCGGAAACAGCTCTAACGATTTCGATGAAATTTGATCATATATGGGCGTTTTCTGGGATGAAAAATCGATCTAGCTAGGTGTCTCTGGGAACACGCGCATTTTTGAGTTTTTAGGCAGGTATATGTTTTCTGAGCAAAGCTCGGTCTCCCAGATATTTAAACTTTTATACGGCTTACGCTGTCAGCTGTCAAATTTACAAAATAAAACCATTGTAAATTTGATTAATTTTGTTTCATGTAATATATAAATGATAAATGAATAAGGTAAGGTGGCGCAAGACTAACAGTACGAGGATTCCATACAAGTGATAGTCTTACCCCAGTGCCGTCTTACCCCACCTTACCTTACGTATTAAAATTGCCCGGGTTATTCAGGTCCACCCTGTAATAATGTACTATAGTACTTATACTAAAAAACCGTTCATAGATTTTTGTGCATTCTCTGAGATTTCCTTAAATGTAAAATAGAAAGATATTCGTCATATTACTATTACATATAATATATATTCAATGCCAATATATATATATGTAATAATAATATGACGTAAACATTGCCAATTAACTTACAGTGTCCCCAATTAAAAATTTGTTGACAATAAATGTAATACTTTCTAATTCCCGTGCCACTTAATCAGCTGTTTTAGGTAAATATTCTATGGGAATTAGGGCACGGAAATTAGAATTCGTAATAAAAAAATTCGCCAAAAATTTAAATTGTGTTTAATCAAACTGTTATGTTATCGCTTACATAAAGATACATAAAGGGCTCCTAAATATGACAATTGTTTTTGAAAAGCTATGTGGGAAATAAAATTTATAAGGGGCATCGAAATTAGAAAAAAATTGTCGCCCACCCGGATTCCGAAATACTTATGCGATTTGCTCGAACACGCCGTGGCTTGACGTACATCCGCTTGCTTTGAGAATCAGCCGAATACTGCCAGTACAGGTGAGGCGGGACACGAGGCGGTTCAGATACAGACGTCGGCTGTGAGAGCCCTTTGAGTTTTGCCGACGAAATTTTACTCGCGCGCTCGGACAAAATTTAAACTTCGATCACGAGTTATTTACCACAATGAAGTTAATAGTGTATGTGCTCAGTGATAGTAAATATCATCTAGTTTAAGTATTTGACACTAAATTAGTGATACTAATGTAGAATTTTTCGTAGGATTTTTCATTATGCTCAAAAGTAGATTCCGGACAGGGCACGGGAGTAGTAATTTGAGCCTTTAGGTATTTTTAAGTGTACTCTAAAAACCAATTAATCAGTGAATTCATATGGAACCCGGTGCGAAAGTGTGGCTTCTTTATGTAAAAAAAAAATGGTAAGTATTATTTGATGCCAACCCGCGATTTTCATCACGGACAGAAAAAAAATCGTGTTCAGAAATTGACCCAGTAGTAGTAATTTACGAAGTAATTTTAAGTAATATGCCTACTTGAATAAACTATTTTTTATCTTTAAAGATAGTTAAATAGTATTGTATATAGAAAATCTTGTTTATTTTTCTACTTTCGTTAAATAGACTCACTATTTTGAAGTGTAGAGTGAAGATTTATGTTTAACGAAACCGAGAAAAAGTATCTATGTACTCATGTTTTTCTAAGTTTCGTTCACTGTAGAAAAATACACGTGATGTTTCCTTATACCCCCCTCCCCCAACGTGATCTATCGTGATTTTTTCGTGACCCCCCTCCCCCTGTCGAACCTCGCGTGATTTGTGCACAAGCTCAAAGAGTGATACATATCCCAATGAATGAAAGATATATATCACTCTTTTCTTTCTATTACTGACACATTTCGCCCATCCCTAATGTACAGTCAGCGTCAGAGAAACGTGACCCCCCTGGTTTTAAAACTATAGCTCACACGGCAACGTCGAAACATTAGTTCAACATCACCACAGCCGTATCAAGCATCATATTATTTCAAAAAGTCATTTTTCCCTTTTGTCTCCCAACCGTTGTTGGGAATCGATCCTCGGACCTCGCGGCTGTTATTAAGACTACATGTTCTTACATTAGTCCGTCACTTATACCATTGAGCCACGGAACACATGTTATTACTTGCGAAAATATGAATCACTATCGTCAAATCGTGGTGGAAGTTACTTACTCGTATGTCGATGCGTCCTTGTCTTAGTCATAGATACTTAATATAGTCTTGTCTTTGTTTATTATTATTTCTCTACCCTCATATCCGAATCCGAAAGTGAGTAACAACATCTTTAACTAAATGTGTGTTTAGGTTGAATTTGGTATGATTATCCCGTTTCGTATTTTTTAAATTACAATTGAGTTTTAGGGTAACTTTGTAATAATTCGCATCCGCCGCAAATCATTACCGTCATCGTTACGTCTATTCTAGGTGTACCGAAGTAGTAACGTTGTTTTATACATGTTATTCTCGACTTGTCCGAAACCGTGCCAACTGAGTTTTAAAATGGTTCGATTAAACTCTTTTATGTGATCGAAAATTGTAGTGCTTTGGGAACAAAACCAGAGTATTAAAAAAATTGCACGGGAAATGAATATAGCGGTGAGTTACTTAGAGTTTCCTCCATTTCATTGGCCATGTTTTGTTAGTAGACCTATTAAGTTTAAATTGTGTTTTTTTTATTTGCAGAGGAGCACGGTTCGTAAATGGCTAAGGCGGTATGAAAGAACGGGTGACGTAAAGAAGATCGGCAAGGCCCTCGTCCTTCTGCCTACACAGAGGAATCTCAGCGGCACCGTAGTATTGTGCAAATGCATACCGACGCTCCATTTACTACAACTCGCTCAACAGCTGAACGATACCTGGAAATATTACGGGACGTGATGCTACCATCAGTTCGTGTCGCATATCCTGAAGGGCAATTTTTTTTGTGCAAGACAATAGTGCAGTGCATCGCTCACGGATAGTTCAACAGTGGTTAGAATCTCAACCAGACATTACAGTTTTCGACTGGCCATCTAAGAGCCCTGACCTGAACCCAATTGAAAATTTATGGGGTCAAATGTTGCTCAACTGGGACCCCGATCAGGTCAAATCAAAACGAAACCTTGATGAAGAAGTCTATTAGAACGTGGGAACTTATGATATGAGGAATACTGGCATATGCTCAAACTTGGTAGCTAGCATGAAAAGTAGGCTAAAACAAATAGAAGAGAATAACGGTTACCCTCTCCAGTATTAGAAAAAAAATATACAGCTAGTGAAATATAGTGTAATATTTTAATATATTGTTCTTTGATGGGCATGCAAAAGTTTTACTGATATTGTTCCAGATTATACCTTGTGTTTTTAGCATTACAAGGAAGCTTAACGTGTCTTTACATTTAAAACACTTTTGAAAAATAAGTCATAGTAAATACAGATATGTAGCAAGGACATATAGGTATTACATTATTTTGGTTTCATAAGTAATAGTTACTTTTTGTTAGAAGCGTTATTACATAACAAGATTTGTCAAGATTGTTAACCCTTTTTCTAATGCTAAAAACAAGGTATAGGTAGTAAGTGTTGTGTTTCCTAAAACTGTGGTAACGTGACAGGAGATGAATATTGTTATCGCTGGCCGATAACATGCTGTTTCTCTCTGAAACGTAGTTCATGGCTCGCAAGGTTAGAATATCTTCGCGTTTTATACATAACCATTATTTATCAAACCCAATATTTACATATAGTTATCTGTTATGCAACTGCATTACTTGCTATTACTTATTAAGACAGCTATACTTAATCGCAGCCCATGTAACATACCACAATTTTGATTAACTTACACTATAATATTGTTGTTTATTTACTATTAAAAGACAATTATGCTTACAATGCAGCTGTTATGCAAAGTTATTGATAGTTAGGCAACATAAATGTTCAATTTATATAATGGAAAATAGAAGTATCAAACATATATCTGCCAAACTAAACGCATATCGGTATAGTATAATAGGGATGTTGACTGTTTTTAAAATAAATTATTACACCACCATGCATGAAATAAAGCACCAGAACAATAATTATGAAGCGTAGACTTAAGTTATTTTTAGCCACAATTTCTATTTTATAAAACTTATAGAACTATAAAATAAAGAGTAGGTTTTATAATGTTTCATATAAATTCCACAGCAGCAAATCGTTTTGACAGTTCGAAAAAAGAAACTGGTGGTGTAATGGCTTGTGCTTAACGTTAATAAAATACCAATAAAATACAGTGTTTTTAAGATTGTTTTTATTTTATTTTTTCCTATTCCTACTATAATATTTGACATTACCCGTATTCAGTTTTCAATAGTTCTGAACTTATGCTAACAAAGAAAAAACCAAAAAGATTTCTAAAACTTTGATCGGTCTCGAACCCGGTTTCTTGGGATCTTTAGTCCGCTTATGAAACCACACAGCTACGCGAACATTACGTGTGATGACGAAATTATCGTACAGTTTCTATGCTGCTATTAGGGGGGTCACGTCTCTGACGCTGACTGTACATGGGCGAACGTTAAAAAATATAGGTAGGTAATCAAAAACCATTTTCTACGATTATAAGTAAATATATTAAAATTAACATATAGGTACTTATCATAATATAAAACTAAATTCGGTACAATATACCTATTACAAGATTAATTAATACCTATTCGAATGCAATGTAAACGTACATATTAATATTTCAGTATCATCGAAGCTAATATATAACAAGTCAAATACTTAATTTCCTTTGGTAAACTCCATAAACCAGTATGATCAATGGACAAGCGACCGTACTCCACTGAAATACGGTATGAAGTCGTTCGGCACGGTTGCAGTAGTTCTTTGAGCACACGCATACATGGAAACGTGAAAAGAGCGAGATGCCACGAGAGAGAGGGACGAGAGACGCCGTCGGGGAGGAGATACAGGCGTCGTCCTCTCTCTGTCGATAAAAGAAAGTGTTCGATGTGAAAAGGGTCGCCATGTGGTGCGGAAAGTTGGAGAAGCAATTAAACAAGTGAATAAAATTAAAAGAAAAAATTAAAGACTAAAAAGTTTTATTCAATAAACACGTAATTTATAGCTACAAAAACTGCAAGGTCGCATTATTACTTACTTATGAACTAACTCCTTACAGTTGGGCGACACGCGCGCTGGTGGGACACGGCTGAAGACTTACTTTGAGAGCAAACTCGAACTTGGCCATGCGTCGACTGACGTAGTGGCTCCCCAGGGCCGGGACGACGTTGTTCCGACACGTGCGCTGGTGGGACACGGCTGAAGACTTACTTTTAGAGCAAACTCGAGCTTGGCCATGCGTCGACTGACGTAGTGGCTCCCCAGGGCCGGGACGACGTTGTTCCGACACGTGCGCTAGTGGGACACGGCTGAAGACTTACTTTGAGAGCAAACTTGAGCTTGGCCATGCGTCGACTGACGTAGTGGCTCCCCAGGACCGGGACGACGTTGTTCCGACACGTGCGCTGGTGGGACACGGCTGAAGACTTACTCTGAGAGCAAACTCGAGCTTGGCCATGCGTCGACTGACGTAGTGGCTCCCCAGGGCCGGGACGACGTTGTTCCGACACGTGCGCTGGTGGTACACGGCTGAAGACTTACTTTGAGAGCAAACTCGAGCTTGGCCATGCGTCGACTGACGTAGTGGCTCCCCAGGACCGGGACGACGTTGTTCCGACACGTGCGCTGGTGGGACACGGCTGAAGACTTACTCTGAGAGCAAACTCGAGCTTGGCCATGCGTCGACTGACGTAGTGGCTCCCCAGGGCCGGGACGACGTTGTTCCGACACGTGCGCTGGTGGTACACGGCTGGAGACTTACTTTGAGAGCAAACTCGAGCTTGGCCATGCGTCGACTGACGTAGTGGCTCCCCAGGACCGGGACGACGTTGTTCCGATACGTGCGCTGGTGGTACACGGCTGAAGACTTACTTTGAGAGCAAACTCGAGCTTGGCCATGCGTCGACTGACGTAGTGGCTCCCCAGGACCGGGACGACGTTGTTCCGACACGTGCGCTGGTGGGACACGGCTGAAGACTTACTCTGAGAGCAAACTCGAGCTTGGCCATGCGTCGACTGACGTAGTGGCTCCCCAGGGCCGGGACGACGTTGTTCCGACACGTGCGCTGGCGGTACACGGCTGGAGACTTACTTTGAGAGCAAACTCGAGC